>NC_057358.1:57620677-57937239 GCF_016509475.1 Prionailurus bengalensis | reverse complement strand
TTTAAGAGGGGAGGCAGTATTTGCAACAACATGGATGGAACTACAGTGTATTATGCTAAGCAAAATAAGTAGCGGAAAGACAAATGTCGTATGATATCACCCATAAGATAAAAACAGATGGGAGACAGACTATAAGAGATTTTTTTTTTTTTTAAGAATTTTAAAGTTTATTTATTTTGGACAGACAGAGCACAAGCAGGGGAGGGGCAGAGAGAGAGGGAGACACAGAATCTGAAGCAGGCTCCAGGCTCTGAGCTGTCAGCACAGAGCCTGACATGAGGCTCAAACCCGTGAACTGTAAGATCGTGACCTGAGCCAAAGTCGGATGAGCCACCGACTGAGCCACCCAGGTGCCCCAAGATTCTTAAATACAGAGAACAAACTGAGGGTTGCTAGAGACATGTTGGATGGGGGGATGGGCTAAATGAGTGATGGGCATTAAGGAAGGCACTTGTTGGGATGAGCATTGAGTGTCATATATAAGTTATGAATTACTAAATTCTATTCCTGAAATCATTATTACACTATATGTTAACTAACTTGGATTTAAACAAAAAATAAAGAATAATAAAAAATAAATAAAACTTAAAAATTGGAAGGAAAAGAGGGGAGGTCGTGTTGTTATGGTAATAAGAAAATATCACTTTGGAACCTTTTCTTGAATACATACAGAGGGGAATCCTTCATTTTATCGGACTTAATACACAAAATGAGATCTCAGTACCTCTTGGAGATTATATGAAATAAGAAAATTACCCTTAATTTGATTTGGTTGTAAAGGATTAAAAAAAAGAAAAAGTCAACTGTATTTGAAAGGGAAAATCAAACTGTATTAAATTTGAATTGGAAGAAAGATCTAACTAGAGGTGTTTGATGGACATAATCATGAAGCTTTGCCTAAGGCAGGCAAAAGCAGAAATGTTTCCTCTGTCTTGAGATAGTGCCAAAGTATATGCATCAGAACTCTAAGTAAAAGAGAAGCCCAAAGACATATTCGGGGGGCAAGAGGACACGCCATTACAAAAGTTCTCAGAGCATTTTTAAAGTAAGATTATGGATGTAAAATTAGTGAATAAGTGAATGTTTTTGATTAATTCATTCAATAGATATATGTCTTGAGCACAAACAGTGTGCAAGAGACTATTCCAGGTGCTGGTGATTTAATAGTAGTAGAAGGGATAAAAAAAATTGGAGAAGTCAAAGCTGTAGAGAAACAAAATACTCAATTTAAATGTGAGACCACATGAATACTTTTAAGAATAAAAGATCCATATGAAGCAGAGAATGAGAAGAAACAACATTTTCCTTTTACCTGTATATATTCTCTATATAACTTAGTGCCTGTGGCTAAGAAGAAATTAATTTCTCTCTTTACCCTAGGTAGTAAAATGTAATGGTATTAACACTGAAAATTAATGATACATTCAAGGCTTCCCTAGGAATAAGGAAACAAAAGGGGTGGAGACACAGGATACGTGAGATAATATAATGATTCTGAATTAAACCACAAACCAGAAGGACCAACTCTGCTCCAAATTGTTAAGTAACAGAGGACTATCTATTCAGAATCTAAGACCACATCCTTCTTTTTCAATTATTTTATGCCTATGGGCATGGAACCTAAAGTTTCAAAATTATTCTCTTATAAGATAGCAAATTGGTGCTGTCACCCAAGCTACAGGTGCCTGTTTCTGTCCACGAAAAATAATTTAAGTAATTATTGAGGAAAAAGCGTAGAATTGCATCATGTTTTACATTTGATCTCTTTGACATTACATGAAAAACATGGATATTTCGTAAGAAGTGCTCTGGTAAATTGAAGAGAGCAACAACAACCAATAAACCCAGAAGATTCTTGCCACTGTGACGTGGGGGGTGGAAATCCTTCTTAACCACAGATGTGATTGTCATTTAACTTGTGTGTTTCTGTATATGAGTAAGAACCTCTGAGGTTAAGTATTCATTCCCCTTGGCGAATTTTCCATAAAATTCCATGGATTTTAGATTGCCCTAAAAATACCTCTTAGGAGGGGAGTGTTTCAGTCTTTTTTTTTTCCCCCTCTTCTTTTTTCAAGTGACAAAGAAAAACACTTTTGTGTTACTTAACCAGACTTCAGCATGGAGAACATTAGCCATATTGCCTATGTTTCTTTTCTCTTGCATCGCTCTTTGCCAGTCTGATTACTCACCATCGTATTCACCAATATGCCTGCTATTGGGATAATCTCTGTTCTCCAATTGACTCTGCTGTCTACTTCTTCCTGCCTTTCTGTACCTTCTACAGTTTGCCTACTTGAGAAGGTATTGGTTGTCTGTCAAGACACATCTCCTTGAGGAACTTTTAAAGTCTGTCTTGAGCAACATCCCTGTCCCCAGTACAAACACGTATTCATCCCCTCAAATATAACTTCTTCTTCCAGCTTCCAAAGTACCTGGGTTCCATATCACATATGGCCTTTAAGTTGTATTCTAATTAGTCACACACTTGTCTTTGTTTTAAGGTTGTTTGAATGTAGGAATTGTTTTACTCCCTTCTTGTAACCCCAGTATTCAGCACAAGGCCTGGGCTATCATACACACTCAGTAATGTTTCTTGAATAAATGAATAAAGGAACAAATAAGTGAGTGATATACCAGACAGATACTGAAGGACAAAAACATGTTGCTCTTATATATTAACACATTCTGAGGACAGGTGGGAGGAAGGCCTTAAATAATATCAAATGACTTTTCTTTTTTTTTTAATTTTTTTAAACATTTATTTATTTTTGAGAGAGAGAGAGAGAGAGAGACAGAGTGTGAGTGGGGGAGGAGCAGAGAGAGAGGGAGACATAGAATCTGAAGCAGATTCTAGGCTCTGAGCTGTCAGCACAGAGCTCTACGTGGGGCTCGAACCCATGAACTGTGAGATCGTGTCCTGTGCCGACTAAGCCACCCAGGCGCCCCACATATTACTTTTCGAGAAAACTTTGAGAGAACCTGATTTTAGACATTTTTAAAGTGAAATACACATACCAAGACTGCTGTCGGAATCAAATAAAAACCTGGAATCCAGGCCTTAAATATCAGGGCAGCATGTTTGTGTAACTAGCAGAGCTGCTGTTGAGGTTTTAGAAAGTGGGAAGTAGTGATTGCAAAGACCGGAGAGGTGGAAGTCCTGTTCTGTTTGTTTTTTTTTAATTAATTTATTTTTTTTAATTTGTATCCAAGTTATTTAGCATATAGAATAATAGTGATTTCAGGAGTAGAATCCAGTGATTCATCCCCTATATATATAACACCCAGTGCTCATCCCAACAAGTGTCTTCCTTAATGCCCCTTGCCCACTTAGCCCATCCCCCCTCCCACAACCCCTCCAGCAACCTTCAGTTTGTTCTCTATATTTAATATTCTCTTATGTTTGCCCCCTCCATGTTTTTATATTATTTTTGCTTCCCTTCCCTTATATTCGTCTGTTTTGTATCTTAAATTCCACATATGACTGAAGTCATGTATTTGTCTTTCTCTAATTGCATTTAGCATAATACACTAGTTCCATCCATGCTGTTGCAAACGACAAGATTTCATTCTTTTTGATTGCTGAGTGATACTCCATTGTATCTCTCTCTCTCTCTCTCTCTCTCTCTCCACACACGCACGCATACACACACCACATTTTCTTTATCCATTCATCTGTCAATGGACATTTGGGCTCTTTCCATACTTTGGCTATTGTCAATAGTGCTGCTATAAACATTGGGGTGAATGTGCCTCTTCAAAACAGCATACCTGTATCCTTTGGATAAGTACCTAGTAGTGCAATTGCTGGGTCATAAGGTAGTTGTATTTTTAATTTTTTGAGGAATCTCCATAGTGTTTTCCAGAGTGGCTGCGCCAGTTTGCATTCCCACCAGCATCCTCTTTCACTGCATCCTCGCCAACATCTATTGTTGGATTCTTTCACTGCATCCTCGCCAACATCTATTGTTGCCTGAGTTGTTAATGTTAGCCATTCTGACAGGTGTAAGGTGGTATCTCATTGTAGTTTTGATTCGTACTTCCCTGATGATGAGTGATGTTGAGCATTTTTTCATGGGTCTATTGGCCACCTGGATGTCCTTTTTGGAAAAGTGTCTATTCATGTCTTTTGCCTGTTTCTTCACTGGATTATTTGTTTTTTGGGTGTTGAGTTTGATAAGTTCTTTATAAGATTTCAGATACTAACCCTTTATGTAATATGTCATTTACAAGTATCTTTTCCCATTCTGTCAGTTGACTTTTAGTTTTGCTGATTGTTTCCTTCACCATGCAGAAGGTTTTTATCTTGAAGAGATTCCAATAGTTAATTTTTGCTTTTGTTTCCCTTGCTTCTGGAGACATGTTGAATAAGAAGTTGTTGCAGCCAAGGTCAAAGAGATGTTGTTGTTTTTTTTAATTTTTTTTTAATGTTTTATTTATTTTTGAGACAGAGACAGAGCATAAGCAGGGGAGGAGCAGAGAGAGAGGGAGACACAGAATCCGAAGCAGGCTCCAGGCTCTGAGCTGTCAGCACAGAGCCCGACGCGGGGCTCGAACTCGCAAACCGCAAGATCATGACCTGAGCCGAAGTCGGACGCTTAACCGACTGAGCCACCCAAATGCCCCAAAGAGGTTTTTGCCTGCTTTCTCCTCTAGGATTTTGATGGCTTCCTGTCTTACATTTAGGTCTTTCATCCATTTTGAGTTTATTTTTGTGTATCATGTAAGAAAGTGGTCCAGGTTCATTTTTCTGCATGTTGCTGTCCAGTTTTCCCAACACCATTTGCTGGAGAGACTGTCTTTATTCCATTGGATATTCTTTCCTGCTTTGTCAAAGATTAGTTGGTCATATGTTTATTGGTCCATTTCTGCATTCTGTATTCTGTTCCATTGATCTAAGTGTCTGTTTTTGTGCCAGTGCCATACTGTCTTCATGATTACAGCTTTGTGATACATCTTGAAGTCCAGAATTGTGATGCCTCCAGCTTTGTTTTTCATTTTTAGGATTGCTTTGGTTATTTGGGATCTTTTCTGGTTCCATACACATTTTAGGATTGTTTGCTCTAGCTCTGTGCAGAATGCTGGTGTTATTTTGATACGGATTGCATTGAGTATGTAGATTGCTTTGGGTAGTATCAACATTTTAACAATATTTGTTCTTCCAATCTATGAGCATGAAATATTTTTCCATTTTTTTGTGTGTGTCTTCTTCAATTCTTTTATAAGCTTTCTATAGTTTTCAGTGTATAGATTTTTCACCTCTTTGGTTAAGTTTAGAGAGGTGGGTGTCTTAAGTAGTTAGGAAAAGGAAAGCCCAGTGAGATAGGTGCAGGATCTGTATTGACTGTAGGCCACCAGATGGAATTTCTTTTAAAATTCTGTTTTCCCCACTAGTGGCTACAGTTTTGTAAGAATAAATGACCATTAGTGGTTATTGCATTTTTTTGTTTTCAGTGGAACAGCTTGATGGTTTTTAGTTACATAAGAGCCCTACTCCTTTTCCCTGCTGATGTCCCGAGTTATCCTTCTCTTTGTGTGCATACTAAGTGAACATTTCCAGATTGCCTTGATGACTCAGCCCCTTGACCAGCTTCCCAGCTGTACTTGTTCCCTAATACACACTTCTCCACGTTACAGGATTACAGAGCTTTGCGGGCCATTGAATAGGATTTAGAACAAGAATGACAAATTGTCACCTGGTGGGCAGCACTGATTATATTTTTATTGACATCACAGAGAATAAGTGCATGACATGTACATTGTCCTTTTGTGTTGCTAAGAACTTTTCTGCCTAATGTAAAAGGCATTTAACAAAGGCCATGTAAAATTATTTGCCATATGTATGTTGGATGTGAAGATTAGAACTTGTCATTAGTTGTGTTTTGGTTTAGTGTTCTTCCTGGAATTCATGAAAGATGAAAATTCTGCATACCACATTGATAATCTTCCACATGGGCTGAGTACCACCCCATGTGCTCAGTTGGATTTGCCATGTTGTTTTCACCTCATCTTCGATTCCAGTGAACAACATCAAGTCATTGTGACTTACAGCAGACCTGCCAAATGCTGAAGGAGTAAGCCTACTGCTGTGGTTCTGTAATGACCCTGATAATGATAGCCTTGCCCATGCAGACATGTGTTCTTTCCCCTCCTTCTCTAGGTACCTACTCCTGAGGAAAGAATATAATTTCTATCTCTGCTAACATCTGTCATCTCTACTCTTGAATTATTTTGCCTTGAAAAATTGAATCAAGTTATTTATCATCTAAATGGAAAGTTTGATCGCTTACTGCTTAGGTTTAGATAGTTTGAATTACCTGTATTATCACATTTCTTAGATACATCTCAGAATGCTATAATTTTTACATAAAAGCATAAATTATAGGATGAGGAGGCCAATCTTAATATATATTATGAAGGTTCTTAGAGTGATATGGCCTATGACTGTCATTGTAACCCAAATAGATTTTTGACTGTTTATAAAACTGAAACAACTAATTGAAAGCAAATTCACTTTAATTGATGAGATTCAAGATGGAATTATGGCGGTCACGAATCACAATAATGTAGATCTGCTAAAATGTCAATATGATGACACTCAATTATTAATGGCATAAGTATCTAATGTATTAATGGGAATCCAAGTAAGAGAAATAAAACACGTATTTTGATCTTACCTTAAGTCATGTTGTACCATACATAAATCAAGCAGAATTTGGGAATTTTTATCTAATATTTATCATGGATCAACAATTAATAGTGGGAAGCCATACTCTTGAAACAACTCTTTCTGATAGAGATTCAGCAAGTCACTTATAGTCATTGGGCTTCCTTCATTCTCTTTTTTATGTAAACCAAAAGGTTGTAAGTAGACCCATTCTTGGCTCCCAGTATTTTTACCAATTTGATAGATTCTGCTGCCAGAGGTCTTTAAAGCTCTTTAAGAGGAACCCAGCACATGGACAATATAACATAGGAGAAATAGCATCAGATAGAGGCAGGAGCCCTGGGCTTCAGATTAAGAGTTTTCTAGAACCTTAATGTCCTTAGACGTAAAATAAGAAGCTTGGCTTTAAGAGTACATTGCTCTTTGTATGTGATTTTTAAGCAGCAGAAATTTTCTACAAAGGAAATCTTTCCTAGAATCCCAACATACAAAACTGATCAAAGTGCAATTGTTCTAAAGTCCAGAGCTCCACTTATTTGACTCATCCTTGCATTTAATTAATTAATTAATTTTTTAAAGGTTTTATTTTTAAGTAATCTCTACACCCAACACGGGGCTCGAACTTATGACCCCGAGATCAAGAGTCACGTGCTCTACCGACTGAGCCGGCCAGGCTCCCCAAAGCCCCTACATTTTAGATGATCATTAAAGTTCTTTCCCATATGGAACTGCTAATGTTTTATCTGAATTTCAACTGAAGTTATATTGGGAATGAAAAGCCGATTCATGTGAAAAGGGGACATCGTCGGAGGAATTTAGGCAAGCACCTGGTGGCAGACTCACTGGCATGGTGGTAGGGAAGATACGTTCCAAGTTCATCTCCACAGACACAGCTATGTGAACATGTGGAGGGAACTCCAAATGGTAGTCAAGAACATGTCATTGGTGCGAGAGAGACCTTTGGCTAGGGTCTGGGCTCGGCTCTACCCTTTACGAATTACCTGAGTAAGTTGTTTAATCTCCCTAACACAGTTTTTCTCATCCATAAAATGAGATCGATAATGGCACCTACTCTCTGGGGTTACTGTGAGGATAAATTTC
This sequence comes from Prionailurus bengalensis, assembly GCF_016509475.1. Classification (NCBI taxonomy): domain Eukaryota; kingdom Metazoa; phylum Chordata; class Mammalia; order Carnivora; family Felidae; genus Prionailurus; species Prionailurus bengalensis. The sequence continues at coordinate 57,929,474 of NC_057358.1, read as the reverse complement.
GTAGTAAGTCTGTCAAGCTCCTGGCACCATAGCGTTAGCACTGTGAGAGCTCATTTGAACACAGAGATGTTTGATGAATGAATGAATGAATGAATGAATGCACGCATACATGAATGAATGAATAAAAGAACAAATTGATCAAAACTAGCTTTCTACTTTGGACATCTGGAATGTCTTTGTGTCAGTTAATTCAATTTTAAGTATTAAAATTCAGGTTTGTGAAAGCAAATTACTTGGAGATGCAAATAATCAAATTCTGATTGTGATCTAGTTCCATCACTTTTGAAGGAATAAGAAAAATTGAGATGCTAACATAACCTGAATGACTTTCATTTAGAGAACAGAGCGTTTGTCAATTTAATATTTTGTCCACAAACACAAAACCCTCTTGAGAAAGGGGGCTTTCAGAGCGGTGATTCTCAAACTTCACTCTCATTAGAATCCCCCGAAAGTGCTGGCTGAAGCATGGTTGCTGGGACCCATCCCCAGTAAAGTCTGAGATATGGCTTGAGAATTTGCATTTCAGATATGCTGCCTGGTGATACCGATGCTCCGGGTCTGGAGCACACACTCTGAGCATCGCTTCTTTAGAATAAAGATGATTGTAATTAAATTTAACTCAGTTACTTTATTTGGGGAGCAGAAACTAAATACAGAATGGTGATGAAAAGGCATTACTTAGAGACTTATTTCAGCTATAAATTTGAGTTCAACCATAATTATAAAACTTGTGATTCTCTCCAGATATTTGATTTATTTCTCTCTAATCCTTTTTTTTTTTAATTTTTTTTTCAATGTTTCTTATTTATTTTTGGGACAGAGAGAGACAGAGCATGAACGGGGGAGGGGCAGAGAGAGAGGGAGACACAGAATCGGAAACAGGCTCCAGGCTCTGAGCGATCAGCCCAGAGCCTGACGCGGGGCTCGAACTCACGGACCGCGAGATTGTGACCTGGCTGAAGTTGGACGCTTAACCGACTGCGCCACCCAGGCGCCCCTCTCTAATCCTATTTTTAACATGAATATGCTTTTACTGTTCAAAATAGGAACAGACCTTTTTGTATAACATTGGTTGTATCGCTGAACTTATTTGTAAGCGATTCTTGCACTGGTAGTGTTTACACTTAAACATGTTTTCTTGCTTTTGTTGTAGTACGGAAGAGAAGAGAGCAACTGGACAATCATAGTATCCTAAATGGAAAATACAGGATATCATCTGTGTGCTATGGAGACAAACTGTCGCAGTTGAATTACAATAGATTTCTTTGGCTACCTGTTTTTAGTTGTGCCTAATGTAGTTTGTGTTATTAGTTGTTACCAGGTGATTGTTTCCTCATGCCAGAGAAAATGAATTGCAATCATCAAGTGGTATTTTGTAAACTCAGTGTTAAAAGCTTACTTCACCTTCTCTTCGAAAGATGATAATGTAAGCCATACGGCATAGACTTTTCCTCAATAATCTTAGTGCCTCCCTTATTAGTTTCCTCAGATACAAAAATATTTTCTTCCTTAGTATAAGTTATGTTCTGCTCCTCAACCAAATGAGTTTCTTTGTGTTTGAAAACTGATCTGAATAGATTTCATAGGTAATGTTTCCTGTGACATTATCTTCATCTTCGGAAAATGGTTGTGGGTTTTTGTTTTGTTTTGTTTTGTTTTTTAATAATCAAGACTGAAAAACTGGTATTTCTGCTTTCACATTTTTCTTTGCAGGCCCCTTAAATCCATCTTAAAGAGTAGATCTCCTTTCTTCCTGATGTCACAGTCTCCTCCAGGCTCTCCTTGTGCATCAGCAGGACCTGTGCACATCTCCACCATTGTCCTTTCCACATTGTATTGTAATTGGCTGTTTGTCAGCCTCCAACACAAGACTGAGGCTCTTGTGCCTTTGAGATCTTTGTATCCCCCTGCCTGGCACATAATAGGTACTCATTAAATAATGAATGAATGAACATTTAGCTTCTATAGAAGTGTACCTTCTTTGTTTCTATATTATGAAACCTCTTTATTAGAATTTGTGGTTGATTCTGACATTGTGTCCATTTACCTCACGTTGTCTTTATTTTCCAGGGACTGCTAAGTCATTAGAGATACTCAGAGGCATAGTTTGTTGGAGGGATTATTTCATATTTGAAGACTGCCTTGGAATTGAAATAGCAGCTCTAGAGAGGTCATGATATCATACCAACCAAATGGAAATGACCTTTGTGAAGTGTTAAATACATATATGTTACATGTTAAATACAAAATAAAGAATCATATTTAGCTTTTGGTAGAAAGCAAAGGGGTATACTTTGATATACCTCATTTCTGTTGAATGGGGCTGGGAGGATCACATGGTTAGAGTACAGGAGAGCAATTCTAGATGATCTTTTCCTCATTTAGGAGCTGTGAGTTAAAATTGAATCCTGGTTTATAATTTAGGGAAAGTCAGTCAAACCTTGCTAGAAAACGTTTACCCTTGGAAGGTCAACTCTCAGACATATTTTGGTTTCCCTCAGTTCCAGTAACTTTCATCTTGCTGATCATATTTCATTCTCTTTTCAGAGCAAGGGGAAAAAAGACCTTCTAAAAGTTTGATGTGTTAGAAAAATTTCCTTAAGGCATTTAGCAGCACATAGCAAATGGGGCTTTGATTCTTTTCCAAGACTTTTGGCCATAGGGTTCTTTTAGATAGGAATGGTAAAATGAAAATTAGGGAAGTATATAAGATGAAAAGGAATAGTAAAAATATCTTTTAGGGGGCTTTTAATTGGTGATCTGAAGTCTTGGAAGTCTGTTCTTTTCAGGCCTCAGGTGCTTTAACTGTCCTCTGCACACTTCACCAAGTAGTGTTCTAAGGGTATGCATTTACCTTGGCTAAATCCTGTGACCTCCTTTTTAAAGCAGTAGTCTAGAAAAGACTTGCAGGTAATTCTAACCTGTCAAGTAGCACTTAATAACTAGACCTACATTTCTATGAGAAATGGAAGTCATTTGTTTGCCATAAATACATTTCACACTTTGCATCTCTAAATTTAGTATGGCAACACATGTCCGTTATAAAAGTTAGAGAACAACATGTCTTGACATTATGTCTCTATGATTTCTTTCATCAAACCTTAAGAGCATTTTAAGCCCTTTCTACCAGATGGAGTGAAAACTAAGGATATATATTTTAAAAAACTGGAGGTCTCCTAAAACTGAGAGAGCGCAATCTGCCATTTTCTTAAGTAATAAGACAGAAAATTGACCTTGACACTAACTTGTTAAATAGATTTAAAAGGAACATCTGCACATCTTTTTTCCTTGTGCACTATTTGTTTAATTGCAGTGGATTAATACAGCAAGAGTGACACATTATAACTAGGCAATTATCCATTCTTCAAGACTTAGTTATCCTAACACTAATTGATCATTTATGGTGTAAGATAGTCTAGCATTAGGAACATGTGAGGCTAATCTGCTCAAAAAGATCAACAAATTAATATTGTTGCTGATATTTGCATAATTGGCTGCAATTATTTAATGTTTAATTGGGTTGATCAAATGAGATTCAACAATTCACATGTGCATGAATATAAACAGAACTGGTGGCACTTAGAATGATAATGATTAACTTATTTTTCATGTTCTCTTCCTCCCACTTCTTTCATGTTTTACATTTCAGACCAAGTTTGTCAGCTTTTTCCTAAACACATTGGTAGAAACTGGGATCTTTTTATTATTTTTTTAATGTTTATTTATTTTTGAGACAGTATGAGCAGGGGAGGGGCAGAGAGAGATAGAGACAGAATCTGAAGCAGGCTCCAGGCTCTGAGTTGTCAGCACAGAGCCCAACGTGGTGCTTGAACTCACAAACTGTGAGATCATGACCTGAGCCGAAGTCGGATGCCCAACTGACTGAGCCACCCAGGTGCCCCAGTAGAAACCGGGATTTTAAAATGAAGTGTTCAGATATAAACAAAACTTGGGCATTTCCTAAAGATATTTGCTATTAGAATTTTTTTTATTGTTACAGTCATTTATTAAGGATTCAAATCATGGATACCCCAAAAGAAGCATCAACTGCAGGGGTGTGTACCATGCTCTGAAGGACCTGCAGCTGGCAGAAGTGAAATTAATAATACCTGTTTTAACCTTTGCTTTCAAAAGTGCAAAGGAAAAGTAAAAGGGAAAGAGAAATAAGCGAATGAGAAAACTTGTTAGGAATCATGTTTTTTTTTTTTCCTCCCTGGTAAACACCCTCTATTCTTTTCTCAAAATGTTGCCATAAGGTAAAGGGAAAAAAAAAAAAAAAAAGATGACAGACGATAGCAGCAGGAAAGTACAGTGAACACCACTTACATGCCGTGCAGTGTCAGCACTCCTGAAGTTTGGGGAAGCCTATGTGAGATGCCCTAGGATCAGGTTTATTGCTCGATGTTATTGTACCTAAACGAGTGGTCTTGCTTCCTTCAAATTGGCACTCTTGAACACTTGAGGCAATTAATGAGTATGTTTTGGTCAAAAGAATTATAGGAGCCTCTTATTAAAGCAGTAGATTCAACTCCACGTTAGGGGGTTTTTGCTATAAAATCAGCTTCCAGAATAAGCTTATTTATTCTCCCTATTCCCACATAGTGCTCAGTTACTGTATTCTTTTTCCTTAAAAAGTTCCTTTTTAAGAGCATACATTGATTTTACCATTACGATTGGGAAAAATGTATTTTAGGCAGAAAATAACAATACTTGTTCACTTGTTTATATTTTCTAAAATATTTAGGGCAATCAATATTCGTCAGATGGACTAAAGCAAAGGGCTTAGGGGTCAGAGAAACATTGTAAGGCTCACTTATTTTATATTCAGATGCTAAATGTGATCAAAGAATTCTTCCTTGTAATGTGGATTTCTTACGTGTATATTCAGAAACTTAAGTTACCAATAGTAATGCTCATGAATAATTAGTGGATAATTCATAATACCTGTCACTTTGTGTTTTTACAAGTAGAATTTGTTCACCTGTTTTCCAGATATCTGCTCCCAACAGAGAGTACCAGCTTTTCAGTAAGGATTACCTATTAATTGACAAAGATCATAGAGATTATAGTTAATTTGATAAATGTTGGTTGAGTACCCACAAATTTGCATCTAACACAGCTGGTGGTAGGGATTAGGAAGTTAGTTTTAGAAAATAGTATATAGACATTATCCTCGTGGAGTTTATACTCTACTAAAATTTTTAGATAAAAAAAGTGTTATTTAATGCAGTTAGATAATAGATGATGACTAGAACACATCTCTTATCAAGAAATCACAATGAACATTTCCATCTCATTTTTTAAGGAAATTCGTCCCTTTTTCTATTCCTTTCTTCTGCACAACTACTCGGTAGGATTAGTATTTAGAGGGTTATTCAACCACCATCTACATGGCGTGATTCCCTGTTGGTTTACCACTTACTTCCAACCTGCCTAGTACATTTGATAACTACATTCTCTGGAGCAATGTTAAATTGTCATGGTTCATCTAACAAAAGATCATCTGAAATTACAGCATCCTTGCTGATCTTAAACTCAAAGCCAGATATTATTGAAATAAAATGTTCCTAGAATGAGTTTTTCTGGAAAATGTCTATTATGAATCAAACTCTTTAGAGCTTTAGCTTGAAAATGATGGATCCAGCTACTCAGAAAATCACAAGTAGAGGACTAATATAACAATGACTTTTCATGGTTTGAGATTTTAAAAGAAAGGCCATTTAACATATTGCAAAGAGATTCATATTCATCATGGCCAAAACACGCTTTAAAAAAATTCAGAGGTAGAAGAAAGTGATTTTTCATCCTTAGTGTACATACCACATCAAAAGACTTCAGATATTAATTTGGGGAGCTTGATAAAAAACATATCAACATGATGTAATAGTGTTTGTGGGTAAATAATTCTGTGGGATCAGATAGAAGTACATACATTTGCTTTCGTGAATGATTTGAATGAATGATTCAAATGTGAATGATGAAGGCATGAAATTTGGTATTAGAAAATGAAGCGGTCTTTAAAATCTGGATGCAGTTGAAGTCTTAAGTAAGCCTTTTTCTGTCTGGAAGTATATGTTTCATACCTCTGTAGACCCTATGAATAAGGCTTAAAACTTAAGTTGTATAATGTTCCAATTTACAGAATCCACTGTTGGGATGTAAGACTTGACTGCAAGCTGTGGTATGAGAATGAATTAAAATGTAGTTTCGATGACAGATTTCTCTGCACATCCACTTTTATAATGGCTAGGTTCTATGAAATTATGGGGCAAGAAACTTTTAATTAGAGAAGATGTCAGAAGAAGAACAACTGAAGGTAGACGAAGAAACAGAGGAAAAAAGTCAAACTTGCTTCCGTGTTGTCCAGAGAAGCCTTGTCCTTATTCGGCCAACCATAGGGATCTTTAGCATTCAACGTAGGTGCCAAATACCAATAGTGCCGAGGAGGAAGAAGTGGCTAAGTATAAGGGGCAGTTCATTAGGTATTAGAATTAGGCCATGATCTCGAGATAATAACCTGACGGTAGTGTTATATGGAAACCACTGTACTACAAATTTAGAGAAGGCTGTATAATTCCTTCAACTACTTAAGATTCGTGAAGCTTCTTGAGGCTGAAAAAATAAGTGACAAGGAGTACATTGTGACTTTTGCACATCGCCCCCCCCCACCCCCCCGCGCGCGCCTTAGAAATACAGTTTACCGCCATCCCCTTTTCCTTGGTGAAGGCTACCTGATTTGGAAATGAGTTGAATATTGTCATTTAGTTTTTAACTAAAATGTGCAACATGCTGCAATTTCCCCAGGTTAATTTCACAGCAGTCATTCTCAGGGTTAACAAAGGAATGCATATATCTGCCTCAATTTTTACGTCTTTGGTAAGTTTCTAAAAAGTGCAGGAATTCTCTCAAGAGTATGGCTATAAGATTTTGAATGAAGTCTTAAAAATAAGCTAGCTAATCTGTATGCATCTGTAAATTCTGCAGATGTTTCCCTGGTGACTTATGAGAATGAATGATTCTGAAATGGACTCAAGTGGCTAATAAACAGAGCCTATGTCACTGCTGAAGAGTTTGCACTTGCTTAATAATGGTGACTGAGAGAAAATAAGTAGTTTGAGGAAGTAGTTTTTAAATCGGAGTTTATAGATAGAAACAGGAGAATATCAGCTTAGCTCTGGAATTTTTAGAATATGTGCTGTTACACCTAAATCTAATTGCAATGAAAAATCCCAACCATTGATTGTCTCAAAGTTCTCTAGTTGTGTAGTCATTCTTGAAATTCTCTTTAAGAAAAATCAAGTGCAGAGAAATAAACACTTTGTAAATAAGGCTTGGCTTTCATGAAAAAATTGTTTAAAGATTACGTTAAAAGATTTAAACTCACTGAAAGTGTAATCGAAATGTGGAGAATAACGTGGGTAAAGGAAACTACCTCATTCTTTGAAGGTTTTGTAGAAGCACAATTAAACATCCTAAAATGGCTTTGTCACTTATGAACCATCTGGTGTGAAAGAACTCTATATTTGTAATGTCTAAAGGACCTGGAATAATTGTATTTTTGCTGGCAATAGACACATTCTTTATTGTTTGCAGGTCTCATGAAATCTTTAATTACGCACTTGTTCTTGTCATCAATAAAACAACTTAAAGGAATCCTGTTTGTGTAGTCTCTTGAAATTAACATTTGTTGGATGCATGAAAGTAATGCTTAATTACCATTTTCATGATGTTCTAAGGCTTTTGGTCATGGGAAGTAAATGTAGTGTGGTATTTTTAAACCAAAATGACACTGGGAGCATGAAAAGAATCGAGCACACCCGAAAAACCTATTAACTATTCACCTGGGTAGAATCTAAATCTATTTTCAAACATTTGGCTAGAAATACAGTGGGATTTTAAGAATTGTCCTTTCCCCTGGGTATGGATCTGTCTTTAGTAAAATCTAGCTTTGTCTCTTAAATTTTGCACAAAATAAGGGGAATAGATTACTTCTTTCCATTCACTGTCACAGTGAATCTATCTCACTGATACAACACACCCATATGTGGCTAAATAGCTGCAGAATTAAAGACACTGTATAAAATGAAAGGCATTCCATCTAAACTCAGAGAACATCAGCGATGTGTCCTTTTAGTCAAACCAGACTTTGTATAAACTGCCCTCATGTGCACATGTCTGAGAGAATAAAGCCAAATGCATTATATCTGAGGGTCACATATTTCATACTCATTTTCTTGTGATTTGTCCCAATGATTGCCAAGTACAGCAAAACCTAAGGTTTTTTTCAAGGAGTTACTATAAACTGAAAAGTGTCGAAGTGCTCTGTGGCCCTCTTCTCCCAACGCTGTCAACCTGTGACAATATTAGCCTTTACCAAGATCTTTATCAAGGAGTTACATGCAGACTTTGAAAGGTCCACGTGAAGGTTATTAGTCAAGTTCTCTCACGGCGTCACTGCTCAAATCCCACAAGAGTGACAAAGACCTGTCATTCCTGAGGGTGAGGACATACATTCATTGGAGCTTATATGATTTATCAGTTGAGACAGCAGTCTCCTTCAGGGGAACAAGTGTCTCTTCTACATCAGTTTACTAACAAAAAATAAAAGGCTTGGAGGAACAGGGAATTTTCAATCTTTGTAATTATTTTTCTGCTAAGCTGATTCAATTTGATCGTAAACATATTTTTAAAATCAAGAATCTGATTCCACAACAGTTGCCTTCTACCATGATAACTTTTGATGAAATGTTCTATTATAGCCTAACTTTATTTATAGTGGTGATGACTTACAGGATCACATTCTTGTAACCAAAATACCCACAGCCAACATGTAGACACTTGTTATGTGTATGTAAGACAATCACTGGGTTTATTCTCCAGTCATGTCTGTGTGCAACAGGGACAGTGCTGACTGAAACCCATGGTCATTCTTTCCAAAGGTTTTGTCACTAAGTCAAGAGGATTTTTGAAAAATCTGTGAGAATAACTCCTGAAAAAAGTTTAGTTACAAGACTCAGGCTGAAAGTATCCCAAACACAGTGTAGCTATATATATATCTCTTTTTTTTTCTTTCTTTTTCTTTTTTCTTTTTTTTTTCTTTTTGAGAGAGCACAAGTGGGGAAGGGGCAGAAAGAGGGGAACAGAGGATCTGAAGCAGGCTCTGAGCAGATAGCAGAAAGCCCGATGTGGGGCTGGAACTCAAACCATGAAATCATGACCTGAGCTGAAGGCAGACTCTTAACCAACTGAGACACCTAGGCGCCTCTAAGGTGTAGCTATTTTTTTTTTTTAATTTTTTTTTTTTCAACGTTTATTTATTTTGGGGACAGAGAGAGACAGAGCATGAACGGGGGAGGGGCAGAGAGAGAGGGAGACACAGAATCGGAAACAGGCTCCAGGCACTGAGCCATCAGCCCAGAGCCTGACGCGGGGCTCGAACTCACGGACCGCGAGATCGTGACCTGGCTGAAGTCGGACGCTTAACCGACTGCGCCACCCAGGCGCCCCAAGGTGTAGCTATTTTTAAACTGAGCTGATTTAACTAAAAGGAAGCAACTAAACTGCTTTTGTTTTAAAGATAAGTATAATAATCTAGTAAACATTTCTCAATATTCATGATAATGATAAACAGATAAGCCAATTATTTAAATTCATGGAAAAAATGGAGATCATAGCAGTACCAGCCTCATGGGTTATAAGGATTAATGAAGTAATATTGTAAAAAGTTTACAATATTCATGAGTAAAGTATGAGCTAATGGAATTTTATTAAAACTAAATAATGAACCCAAAGACAGAGAGGGGCTAGTAAATACTTTAGAAAAATGTACAAAGAAGCTATGATGACCAGTTCTTCCTTCTATGCCTGGTGGAAGTGGTGAACGTTTCTAATTCAGACCAGTGGCACAGGACAAGAGGCATAATCCAGCTTCCCCAGGCTGCTTAGGGTGAATTAGAAATGTGTGATCTAGTCAAGCCTGAGGTGAAATTCAGTGCTAGGCCAAGCAATGATTGATAAAAAATTATTAAGAAGGGTTTAGATGGTTTTAGTTTTTAGAAATACGAGTTAAGCTCCAAGTTCTACACGAATACAACTATGATGGTTAATTTTATGTGTCAACTTGACTAGACTATAGAGCTCGGTTATTTGGCTAAACACCAGCCTAGATGTTGCTGTGCAGAAGGTATTTTTAAAGTTGTGATTAACATTTAAATTGGTAAAATTTGAGTAAAGCAGATTACCCTCCACAATGTGGGTGGGCCTCATCCAGTTGAAGAAGGCCTTACAAGTAAACATAGGTTTCCCATAGAAGAAGGAATTCATTCTTTTTTTTTTTTTTTTTTTTTAAAGAATTTTTTTTTCAATGTTTTTATTTATTTTTGGGACAGAGAGAGACAGAGCATGAATGGGGGAGGGGCAGAGAGAGAGGGAAACACAGAATCGGAAACAGGCTCCAGGCTCCGAGCCATCAGCCCAGAGCCCGACGCGGGGTTCGAACTCACGGACCGCGAGATCGTGACCTGGCTGAAGTCGGACGCTTAACCGACTGCGCCACCCAGGCGCCCCAAGAAGGAATTCATTCTTAAGACTGCAGCATAAAAACCCTGCCTGAGTCACCACCATGACTGGCCTGCCATACTGATTTCAGACTCAAGACTGAAACATTGACTCGTACCGAGTTTTCTGCCCGTCAGCTTGCCCCACAGAGTTTGGACTTGCCAGACCCCAAAACTGCTTGAGCCAATTCCTTAAAAAAAATTTGCGCTCTCTGCATGTGTGTGTATTTTATATGTATGTGTGTATATATGTATATATATATGATACATTTAAATGTTACATATTATATACTGTAGATTGTATAAGTTCTATATATATGCATATATTGGTTCTGATTCCCTATAGAATCCTGAGTGATACAAAAACAAATAATATTCTTAACATTCCAAACTTAGTTTCCTCTTCTACGGAAGGAAATCACGTGTTTTATTATGTCCTTTTGACTCAGGTATCTAACCTAAGGCACGCCTTCATTCAGAAACTTGTTAATCATGTAAGGCGTCAACAATAGTCTGCTCTAATTGCAAACAGTACTTATGAGAAGGTAAGAATTTCAGGACAAGCGATGTTGTACAACCCAAAGCAACTAAATGAAGGTAGGTTATCACAAGTGAAATTGCAGACACCTGTGAGGGAAATATTTGAGGGTTGGGCCGTCATCAAATGCCCATATAATATTGTTAGCTTAGTGTTTCTGGCCCAAATCTATGCCCTGAGAATGTAATATGGCCAAAAGTAGATGGAAAGAACCCCTTTCTGGTGTAATTGAGGGATGGGCTTGTTTTGACGGGTAAACGGCCTTCTGATGATAAAAATCGGTTTCATACGTTTACTAGATGTATGGCTGCGATGATCATCGCAGGAGTCACCTAGACCCTGCTGACTTCACACAGCACGGCAAACAGTTTCAACCCCATATTTACTGATGCTTTCGCTACCACGTTTAATTTAAGAATCATCTTTTATAGTCATTTGGACTTTTATTTACCTATCTTCCCAGTATATTAAAGTTGTATTTGCAAGACAGTTTCTGTAAATTCCTGAATAAAGATAATAAATTGGTCTGCTTCTCCAATGAGATTTGACAAGGCAATTTTAAAAGGCAATAGGAAGCCAAATGAGGTTAAGTGATGGACACAGAGATCATCCAACATGACCTCCATCCTCACCACTTTGGTCGTTCTCTCAGAGGAGAGGAGGACTTCATATTTCATTTGAGAACGAACAGTATTTTTCTAGGGCTTGCTTTTGTCATAATTGTGAGGTTAATGTTTGCATTTTTGCAAGAACATCCCCACCCTCCAACCCCCCCCCCCCCAACTCTAATGGAAACTTTCTTTCATGGCAATAATCCTCCTCCTCCTGAGGACAATTATTTTGCTAATCGCTTGAATGGCTAGCTTTTAGTCAAATGTGTGAAGGGCACAGTTTTACATTGGAGCTCCCTCTTTCATCCCTCTTTCACCTCTTTCATCTAGGTGACTATGAGAACTTGTAATTATGCCAATGTTTGCCTCTTTCACTTGCTGAGTAACTCTTCAAAGGATTACAACTTACTGGTTCTCCTGTCTTCCCAGAGGAAAAAAATCTTTACTCATTTGTAGACAGTATATACTAAACACCTTGCACAATGCCTAGCGTCCAGTAGGTACATAATATTTGGCAGCTTCACACCTTCCTTTATCAAAGCCCCACTTAGCTCCAAGTATTAAAGATGTCTTGTCTGAAGCCTAAATCTCACCAATTCCTGAGTTCATTGGAAATCGGTCTGATAGTGCATTAACAGCTGAGGTTCAGGGGCATGAAATTGTCTTTGCCGCCCTAACCCCAGCGTCTGGTGTTTCTTGGATGAGCCCCTGATCCCACTGAACTTTCTTCCTCTCAACCTGCCTGTCCATCCATTCTGATTAACTGGATTTCTGCCCCAGTATAGTTCTTCTCTGTGACAGACACCCTGCTCGCAGCCCCAGCCCGGCTACCATTTCAAGCCTGGACTTTGTCTCTTCCCATCCTAACATGGACAAATCCAGCTTCAATAAAGATTGACACCTTTGGAACAAAATTACTGCTTCTTGTTCAATTATGGTTTTTGCTGGACCCCATCAACTTGACTAACTCTTTGTTATTAAAAATGGCCTTGATTAGGGGCTCCTGGGTGGTTCAGTCTGTTAAGTGTCTGACTTCGGCTCAGGTCTTGATCTCACTGTCCTTGAGTTTGGCCCCGAGTGCTGCGGGGCTCTGTGTGGACAGCTCAGAGCCTGGAGCCTTTTTCAGATTCTGTGTCTCCCTCTCTCTCTGCCCCTCCCCGACTAACGCTCTGTCTCTCTCTGTCTCGGAAAAATGAATAAACCTTAAAAAAAAAAAATGGCCTTGATGAGCGGCGCCTGGGTGGCTCAGTGGGTTAAGTGTCTGACTTCAGCTCAGGTCATGATCTCATGGCTAGTGAGGTCAAGCCCCGAGTCAGGCTCTGTGATGATAGCTCAGAGACTGGAGTCTGCTTCACGTTCTATGTCTCCCTCTTTCTCTGCCCTCCCGCCTCTCTCTCAGAAATAAACATTAAATTTATTTTTTTAAATGGCCTTGATTAGATAGGAGTTTGCCATAACCCCCTGGGCATGGTGATTTGGGCTGATCCCTACTTCTTCCACAGTGTAGAGTCTTGCCTGGCACTGCTTTGTCTGCCAGCTTGCTCTCAGGATCTCGACTTGCAAAAGCTCTCTTCTTGCCCCAAAGAGACATAACCATTTAGCATTGAAAATCATCCTAGCTTCCTGTTGCCTGGGCTTAATTTAATCTAATTTAATTTAATTTTTTCAGAGAGTGTCTTGAAAAATCTAAAATAGCAAGTGCCAGATGAGTTTAGAAGTTATCTAAAGCCTTGCTACTCAAAGTATCATTACCAGACCAGCAGCGTGGGCATTTCCTAGGCTCTGGTTAGAAATGGAGAATCTCAGGCCCCCCTACAGACCTACAGAGTCAGAGTCTGCATTTTAACAAAAGGATTAATTTGCACATTCAAATTTCAAAGCACCGACCTGAATGGGAACAGAGCCACATCAAATGCAGGTACTGCTAAGAAGTCCTTGCGAGGTCAGCAACAAGGTTCATTTAAAAGGCAGAGTCAATTTTATAAAGAAAGACATTCATTTTGAAGCGGAAGTGATTTTACATCACTCAAGGTAGCCTGGAGTTTTTGCTCAAACCTGGACATATGCAGGTTCGATTATGAAATGTGCCTCCTAAGTTGCTAATTCCTTCTGACTTTTTTCCTGGCACTTCCTTTCTGTCTCAGCCTCATGTGAGTAAATTACCATGGTGGTCTCTGTGAAAATTACCACGCAGGAAACAACAGGAGATTCTTCATTACTGAATTCCTGCACACTATTTATTCTTTATATTTAGAGCCATTGGAGGGCCTCTGGGCATATATACACAGTTAAAAAGATAAACAAGATTCCCAGCCAAGCTGCAGCTGTTCTTAGGTTTCTTGGAATACTAAGCCAGATAAGTGCTTCCTTTTACATTAAAGTAAGTTCTCTGCCAATGACAGTTGGCTGATGACCTGAGGAACTCGAGCATTCTTGTGAGGTACCACAGGTACAGCACTTGGCCCAGGTGACCTCAATGAGTTACCCTTCCTCAGTTCTGCTGGAGAAGCTTTCCTAGAATCTGAAATTAGGATGTTGAGAATCAAGTCAGTTGGGTTTAGCTCTTACCAAAAACATGGTTCCTTGTTCTATTTGTAGAACAGAAGTAATTGGGTTGGACTGCATCCAAATCAGCAAGATCTGAGGAATTTATTTCTTTTGAACTATTGCCAGAACAGGAGAAGCAGCTGACCCGTTAGGAGGTCATCCTAATGTCTAAAGTGTCAAGAATTTTTTTTTCTCTAAAGTTATAGTCCCTTTTGACACCAAAGACATTTTCATATTCTACCTACAGACAAACATCTACAAACTGAAGAAAATCTAACTTTCCCCATATAATATCCTTCCAGATGATGTAATATTATCCAGCTGTCAATAATTTTTGCTTCTCTAGGTGAAGTTCTAATTTTCCTCTTTGTATCTCATTTTTTGTCTTCAACTGTTGTGCCTATTCTCTTAAGCCTCACGAAGCTCTCTGCTTCTCTCACCCTTCAGACTCTGCACCTGGACAAGGAGCTTTAGTAACATTCTGGTCAATGGAGAGGATACAGTTGTTACTTTCAGGGGCATTCCTTTTGTACTCCCTGATAGAAAGCTCATTTTGCTACATTGCTTTGCTTCATCTAGATAACTACTTTTAGTGATTTCCTCAGCGTCTCTTTCTTTTTGGCCATGCTGGTTATCCTCATTGCCCCTTATCATCTTTGTTCAAGCTACTTCCTCCGGTTTGCCAATAAAGATCATTTTGAGGTCTACTTCTAACTCACGTGTTCCTCGGTCACAAAAATGAAATTTGATGCCACCAGTGACTAAGCAAAAAGGAAACTCAAAGAAGTTATGTAACACTGGGCTCCGACTGCAATCAGGAGTTCTGGATTTGAGATTCGTATCCCCATCTCCTCTACCAACCCCACCAACTGGCTACATGATTTGTAACAGATAAACTCTTCTAAAAAGAAGGGCTTCAACTAATTGACCCCTCAAGTCCCTTCTTGTTCTAAGCCTCCTCAATTATGAGAAATCCATCATTAAAGCACTCAATCTTCTCCACAATCCTTTCCAACCCTTCCCTCCTTCCTATTTTTCCTATTTTAAGAGGTTACTTGTTCGAAAACTAATCCTAGGAGAGAATCTGAAGGCAATTACCCATTAAAAAAAAACTACTAAGAAATATACAAAATCCAAAACATTATAGAGATGAATCCTTTATGATTCATGCCCCCACCTCACAACTTCAATAAGTGAAACATAGCTATGAAAGTATAACCTTCCGGATATCCTCTCATCTATAGCAATCCCCTCTCTAACCCTAGGAGGTCCCCTCTCTTCAGGATTGTCACATAGTTTTAATGTAAGTCTAAGTCATAGTGTTATTCCTGCAAGAAATATTATATTCAAGTCTAATCTCTAATAATAAAATAAATAGGTTGTATCTACCTGCAGCAGAATTTTGGGCAGATGGAAAACATGTGGGGAGCAAGATGTCCTTCCCACTAGTAAGAGCTGGCTCTGAGAATCACAGTATACTTACATTTTGTCCTCTGTGCATCAACAAATGGATTTCCTGTGGTGTTGCTGGTGCTTTATTTACATAAATAGGGCTCTACAAATAGTGCTAATTCCAGAAAAAAGTATTGTTTCTAACCAAGTGACAGGGTTTCGTTTTGTTTTGACTAAACAAAAAAATTCATTCTTGATCTCTTTCACAAAAAGGCCTGGAGTAGTTTATAAAAAGGACAACTATAATGTCATTATTTTAAAATTAATTACAAAGACGAAAACAAGTTTAAAAGCAGATAAACAAATATATCAGCTCTTGGGGCTAACTCAAAGTTTGTAACCTGATTCTTTGCAAAGTCAACCGATTCTAACTAATTTGCAACTGGAAACATACCAATGCTTCAGAGGGAGACAAAGCCTTTTTTAGTTCCTAAACAATAAAAATTCTCATAAGGGACAACTAAGTATGCTTATAAGAGATATAGTTTTAATCATCTTCCTTAATGTAACAACAAGTGGAGAACCACGAAGCTAATTCATTAGCTAAATTGCTACGTCCCATATGATGTTAGAGCTTATTATAGACCTCGGAGCCACTCACATGCAGTTGAAACACTCACTACTAAATTCTCAAACTTCACAAAAGCACGTTGTGTTTTTAAACTCCTATTTGTCAGTCATAGAGAATAGTCAGGTATGGTAATAATTAGAACTCTTCACAAATACACTGTTTTTCCGCCTTCTGGGTTCCTGTTAAGATTGCAATTCCCTGCCCCACTGAAGTTGCACTTGGTCAGTGACTTGCTTCAGCCAATAAAATGTGAGTGGAAGTGACACGTGTCGTTTTCAAGTGGAAGCATTTAATTGGTGGTGCTCAACTGCAAACTTCCTTTTTCCTACTTCAGTGATTCTGGGCTCATGAGTTAGCATGAAGCCTCTGTCATCCTGGGTTCCTCGGAAACCAGAGTAAGCAGAGCCGCCTGCTGACCCACGTTGGCCATGTTGCATGAAAGAGAAATACACCTGGATGGAGTCACTGAGATGTGAGGGTTGCACATTATCACTCTTTAACATAGTCCATCTTGGTTGTTACAGAAAAAAGAAATCCCCTAAAATATATTTGATTATTCTGCAAGTCAGGTTTTATTTCTTGAGACCAGGTATGCCCGTTTCCTCCCATTGATGAGTGTAAGAAAGGCTGATTACAGTGTCTATAAAGGGATATCACCACCAGTTTAGACATAAATATGACTTACTTCCTCTTTCCCATGAAAACGATCCACGTGTGAACTCTACATGAAAAATGACTCTGAGCAACACACTATCACTTTGGGAGGATCTCATGACTAGTCCCATAAGGACTAGTTGACTAGTTAAAGGAGAACAGCAGAGCATTAACATCCAAAGCTGGAGGGTCAAGGGCCAAAGATAGAAGAAAGACTGTGTTCGCCTCTGAGACACCTGGTCTCTGCCACTGACGTGGATGGACTGCTTCCTGCACCTCATCCTTACAGGCACTGAGCACTCTTTGGTGACAAAAGAAGGGGGGAAAAGGTATTCACATGAAGCATTTTTAATTATCTGTTAATTGGATGAAATGACAATTAAAGTGCCTAAAGGCCATATCCATATTCATAGATCGTCTTCAAAGGGTACAATTACTAAAGACGATGAACAGATTAGGAGTTAATATTGGATTGTGATTTGGGGCAGAGGAGGGTGAGGCGTGTTCAGATATCTTCCTCCAAATAGCTGCTAAGATTAATTTGTCTCTCCAGTTTTATATGATAATGTGTGGTGGTACAATTTGCCTGAGAGCATGGCATGTCTGTCAAAAGAACAAGTTCCACAGCGAGCAGTCATTGGCGACTGGCACCTTTCCTGATTACTCTATGTATACACTAGTCCTGAGGTGCAGGATACATTTCTTACTCAATATAAAAGTTTAGATAATATTTTCTGTGATGTTCATGTCTCATATTATTTCCACCAGAAAGAAGTATTTCTGCTTGTGGTAAGGAGTAAGTGTAATATTCCCTTTGTGAATTTCCACAGGAACACAAAAGCAATATTTTTGAAAGTGGTAGCAAAATTTTCTTTCAGAGTTCCCAAAAAGAGTATGGAAAAGCGATTTGGGGATACCATGGTGCAGTCCCCCCTCTGCCCTGAAGAATATCTTGACATTTAAGATTTAGCGTTCAAGTGATGATACAGTACGCGTAAGTTCAAATTCCATGGGGCTCAAGAGTGGATGGAAATTACAGACACTGTATTCTGTCTGCCCTTGTTCTGCTCAGCTGCTGAGGTTCGTGCAGGGGAAGATGTGGAAGGAGGCAAAAAAGCCACACATATCCCCAGGGCACCCTCTAAGTGCCTAAGTTTTTGTCACTATTTTCCTGCCACTTGAGATAATGTAAGGCAGCTGGTGAAATATAAATGCTCAGCGACCACAGTTTGGAGATTTCCAACAATAAAGTATTTCCAGTTACTTCGTTATGTGGATCCATCTGAAAGAACAATTGACCTCTAAAACCTGTATTTTAAATTAATAGACTTTATTTTTTAGAGCTGTTGAGTTTACAGAAAAATTAAGCAAAGGTCTGAAGAATTCTCATGTACTCCCCCCCCCCTTTCTCCTATTATCAACATATTGCAACAGTGTGATGCATTAGTTACCATTGATGAATCAATATTGATACATTATTATTAACTAAAATGTGTACTTTATTTAGTGTTCACCTTCTGTGTTGAATGGTTTTCTGGTATGACAAGTTTATAATGTCATGTACCCACCACATGGTATTATGCAGAATAATTTCACAGTGCTAACAATCCCCTGCAAGAGACATTGACTGTATAGCTATTTAGAAGGATGTTCCCAGCCTCATTCCCCTTGGAACACAATCTAGTTGCTCAAGGCTGTATTTTGTACACCAATAAGTGCTCTGAGATAATGAGACCCGTGGCATGACAGTTAAGTAAATTGGCTCTGCTCTGCCACTGCCGAGTCATGTAGTCTTTCTCATCTGTACAATGGGGATGAGAACTGTACTTCATGAGTATTAAATGAGATTATACATGTAAAGAACTTAAAATAGTGCCAGGCAGATAGCAGGCACTCCACACATTTTAGCCGAAATCACTATTTAAAAATGAATATAGGTATAAAACTAACACACACACACACACACGCACACGCACACACACAAGTATAAGTTAAACTAGGAGGATCTGAATAAGGTCAGTGGATTGTATCAATGCCAGTATGCTGGTTATGCTAGCATCCTAAAGTATTGTAATGTAGTATTTATGACTGGGGGAAACAGGGTAAAGTGTACCCAGGACTTTGTGGTATTATTTCTCACTCTACAATTATGTCAATAATAATTTCAGTTTAAAATAATTAATGTTTATTTAATTTTGAGAAAGAGAGACAGAGTGGAAGCTGGGGAGGGGCAGAGAGAGGGAGACACAGAATCTGAAATAGGCTCCAGGCTCTGAGCTGTCAGCACAGAGCCCAATGCAGGGCTCAAACTCACAAACCATGAGATCATGACCTGAGCTGAAGTCAACCGACTGAGCCACCCAGGTGCCCCTCAGTTTAAAATAATTAAAGAAGGTATGGAGAGTGGTGTTGGAGGGGTTACCTAAGACTTATAAGGACACTAGAGGGGAATCAACAGCAATGTGAGATCCCATGCTCTGGCTGGGAACCAAAACTGGGTGACAAGACTTTTGGAAAGAGTTGGAGAAATTTGAATATGGAATGGGAGTTAAATGCTCTTAGGGAACTTTCTTTTTTATTTTTGTTAGGAGTGGTCCAGGTATTGTGGTTACGGAAGGAAAAAGAAATGAATTTAGCTCCTCAACTCCCCATGGCCTGGAGCCGCAAGTCTGTGACAAACTGATTCTTGGGAAACCTCATAAGTTAACTTTTCACTTTAGGTTTATAACCACCGCCACACTTGCAGTGTCTGCTCAAATTTCTAGAAAAGAGACTCAATAGGCCACAGCAGGCCATTATTTTACCCAAGACCTAAGCCTTTAGATACAGCAAACAAAAATTCTTTCTCTAAGAGGATCACCAGCTCTCCAGGACACATTCTCAACAAGGGATTATTAATCATACATCATGTGCAAACTTTCTCCCAAAATGAACTACCCAGATATGAAACAGAACAACAGGCTCTACTGAGCATTTGGCTTCCTTGAATCTAGATGCCACAGATGTATTTCCTTACAAGAGAAATGAATAATTATTGCTTGGCACAGCGATGGCCTGTGTATTTTAGACAGCTTCCTTTCAACTTGACTTTAGCAGAGGCGTTTAATATCCCTGTTTGTAAAACACTTGGTTCACATCAACAGCTGTATCTTGGGAGGTTCCTTATCGTCCAACTTTCTAGTTCTTGAAATTCATGCGAGCATTTCCAAGTATGGGGGGTTTGGGGAACGCCTTTTCACCTGTGGAAGATTCACGCTGCTCAGAAGTTTCACATAAGGAAACTTCGGCTTCAAAGAATTGTAGATACATATGTTGTTTTCTTTTGTTTTTCTGCCAAAGAGCTTTTGTCGACCAAGTTCCTGGCTCCTTGATCATTTCTGACAGAACATCAGCTGCATGAACATGCTTGTGGTATTCCTGGAACTGTTACATTAAACCAAAAATTTAAGGGTCTTTTGGATTCAAATATAGGAATAAGCTCCTAAGGGCACCTGGGTGGCTCAGTCAGGTAAGCGTCTGACTTCAGCTCAGGTCATGATGTTGCGGTTCGTGAGTTCGAGCCCCGCATCCAGCTCTGTGCTGACAGCTCAGAGCCTGGAGCCTGCTTCAGATTTTGTGCCTCCCTCTCTCTCCCCCTTCCTACTTGTGCTCTGTCTCTCTCAAATGAATAAACATTTAAAAAAATTAAAGAAAGAGAGAATAAGCTCCTGTAGGTTTCTTTTTTTCTGAGTAGAAATATATATATATATATACAATTATTATTATATAATTATTATATAATATATATGTTTATATATATTTTTATATATGTATTTAATTTGAATTTTAAAGTTTTAAGTAGGCTCCATGTCCAATGTCGGGCTTGAACTCACGAACTGGAGATCAAGAGTCACAGGCTTTATGGACTCAGCCAGCTAGGCACCCCGTCTATTCCTATTTTTTAAAGTATAATATACGTTTTTAAATGTATGCTTTACAGATCAGATATTTATGATAGATGCCATCCCTCTGTTGTCCCAGGAGTAGCTGTGAACCCTCATGGAGTCATTTTTAATAGACTAAATAGAACAGTTAAAATATATGCAAGCAGCCCTAGCCACTGAATTTCATTTTTCTTTTGGTTAATATTGCTTCTTTCATCAGCTTTACCTATACATTACGGATTATTCCTCATTTGTTCTCAATGACAATATTGTCTCATTCATTAAGGTTGTTTCTTTTTCCTTCTCTTTCTTTTCTTTTCTCCCCCCCCCCTTTTTTTTTACATCTTGAGACTAAGGAGGTGTTTGCTTGGGTGATAGTTTAGCCATCACAATTTTCCTTCTTGTAAAGAAAGGCGGGGGAGGAGAGTGGGGAGTTGTTAACAAGTACTCTCTAAGTCCTGTTCAGATTCCATGTTCTATGAATCAACTCAGTGTTAGTCCAGAAGAATACCCATATCTATATCTGTAGATATAGATATACATCTATAGATATATCTATATCTAATTATAATTTCTATCTTCCAAACTACCTTTCTCAACTTGAAATGTTCAGTTGGTTTAGCTTCCCTAGATTTAATTTTTTTTTCCTGGAACAAAGTTAAAACCATTTTGGTAAATTTTGGCTGGCTTTACCTTGAAACCCATTGGAGTTGGAAGGCAATTATTTTCAGATAAATAAAATTACCATTTTCCTATGAGTAAGTGGACATGAAACATTGCTTTGAGAGACGGAAAGGGTACAACTTACAACCATATTAAGTCAAAAAAAGAGTTCAACAAATTGCCAAATGATAGTAGCAGCATTAGTTATGCTAAGAAAAACATGGCTCTTTAAGGTAAATCTATCTTTGGCAGATGAAAGTAGGGAAAATAACTCTATAGCTTTCTCTTAGATCCTTTCATTGAGGGCATTAAATAACTCGAGTGGTTTCCCTACATATGCATACACACACACACACACACACACACACACCTCCTATAGTATCACTTAGAAACTAAATACCTGGGTTAAAATATATCGATAGATGATAGATAGATAGATAGATAGATGATAGATAGATAGACAGATAGATAGATATAACATGGTATAGTGTCATTTATAGTTTTAAAAAAATGGACCATGTCAGGGTGTCTGGGTGGCTCAGTTGGTTAAGCGTCTGACTTTGGGGCAGGCCATGATCTCCCACTTTGTGGGTTTGAGCCCCACTTCAGGCTCTGCACTAACAGCTCAGAGCCTGGAGCCTGTTGCGGATTCTGTGTCTTCCTATCTTTCTGCTCCTCCCCCGCTCATGCTCTGTCTCTGTCTCTCTCTGTCTCTCAAAAATAAATAAATATTTGGGGCGCCTGGGCGACTCAGTCAGTTGAGCATCCGACTTCGGCTCAGGTCATGATCTCACGGTTCATGAGTTCAAGCCCCGCGTTGGGCTCTGTACTAACAGCTCAGAGCCTGGAGCCTGCTTTGGATTCTGTGTCTCCCTCTCTCTCTGCCCCTCCCCCACTCATGTTCTGTCTCTCTGTCTTTCAAAAATAAATAAACATTAAAAAATTAAGATAAATAAACATTAAAACAATTTTTTTTAACATGAGCCATGTCAGTTATACCTCAATATGACCAAATAAACACATATTTTAAAAATATATAGACCAGTTTTTTTCTCTGTGTTTAATACTGACCCTTTATGGCTTTTGTTAAACTGTTTGCTCTCATTTCAATTTCATTTGTTATAAGCTATATGACTGTTGGCCATACATGAGTGTTATTAGGTGGGGTTTTCCCCCATTATCACTTTTATTAGATTAGTTTAGTTTTGGATGCAAGCTCCTAAAATCTTGTCCTTTCAGCACGGTCCTAAAAACTGCCATGTTCAGTGCTGCTGGAGTTTATCTCACAGCTCAGTATTTGGGCCTTTTTAAAGGTAAAAGAGTAACTGTGTTCTCTTCAAAGAGCAAAATCTGTCCTCATACAAAATTGGTCCTTTAGCAGGGAAATCTGCCTTCTTCAATGTGGAGAAGATGACGAGCAATTTTATGGAGCATGGTTTCTGTACCTTCCCCCATGAGTTTAAATTAATGTTTTATTTTGAAGCCTTTCCAGGCAACCTCTGTTATTTTCATTTTTATCTTGTCCTTATTTTGGCTTTTCTAAAATAATCTAATTTCCATTGCTCGAGTAGCTCGAGCATACGTTTCCTGATAAAATGCACTTTCCAACTCTTACTCATTTCACTTAATGTTTAAACCTTGTCTTATCTCCAGCTATTAGAGTGGTCCTCATTGATTTTGGCTGCCAGAATCACTCAGGGTTATTCTCTACATCAGAGTTTGCATAGGGTTTTTGTTGTTGTTGAAATAGACATAAATTACTTTTTTACTTTCAAAAAGCCATGTAGGCCTTTTCTTCCTCTCTTAAGTTAGCTCTGAGACCTGACTTATTTCTATCCGATACAAAGGAATATTACTCCTGCTATATTTTCACACCTCCTAATCAGTGACTTCTTTTCACATGCTTTTTCTACCTTTAAAGCCCTAGTCCTTGAAAGTAAGTCCTTGAGAATTCTTATAGTCTAGTAAACATAAAATGATGTCTTTTCCTCAAGAAACTAGTAATTTTTATAGGAAAGAAGGCTAGGGAAAGTTAAACATTACCTGAGCTTGTTAAGAATGGGTAGAAGTAATCTAAGAAGTAATGCTTCTTAGATTATGTGGATTTGCTACCGTAGTTGAGGAGTATAGTTGGACAGAGAACTTCCCAGAGATTTATCACTTCCTTGTAATATGAGAATACTTCTTTAGTCAATTTCTTATATTTATCAGTTTTGACTTTAAAACCCTAATATGACACTGGAAAGAACTGATATGATTATGGCTAGTGGATTGCATATGGGGACCTTCCCGTTTAATGGATGTGCATATTTTTTTCCTCCTTTGGGAACAGCAGAGATGTTCAGAAGATCTGGTTTTATCACTCTGATTTTGAAATTTTGTGTTAGTTGAGATGAACTCTCTTCTTTCTAGGTTTGAATGAGAAGTGATTAAGACAGAAAGGAACTGAACATCTGAGCAACAGATGTTCCACATGAAATTCTCAGCAGTAAACCAGGGAACACAGAAGGTGTCACATGCAATGCACACAGGTGGTGAGAATGAACAAATGGATGCCAGGGTGGGCGGAGGAGGAATGGAGAGGTAGGGCCAAGCGTGTGAGAGAATGTTTCCATAAAGTGGTTGATGGATTGTGAAGAGGAGGGACTTTTCTTTTTTACTTAGTTGAGGCTATGTTTAGGTGTTAACCTAATTACGGCTTTCTTCCAGGCAGAATGAAAGAGTACATCCTTGCACAGAATGTTTGCCTAATGTCCGTAAGTTACAAGTTTTGTGGATAAGTGTTTCAAAAAGAAAGCATTTTCTCTGTTGGTTTTTCACTAAGACCTTGTTTGAGATATTTAGGGGCTCACTTACAAAACTTAAATATTCTCTCTTTGGCATTCCTCTCTCCTTGCATCACCTAAGGCCCATACCGTTTTCTTGACTTGCTTTTGAGTACCTTTTGTATACCAGGTAGCAAACAAGTTCAGGGCTTATCAATGTATTATCTCTGTCCTCATGGCTTTAATTTTGCCTTAATTTTTTTTTTAATACAGAATTGGTTTATGAGGGAGTTTTAGAAGTATTTTAACTAAACACCAGGAGCATGGATTAATTTCTGGAGGCAGATAAATAGGACCCTTTTGGCTATTGTTAAGGAAAGATTAGGGGTTCCTCTTTGGTTACTGAGAAGTATTAGTTGTGATCATTGCAATGTAACAGCCACTGTCTTACTATGTAGACATAAATGGGAATTCATTTAAAATAGAAATACTGTGTTACATAAATAATTTTACTTATAAAATTTAATAGTTGATTATTTTTACACTAAATTTGATGATATATATATCCAAATTTGCATACTATTACTCAGCTTATAGAAAAAGAAGAGTAAAAAAACCAAATTCTAAAAGGGTGGGATCTTACCTCTCAAGTGACTTAATAATGCTTAACCTTTGGGATGGAAACAAGGACAACTTGACCAAAGATAATGCAATCACCAATTGCCTTTGAAGCCAGCAATGATTAAATGCAAAACCAAAAACAAAAACAAAGCATTATTCCTTGCATTTGACTGAAGACTGAGTGCTATAATGTTTCTTGGTCTAAGAAGTTAAACATTTGAAAAATAACATATAGTGCTTCTCACAAATAAGAATTATATCCTCTGAATCCTTTTACTAGCTAGTTCTCAAGACAGGTGTTTTCTCTTTTACTGTTTCCTTATCAGCATTTAAATCATCTTAAACTTACTATTAAGTCTTTTAAATTAGATGTAGCAATTTGAAATACCTCATATGACATTATAATTATTTTTGATAGTTTTAGTACACAGGCTTTGTGTGCACATGTGTCTAGAAGCGCTTCTTTAAAGAAATGAAATGTCTTCTTTTTTAAATGTTTACTTATTTACTTTTGAGAGAGAGAGAGAGAGCACGAGTGTGAGTGGGGAGGAGCAGAGAGAGAGGGAGACAGAATCCCAAGCAGGCCCCACACTGTCAGCGCAGAGCTCGATGCGGGGCTTGAACTCATGTGCCATGAGATCATGACCTGAGCTGAAATCAAGAGTCAGATGCTTAGCCAAGCGCACCAGGAGCACTTCTATTTTTTAAATATTTAGTGAAAAATTTTAGGAACAAACAGATCTCAGAAATTTTTATAGAGACGTTTTGTGCATATAGGTTCCTAAGTACATTTGAAACTCTTCCTAATGCTAACATGGTTCGGTTTATCCTTTTGTGTGGTTTAATTTTTGTCTATACAATACATACAGGTAATTTGTCATTTCTCAAGAGCACTCAATTGCCAACTAGCTTAATTGCCAATTTAACATGGCTCTGTGAGTTCCCGGATATATTTCTAAAGTGTGCATAGCACTATGTATCAGTAAGTACATCAGTCTTCCAAAGGGGATGGGATATCCATTTAATTCTAACTACATTTTATTTAGCATATGGACCCAGAGACAGATAATGATTTGGACTTATTTTAAAAAATCATGGTATAGTGCCTGTCTCATTTCCAAACATGACTGTTTTGGTATGTATTTGTGTAACGGGGCAGAGTGGGTAGGGCATAGAGGAGTGAGTTAAGTTGGTACCAATTACACATGGTCAAGAACCATCGACTCATATATCTCAAGTGCCCTGAGGCGATGTTGCTGTAACATTTTCTCAAAATGGACTTCTCTTTGCCTGAGAAGAGTAAAATAATATAGTGTAAGTTAGCTGAGGAAATTACTATGTGCTCGTGAGCCCTGAGAGAAATCAGGTCATCTTCTACTACAGAAAGGTGGTAAGCCCTTATGAAACTCGATATGGTATTTCTCGCTTTTCAGTTATTTTTTCGACAGCCTTTAATTTTGTGGTAGGCAATGTGTAAATGTTTGGCTGTGGCAAATTTTGGAGTCTTAATAGCAGGGTAAGAACCAACAAGAGGAGAGAACATGGTGGGTGGCTGAGCAGAGTCAGAAGACACTGAAACGTGGGGAACAGACATGGATACACTGGACAGTTGTTGGCATCTCAGCCTTACCACTGTCTGAATTTACATTCTTCTGCAGAGGAAATCTCGGAAAATACAATGCTCAGAACCCCTTTCCAATACGTTTCTAGGTTAGATTCTGTTAAGTGATATACATTTATATGAGGTTTCAAAGGTGCAGAAAGGGAGAGCCATTATTCTGTGGCAGCTGAGATCATCCACCGTGCTTCCGGGATCCCCCTAGGAGTTGCCCACTGTGGTGCTACAGGTAGCTGTAGATCATTGATGGAAGCTTTCCTGCGATCCCTGTACTTCCTTGTGTCCTGATCAAATAGCTTGGCCAAGGTCAGACAGCTAAGTGAATGAATTCAAGCTCAGGAATTGAACTCGGGGGCCCATGCGTTGGGCCACTGTCTATAGTGACCTCTGCATAGGGAAGATGGGAGGTTACTCCACTCTCTTCAAGGGCACCTGTGTTTTCTTTTAAATTAAAAAAAAATATCTTTTAAGTTTTATTTATTATTTTGAGAGAGAGAGAGAGAGAGAGAGAGAGAGAGAGAGAATGAGAAGGCAGGCGGGGCAGAAAGACAAGGGAGAGAGAGGATCCCACACAGGCTTGGCTTGTCAGTGTGGAGCCCTGTGTAGGGCTCTATCTCACAAACTGTGAGATCATGACCTTAGCTGAAATCAAAAGCCAGATACTTAACCAACAGAGCCTCCCAGGTGCCCCTTTTTAAAAATATTTTTTTAAGTTTATTTACTATCTTGAGAGAGAGAGAGAGAGTGCATTGATGCTTTCTTTTCATTTTTACCAAATCTTTAGGCCAAGTTTTGGTCATTCTTTAACTGAAAAACTTTAACCTTTTTGATTGCCTCCATTTATCACATCAACCTATAACATGGTCTACTTTATTAAATACCTGAAGGGGTACATTATTTGAATTCATCCAAAAGCCTGAGCTTAAAGTGCTTGTATTGGGTAGCTTTATTAGCACTTCCCAAACCTCATCATTCATCACAATCCCTGGGAGGGCATTCCAATAATAAATAATCCCATATCCTATATCAGACCTACTGAATGAGAATTTCTGGGCTTGGAACCGGACATCTGTCTTCTCAACAAGTATCCCTAGGTGATAATAATGCATTCAGGTAGGTATGATCTCAGGTTTCAACAGAAGAGAAGTTTATTAGAGAGGTTTTACATATTCTACTTCAACAGAGCAACTCCAGTTTTAGGTTGTTTATACATTGAGGTTCCACTGGATTTTATTTGCTAAAAGAGTTCCACTGCTTTTTTTTTTTTTTTTCTGAATAGCTCTCTTCAATTCTATATATCTTCCTGTCTAATTTCTCAGCAGCCACATGAAGTTGCAAATGCTTTTCTTTTGCAGCTCACCAGGACACTTTTTAACATTTTGCATTCCATTTCTTCCTGATTCTCACAGACAACTAGAATTGAGCTGTAAATACTCCCAATTAGACAGACGCTCCTTTACTTTTCTCTCAGCACTGAAATCATTGCAGGCATATAATTACAAAATGGAAACACTGAAGAAAAAAAACTCTCTCATTTTTCTTTGAACAGATTTCCATATATCTATGTGACCTTGTTTGTTTGTAATTTATATTAATATATTCTGAAAGAAAAAGGAGTATTTAATTTGCTTGACATAATGTTCCTGATCTGAGTCAGGTGTACTTAAAAGCTGCGATCAC
The DNA here is from genome assembly GCF_016509475.1 of Prionailurus bengalensis. Lineage (NCBI taxonomy): Eukaryota > Metazoa > Chordata > Mammalia > Carnivora > Felidae > Prionailurus > Prionailurus bengalensis. The sequence continues at coordinate 57,901,275 of NC_057358.1, read as the reverse complement.
TATGCTAAAGTAATGGTTTCTGCCATTTAATGAATTTGTTAGGTTTTTTCCCCTCCTTTGTTTAATGATTATGGACTGTCCCCCTAAGATTCTATGTTACTCGTCTTAAGGAATGAAGGAGGAGAGCAGGCGAGAGAACAATACCACGTACAAATTTCTGATGATGGCCCGAGGTGTATTTCAAAGCACACATCAATAACATCATGTTCACATACAATGCATGGAATATTTCAGAATTTTTGCCCAATTAGAATTATACCAACTTGAAATAAATACATACTATTTTGAAACTATACTATGTGTTTATGTCACTTTCTTTCATCTCTATCTCTATGTCTCTGAGAAAGCTGCAGGCTCCCTGAAGGGCTTTAATTTCTCAAATGCCGCACCTATTGCCACCACCGTCCCCCCCTTTCTTTGTGCACCAAACCTGCACCTTTGAGCCGCTATCTATGACGCATCATGCAAAGCACTTGATGTGCATCGTGTCAAACTATCTTCAATATAATGGCAGGATGTAGCTATCATACCTTCTCCCACTGTACAGATAAGGAAGCTGAGACCTAAAGATGTTAAGAAACTTTCTCAAGGCCACACTGCTAGGAAGCAGAGGAAGTTGGATATAAATCCCAGCTTCTAACTCTAGAAGCCACTTGTGTACCAGGATGCTGTTTTGCCCAGCCCTCTAGGGAAACTGAATGTCAAATGTCAGCTCAACAGTCATTAGCCAAATCTCTTCTACCCTGTGTCTTTTCGTTTTGCCTCCTTTCCAAGTTCAGGAGGCAGCATGCTGTGGTGGGGTAAGCACTGCCTCTATCACTTTGGCAGATATATGAACTTGGGAGCTATACTAGTTATTTTAACTCTTTGAGCTTCAAGTCTTCTGAAAAAAAATGGACACACCAACCCTACAGTGTTCTAGTGAAGATTAAACAAAATAGCATGTGTGGATGTGCTAAACCCAGGGCCTAATCAATAGATGTGCAATAAACGCTAGCTTGTCTTCTTGCCTTCTTTGCTCTTTGTATCTTTGTTACTAGCTCTGCAAGACAAATAGACACAAAAACCCTAAGCTGCTTTTCATTCTATGTTCATCGAATCTCCATAATTGGAGGTGTTCAAGTTAAAAATGAATGGCTCCTGGACTGAATGTTATGGCTAGAATTCAAGCCATCTGGGCTTAACCAACACTTAATTCATCTCAGCTCTCCAATTCTAGGATTCCACGGCACATAACTGATCACAATGTGTCATTTTATTCTTTATTGAAGAATAGTTGACACACAATGTTGCATTAGTCTTAGGTGTGGAGCATATTGATTCAACAACTTTATACATTGTGCTGTGCTCACCACAAGTATAGCTACCATCTCTCACCATACAACATGATTCTAATACCACTGATTATATTCCCTATGCTGTAACGTTTAGCCTTCTGACTTATTTATTCCAAAACTGGAAGCTGTATCGACCACTCACCTTCACCCATTTTGCCCATCCCCCCACCCTTCTTCCTTCTGGCAGCCATCAGTTTGTTCAGGGTCTGTTTCTGCTTTTTGTTTGTTTGTTCATTTGTTTTGCTTTTATACATTCCACATATACGTGAAGTCATATGTTACTTGTCTTTGACTTTTTCATGTACCATAATATACTCTAGGTCTGTCCATGTTGTCACAAATGGCATCTGATTTTTCACTTTTTATTTTCAAAATTTATTAAAAAATATAACTATATCCATATATTTTTTACATTTATTTATTTTTGAGAGACAGAGAGAGACAGAGAGTGAGTGGCGGAGGGGCAGAGAGAGAAAGAGACACAGAATCCGCAGCAGGCTCCAGGCTCCGAGCTGTCAGCACAGGGCCCAATGCAGGGCTGAACCCACAAACTGTGAGATCATGATGTGAGCCGAAGTTGGACACTCAACTGACTGAGCCACCCAGGTGCCCCATCTATATTTTTATATTGGGAGGGAGGGAGTAGAAAAGAAAACAGCCCCTGTACTGGGTCCTATTCAGTCGCAGCTTCTTGTTCCATAGGGTTAAGGAAGACTGAGGAAATAAAGATTGTTTGGAGGAATTCAGGTGTGGCTGCTTCATTTGTTGTGATGGGTACAGGGATGAAGTGAAGTGTGAGGGTTCCTCACGGCCTCGGTCTTGCCCTGGAACCTGGGGCAAGTAAAGCGCCATTTAAAAAAAAAATTTTTTTTTAAAGGTTTATCTATTTTTGAGAGACAAAGAGAGCGTGAGCAGGAGAGGGGCAGGCAGAGAGGGAGACACAGAATCCGCAGCAGGCTCCAGGCTCTGAGTTGTCAGCACAGAGCCTGATGCAGGGCTTGAACTCGCGAACCTGGAGATCATGACCTGAGCTGAAGTCAGCCTCTTAACCGACTGAGCCACCCAGGTGCCCCCAATTTTTTTTAATGTTTATTTTTGAGAGAGAGAGAGAGACAGAGACAGAGCTTGAGCAGGGGAGGAGCAGAGACAGAGGGAGACACAGAATCTGAAGCAGGTTCCAGGCTCTGAGCTGTCAGCACAGAGACCAACGCGGGGCTCAAATCCACAAACCGCGAGATTGTGACCCCAGCGGAAGTTGGAGGCCGAACCGACTGAGCCACCCAGGCGCCCCGAAAGCGCCATTTTTATTGCCGCCTCTTGGGACTGTCGAGGGCCACGCGGGGGTACGTGCCAGCCCAGCGAGTCTGCAAAGACGGCGAGCAGCAGCCTGACCGTCCTGGCCAGCCGGGCTGAGCTCTGGCGCGGTCTGTGCGCCAGCTCCAGGTAGGAGACTTCAACGGCGTTTTATTTTTAAAAAGTTTAATCACATGCGGCGTTCCTTGTTTCTGTTTTGTTTTATTTTGTTGACTGCCTCTTATCGTGTCAGAAACAGAGATTTGAAACCGAACTACCCCAGCTCAGCTGCACCAAAGTTGCAGTCAAGTGAATAGCAGTGCCTTCGTTTAATAGCCTGGTATTCAAATTGCTAATAATGAAGCAGAATGAAAACACATGCTTTCGTATCTATTCTAGTTTGGCTACTACCCAGATTGTGATCAGTAAGTCATGGAACGAAAGTCTGTGTTGCAAGAAATTCACTTAACTTTGACTAATTTGTTTATTATTTGGCACCTAAATTTTGTATTAGGGTCAACTCTAGCTGCCGTACCCAAAAATCTCAGTGTCTTAATCCAGTAGAAGTTTATCTCATTCTCAACGTTGAGCGTAATGTGTATGTTCCTGGTCAGGAATAGTCTCCCACCTGGTCATTCCAGGGAAAGAGCCAGGTTGCTACCTCTCCTACTTTCTTTTTTTTTTTTTTTTTTAATTTTTTTTCAATGTTTTTTATTTATTTTTTGGGACAGAGAGAGACAGAGCACAAGGGGGGAAGGGCAGAGAGAGAGGGAGACACAGAATCGTTAACAGGCTCCAGGCTCTGAGCCATCAGCCCAGAGCCTGACGCGGGGCTCGAACTCACAGACCGCGAGATCGTGACCTGGCTGAAGTCGGACGCTTAACCAACTGCGCCACCCAGGCGCCCCTTTCCTACTTTCATTATGATTTCGGGCTTTGGCTTTCTTCCCTGGATTCTTTGTAACTCAACCTCAGGACGAGAGAGCGTGGACAATCACTCAGGAAGTATTGAAGGACTAGAACTTGAAGCTGTTCCTATCGCTTCTGCCTACATTTCATCACCCAGGATGCAGTTCCATAATCATCTCTACCAGTAGAACAGGCTGGGAAATGTACTCCAGCTATGTGTTTAGGAGGCAGGGGAGACAGATTTTGCTGAATATCCAGCAGTTTTTGCTATAGGTTATTTCCAGTGTTTTGCTGTAATAAACAACTGTGAGATGAACATCACTTTATTTCAATCTTTGTTCATATTCTTAAACTTTTCCTTAGAATACATTAGTTACAGTGGAAAATTTGGGTCAAAGACATGTTTTAACATTTGATATAATCAGCTACCCTTCTGAAAAGCTGGATCAATTTGCTGGACACTAGAATTACTTAGGGAACTTAGGGAGCTTTTAAAACTCCCGATGCCCAGGTTGCACTGTGGACCAATCAAATAAGAATTTCTGGGGGCAGAACCCAGGCATGAGTGTTTTTAATCACTCCAAGTGATTCCGGTGTGTAGCAAATTTAGGGAACTACTGCCTTAGAGATTCCAGGGCAGGATACTGAAGGTGCCTATGATGTTGACAGAATGCCAGTCTAGAACTCACTACAACAGGCCCATCACATGTCAAAGAAATAGACTTATAGCTTGTATAAGCCTGTTATTTAGAGTCTCAGTTATATCCACTGGACCTATATATTAAGTAATAAAGGTGGGTCACTGTCATTAAAACTGACTATATTCAACAGAGAAAAAACAAGAATCTTTTTCCCACTCACATTCTATAATAGTGATCATTTCTCCATATCCTTGTCAACAAGTATGCTATTTAGAATCCTGGTCAATTATACATGAGCATCAGTTTCTTCAACTGTAGAATAATACCTGTCTTACAGGATTGATGTCATTATCAAGTTAGATGGTCATGAACATTATTTGTAAGTTATAATTTCTGTATACATTCTAGTTATTTTGAGGATAATGATCTGATAGACCTTGAATAGTTACATTAATTTTCAAGTCCTTTTAAAAATTCGGTGCCTTTGTTTTATTACGAAATTTGAGAAATTATAAAAAGAGGCTGCTATGTTCCAAAGTGTCCATTCTTCCTATCCCAAAGTGAGGAACATCAAACACATCCAGAGTGAATGCGGCCAGAACAAACTATTTTCTAGGTATTTCCTCCCCACCAGAAATCTTAAAAGTGGTCAGCACTGGTTATAAATCAGTGAGGACTATGAACAGTGTTGTCAGCCAAAAGCGGTCTTCTATATCCAACTGCCACCAGTGTATCTGGTCAGAGAGGGAATGGGTTTCAGATGGAGCGTGTCCACGGAGCATCCCTCTGGCACCTGCTCTTTGCTTTCTCTAGATTAGTCTTGAAATGCCAGAAGCATCCCGAGCATCCAATAGCTCATGCGTCCGTATTACTGTTATAAATACAATAAAACTGGATGCTCAGTACTGATTATCAAAGTTGCCTATCACTAACATACTAATATTATTACTATAGAGAACAAATAATACTCACAACTAGCATTTTAGTGTTGTAAGGTAGGTGGGAAAGTTATCTATATGTTCTAAAAGAGACATTCAAAGAAGAACCCCTCAGCGGAACAGGAATCAGCCACTGGAAATTAGTGACATTGATTGATTGTGTTAATATTTTTAGATGTGTGTATGCCTCTGTGTACGTGCATGCATTGGTGACCAGATCACAGGGTGGGATGGAGTGAATGGCAAAGGTTGTGTGTGGGAAGAATAGAGGAAATAAGGACTGACCCTTCCCCTAAGGAATATTTAACTTAGTTGGCATGTTCTTAAAAGATGGTCATTTTAAGAATGCCTACCTAATAGAAAATGAACAATTATAGGCTGGGTTCATAAAAACTAAATGATAACAATGACAAATATCGTAACACTGCAATGCAGCCTTCCTTTTCTTTGCCCTCAATATAAATAGCAATATACCACTGCCAACTATTAACTCCACCAAAAGTCAAGAGACTTACAATTTGGATATTTTTGTACAAGGTTTTTAATTAATGCTCTGTCAGACTCCATGGTAAGCAGAATAATGGCTCCCTGAAGATATCTGGATCCTGATACCTGGAACCTATGAATTTGTTATTTTGCATTAAAAAGGGGATTTGCAGATGTCATTAAGGTTAAGGATTTTGAAGTACAGAGATTATTGTGGACAGACTGGGTTGGTGCCTCCAACTTAATCACATGAGTCCTTAAAAATAGAGAACCTTTTCCACCTGAGGTCAGAATCAGAGGAGGATGTGACTATGAAAGCATGGTCAGAAAGCATGGAAGAATGCAATAGTTCTGGCTTTGATGATGAAGGAAGGGGGCTATGAGCCAAGGGATGTTGGTGCCTCTAAAAGCTATATCCTTTACAAACTAGAAAAGGCAAAGAAATGGGTTAATTCTCCCATAGAAAGAAATGCTATACTGCTAACCCCTTGATTTTATCCCAGTGAGACCCACTTCAGACTCCTAACCTACAAAATTCAAAGAATATATTTGTGTTGTTTTGAGCCAGTAAATTTATGATGATTTGTTACAGCAGTCATAGAAAACTGCTCTTTTTAAAAGCTCTACATTGAGAATGACTGACTTTCCCCTTTATCATACAGTTGTTTTGTTCTTGAGCAATAGATGGTGCTAAGTATCCATGTTTCTAGTGTTGTTAGCCAGCTCCTCCAATCTAAAATAATTAGTACCATATGATAACGGTTGAAACAGTTTCTTGTGAAAGTCTACAAGTCACATTGTTTCACATTCAGAAAACCTTCAACAGACAGCAGTGAACGCCAGGATGTTGGAAAGTTGGTTGCTATAATTCATAAGTAACTACTTATTAAAAACCCAAAGAACAATGGAACATGTTTTCTCTTTGCCCTATCCAATTGCTTACATGCCCTTGAAAATATTAAAAGGTGATCTCCACCCCCACCTTCAAAAGCAATGAACAAGTGAATTGGAGATTAGAAACTACAGAGGAAAGATGTCTGCAAAAGGAGTTATGTGGCTGTTTTTTTTTTTTTCATGTGTTTTCTTCATTTCATATGTGGTGTGGTGCAACACCTAAGAAAAGGCAGTGAAAGATGCCATTCACGTTTTTGCTTGCAAATTATTCTATTAAAATGTTTTACTAGTGCCGACTCTGAACAAACGCAACATTATTTATATATAGGTCCTAGTGGACAAGATTGTATCTGTTTGGCTATTTTTTAATAGTCTGAAGTATGTGTATATGTAGATTTTTGATATTTGATTATTACAGTTTTTAAAAGCGGGATCTGTAGTCTGATAATATTTTGTACCACACTTCTAAACTCAATTCTCTCCAGTCTAATTGGATAAAATGGATGGTTGATATATTGGATTTGGTGACTAGCGTTGTATAATCTAGCATTTTGGTACTCAAGGAAACCTATTACAAGAGAGAAAGAGGGTGCATTCTGAGGTGTTCAGGGAGCCATGTGTTGGGAAAGGTTTAGGAGCACCCAGCGATCTCAATATCAATACAATCACTACTTTTATCCCTTTCCTTTTCTAAACAGTAAATTAAATATACTCATTTTCTGAAGATAAGCAAACACATCCCTCACTTTCAACTGAGAGTGAAGGCAGGAAATATATTCCCTCTGAGAGAAACCACAGACTCATGGGAACTGAACGTTGAAAGCTCTGAAATTCTGAGACCATTGACCAGAAACATAGATAATGACAGAAATGTCAAGGGGACATCATGTAATGTCAAGGACACATTTCATTTCTGTTTAGGTAAATAACTTCTTAATCTTCTCTAAGCACAGTTCAAGACTTTATCTATTTGAAAACCTCTTCTATCACTCAAGAGCCAATCCCAGGAAGTCTTCTCTCCTATTTTAGGTAAAACTAAGGAGCCAAGGGAAAGACAGTAGCTTTGCACAGTGACTACCCCAAGCCAGTGTTTATTCTGAATACAATTGTTTTCTGCTTGGGCTGCTGAATTTGTAAAATTAAGAAAATATTTAAAGGGACTAAATCAGGTAACTGGAAAGAAATACAAGTCATCAAGGGCTATACAAATAAAAATATTCTTTAATAATTAAAGTTAATTTTAAAAATCTATTTTAGGTAAAGAAGAAGCCAGAGCTATGATTTCCAGTTGAGGAACCAGGGAATTGGCAATAATTTTAACTTTCAGCTGTGTCATAAAACATAAGAGCATTTTATTGTAAATCTTGGCAATAAATCTTTTTGTCCTGGGCAAAAGATTCTCACAACCTAATATTAGGAATTTATAGACATTATTTACATTGTATTTAAATACTTTTTAGAAATGGGGTGGGCAGGTATGTGTGTGTGTGTGTGTGTGTGTGTGTGTGTGTGTGTGTGTGAGTGGCGGTGACCTAGGATGGGTAGGGTTGGGGGTATAGAGATAAGAAGGTGGAACAGTGATGCTGGTGGCTGAGAGGTTTTGAGAAATCAGTTTCATTTAAAACTGACTTAAATGACCACCAGAGGGACTCCAAAGTTCACTCATCGACACTGTACTTCAGGCAAGAAACACTTTGGAAGATTTAGATTTATGAATGTATCATGCTAAATAGTTAAAATATAGATAAAATACAGCAATACATATTGCCATTAATTCAGAGGAACAAACTCAGGTACTTAAAATTGAGAATTTTCAAAGACCACCAGTGGGGATAAAAAAGATCTTAGTAATTGATATGAAAGATCTATTAAATAGCTAAATTTAGTCCATGTTCCCTGCTAACAATTTAAGATGCTGGTAGGCAGGCACTGTTTTATTTCACTACATTTCCAGTGTCTCTGTTCTGCCAGAAGGTGTTGCTATAATATAGCTGGGCTCAGAGGACAAAGTAATGTGGAATGAAATGTGGTCAGACTGGATAAAAATGTAAACCATATAAGTATATAGAATTCAGGCACAAAGATATCCATTATATGGGGAAAAGAGGGCTTTACTGTAAGTATGTGTCCCTGCTATAAATAGTTCAGCAAAATGTAAACATGAAATATTTCCCCAGTGATATTTGCAGCCATATAAACAGTAGCCCTACTTTTCTTTTCATTAACTCTCATTTCTTAATAAAGAGACTTCTGTAGAGTGAAATTTGGGCAAAAATAGCAATGATCTGTAACTTTTTTATAACAGGGTATAGCATACATGGAATAAAAACTGGAATTTAAAACCAGCAGATTTTTTTTTTTTACAAACACAGTTTTGCTTTAATGTATAAAGTCCCATATGTTATAGAAACAAGCACAGTGGGTACATGAAGGAAGACAAACTAACAAAGGATTGAAGGAACTGGAATATAGTCCTCTTTTTTTTTTTTAAGTTAGGATTTCTTCCAATATTGGTAAACAAAACTCAGACTGAATACTCCTAAAAATCTCACACAGTCACTCAAAATTTTAAAACTGATTATTAAAATAAATGTCTTTTAACTGAGTTAAAATGTAGTTTTACTCAGACTTAATCCAGAATATATTAATTTTACTCTCAGAATTCAGACCAGCACAACTGGGTTGTTTTTTTTTTTTTTTTTTTTTTTTTTTTTTTTTGTGAAGACATTTATGCCGTGCAAGACAAAATACATCAAACATTTTCAATATGGGACTGCAGTTAACCCCAACCTAACTCAACAAAGGTGAACACACCAAAAATAAACTAAGACACATAGAAAATGTGTGTCCAGCCTTCTTGAAAAGACTGGGTATCAACCTTCCTTCTCTCTGATTTTTTTTTTTTTTTTTTACCAAATTGATAAAGTAGAGCAATGGGATTTGTTGTGAATACCCTTTTCCACCTTGTTTTGCCCAGTTTATACTCCATTTGTATTGAAATTCAGCCCATGTATGATTGTGTCCAGAAAGTTTTCTTTGAATCCTAGGGCCAGACGAGCCTACCTCGTTTATATGACAGATCACGCCAGACCTATTTCCACCATCGCACTCATTGTGTTAAAAGCAAGGCCAGGCCTTGTTGGTCTACTGCTTAGCATTGTGCCTGCAAGTTGAATAAATGTCCATAGGGCTGAACTGAAATGATTTAAGACTAGATAATCCAAAAATAGTTCTTTGGCAGTCAGTTTTGGGTTTCCTTCAACCCCCCAATTGCAATGACCTCTGCAGAGCTTTATGGGAAACTGAGAATCCTGCTCCTGAAAAAGAAGCAGGACAGACCCTGCAGGGAGAGGCCCAGTTGAGGAGATCTGCATCCAGATGTATTGGAGAGTCATGCTGTGAATCAAATGGCTGCAGGAGAGTTCAGCAGGATTGTGGCTAGGGTTTGGGATTTCCTTGCTGATTTCTTCTTTAAGGGCAAATGGAAAGCGGGGAAGTATTAGGACTAGTCACCAGATTTCCAAGTTCTGAGAGTTCCACAGGAGAACTTTGGAAGTACGAAATACAGTCTGAGAACAAATTTAGTATGTTTTTAAATCTTAGGCTCTAAGGCTATGTAAGTGACAGGAGATAGAGGGAAGTACTCATATTATGAACGCAGTTCAAGAATGTTAAGCAAAACACCCGTAAAATTGCCATAACAGGTTTTGGTTGTAGAGTTAAATGAAGTAATTATGAGACTTAGTACATTATCTTTTTCAAATCAAAGTCAGAAATGTTATTTATTATTTTAAATGTTTTATTTTTTCCATCTTTTTACTTGTCTCAGGTACATTTGTTTTTCCCTCTGTTTTAGTTGTATTTGAGCACCCTTGTTTTTTTTTAATTGAGATATAATTGACATATAACATTATATTAGTTTTGGGCGTACAACGTAATCATTCGATATATGAATATATTGCAAAATGATCACCACAAGAGGTTAAGCACCCTTGTTTTTATCATCACCTCTGATGGGTGATGAAAAGACTCTTGATTAATATAGAGAAAGCTTTAGTTCAAATGCTAAGCCATAAAGCATTTTAAAAGGTAATATTTGTTTGTTTTCCCAAGCAACTATTTTCTATTTTATATGAATGAGTTAAAAATTATTGAATTATTCAGTGTTCTCATGGTGGCTTTCATTGATTCAAAAAGAAACTCAATAGTAGATTTGATTCTGTTCCGGAAGAAATAAACAGCTTAAGGTTATTTCCTAACTATTTCTAGGCACTTAAGTAGTGGTAAACTAATAATTTGAACAATAAGCAAGCAATATTTCCCTCCAAGTCAAGATTGGATCCTTAAACTGAGGCAGCAGCCAAAGGAGCAGATTTTTATATATACATGAAAGATACTAATAAGTAGCTAACTCTGTGAAGTACATAGTGAGATGGAATTTTTCTCTATATTTATTTATTTAAGAGAGATCTGTATTCAGTAATTAAGATTGTGGTGTGATCTGGTGGAACTCTACACATTAATTAGGTTCAGTAAAAATGGGCAAATCTGCACCTAGCTTTGTGTTAGGTGGTCCTGGATTATTCTTTCAACAGTTACATACTGAATGCCCACTATGTGCCAGGCACCATTCCAGGCCCTTACAATACATGCAGGAACCGAAGAAACCTGACTTCGTGGAGCTCACATTCTAGCAGAGGAGTCAGGGGGTAGAGCCCATGTGGCAAGAGCTAGGTGAGCCAGGGGGAGGGAAGTAGGAAATAAGGTCAAAAGAGTTGCGTGGGGTGGGGGGTGGGGGGCACAGATCACGTGGGTCTCACATCCATTCTAAGTGCTTTGATTTAATGCTTAGCAAGATGAGAGCCACTGGAGAGTCTGAGCAGAGGAGTGATCTGTCTGGCTGCTGCATTGGGCATGGGCTGCAAGCAGCAGCAGGCCTGTTAGGAGGCTATTAGTAAACCAGAAGAGAGGTCATGATGACTTACTGGAGTGGTAGCTGTAGAGAAGGGAAGAAGTGTTTGGATTCTGTATATATTTTGAAGGTAGAGCTAATAGGATTTCCTGCCAAATTAGATAAAGTCTGTGGGAGCGAATTAAGGATAATGCTAAGGTTGCTATCCTGTTCAGTCAGAATATAAGGAATATGTCGAATAGAAAGAAAAGAATCAGTGACATATGAGTACAAACAACTCTTCTGAGTAGTGTTGGTAAAGACAGGAGCAAAGAAATGGCATGCTGAGCACAGGAGATATGGAGTCAGAAGAACACTTTTTTAGATGGGCAAAATAATGGCATGTTAATAGGCTCATGGGGATGGTACAGTAGGGAGGGATAATTTAATGATGCAGGAGAGAGGGGAGAATTTCTGCAGTAATGTTTTTAGTAGGCTTGAGACACTGGGATCCAGGGTCTAGGTGGAGGGTTTGGCTTTAATAGGAGAACAGACAGTGCATCTATGGTGACTGGCAGGAAGGTAGTAGATGTAACTGAGGCAAGAGTGGAACTCAAATAAAGGTCTGCCAGACTCAGATCTCAAGCTTTATCTACTATGCTACAAGAAAGAAAGAAAAAAAGTAGAGGTAATCATGGCATTAAACCTCCTGCTCAGATGATTTATGAACCCTTCATAGTCAGTGGAACACAGAGAAGAGTCACAATGTGTTGGAAAGCATAGGTGTCACAAGACCTCATTTGACCCTCCACTGGGTGTGTGATTTATCATTTAGAAGGTGAGGATAACATTACCTGCAGTACCGTTATTCTAGGGTTGTTGTGAGGATCAAATGAAACTATATACAAGAAAGTGCTCCAAGCTATAAAGAATTGTGCAAAACACGCTCTAATATTCAGGAGTATTAGCTGTCCCATGTCCTTTGCACTTCCTGTTCCCTCTGCCTGAACTACTCTTTCCCTATTTCTTTTTTTTTTAATGTTTATTTGAGAGAGAAAGAGAGAGAGAGAGCACACAAGCAGGGGAGGGGCAGAGAGAGAGGGAGAGAGAGAATCCCAAGCAGGCTCTGTACTGCCAGCACAGAGCCAGACACAGGGCTTGATCCCACAACTGTGAGATCATGACCTGAGCCAAAATCAAGAGTCAGACGCTTAACTGTCTGAGCCACCCAGGCGCCCCGATAAGTCTTTCTCTATTTCTTTGCATGTCTTCCTTCATTTTATCGTTTTCCTCTCAGCTCAGAGAGGTCTTAGACCACACTAAAGAGGACGCCAGACCCCACATTGACTCAGTCATTCTCTATCCCATTTTTATATTTTAGTATCTTCTAGCACTTATATTTTAAATCATCTTATGTAATTATTTGTTTATATGCATGGGTATTTGTGTCAATGTATATTGGTTGTCTGTCTTTTCCTGCTGAAACATAGCCTCCATAGAAGAGGGTGGTCTTGTTCACCATTTTCCCCCAGAACCTAGAATGGTGCATTGCACATAGTGGGTCTTCAAGGCATGTATATTTGAATGAATGATTGAATGCTATCATTCTAATTAGAGATAACTTTCCAAAATAAAATAGCAATGTAAAGAAAACACTGAAAAGTTGTCACCAATTTAAGTTTCATTATTTAGCTGCACAGCAACAATGAATGACTCCAATTTAGTGTAAGCTTCCGAAATAGGTCCCTGACAATTCTATACAGTGATTTCCCTCCAGGAGAAGAATTGTATTTGATGTGCTTAACAAATGTATTAAATCCTCACTGTGATGAGCATGAGAGAGTTGTAGCAAATTGCATGTCTTAGGAAACATTCAATAAATATTAAGCAAAGAAAGGAGCTCTGTCTCTTGTTTTAACAGAGTTTGAATTTCCCTTCTTAGAGCACGTTAATGCCCTTTAATTGTTTTACTTGGTTATAGTAAAGAAATGTTATGATGCAAGAGAATGTCTAAGAATGAGAATGTGCTCAGAGTCTGGGCCCAAAACACAGTGAGCTGTCTCCTTTCTGAAAGGGCTTTCAGAGATAGTCTTTGGACCTCCCTACTCCATACCAAGAGTTCGTGTGATTGTGTATGACTTTTACCATCCATGTGAATTGTACTCTCCAGAATGGGAGAATTATATGCTGTGGTCATTAGGCTTTTGATTTTAAAGATCCAGTTATTTTCCAGTGGGGCTAGCGTGTTTCACATACCTGAAATAGTTGCAGCAAAATTAACACACAGTTTTTGCTAATGGGTAGACAGGTAGGCATGGTAGGAAATGACCCAGTATAATGAATAATAGATGACTGTCCAGTTATAAATTTGAATTGTGGAAAAACTGTGGGCTAGCTTTTATTCTCAACATTTCTTTACTTCTTGTGTTAATTGATGTTGTGTGATTTCTGGTTATTTTTTGTAGCAGAAAAAATTTCCTCTTATTCCAAATACTATAGCTCTCTTGCATGCCTTTATGTCTTCTTCTCTCCCACCATTCTTTCCTTTCTCCCTTCTTCTTTCTCTTCTTTCCTCCCTTCTAGTCTTTCTAAAATGTTCTTTCTGCATAATGAGGCCTTTCAAGGAGGCTATAGTCCATCCTTCCTAGAACTTGCCAAAAAAAGAGAGAATAAATCCAAAGTAATAGAAAGCTCACTTCCTACATTTCTGTTAGAAAGAGATTTCCATCATCTGTTTGCTTCTCTGTGTTTGCAACCAGAGTCCTGTGTGCAGCTGCAGAGATAAGAATTGTGAGTTGTGCTGCAGAGTAGACTCTGTCCATGATGATGGGCCATCAAGCAGCTATATGAGCAACAATAGATCATTTTCATTTTCTTCCCTACCTAGTGCATCAGAGACTAAAAGGGTAGACATTCTTTTCGAATTATCTTAATGTACCAAGAAGATATTTGCAAGGAAGTCCACGTGGATTTGAAACAATGAAAATCAAGTTCATTTTCTCATGGCACTATAAAATACGACTCCCTCGTCATCATCACCCATATTTCTAGCCCTTTGTATACCCTATATGGACCCTCATCTCTAATTATAACTGTTTACCCACCTTCCTCACTGACTGTGAGTTCTTAAAGGGTAAGGTATCCTAGTTGCTTTTGAATTTCCAAGGTATATATAGTGTGTATCATGTAAAAATTGTTGGCAAGTAAATGTTTGAACAGTGAATGAATCGGTGAATCAATGAATGAGTTGCATTAGAATATACTTCTTATTGAATTGTATTGAATTCTATGCTTTAAAAAAAACCTCACAATCGGTCATTATGCCTTAAGATTATATATCCTTGCTGCTGCTCCCTGAATAGCTGGACCTGGAAGACTCTGTACTGCTCGTTAGCAGAGGATGGTATGTGAAGGGTGTAAGCTACAGACCAATTCTCATCAAGTAGCCTTCCAAGAAACTTAAATGTATGACCGCCAACACTCAGTGAAAATTCTAGAAACTTAAAGTACATTTACATAGAACATTACTATTTCCAGACTGCTTTTATTCACAAAGAAAAGGGTTTATATTCAGGTGTACGTCAACGTGAATGACATATTCTTGTGTAAACACTGAGCTCCTGATGACTTCTCCTTCATTTTAAAGAAGAAAAAGTAAAGTCAAGGTAATTTATGCAATTCTTCTTTGAACAATCAGTTGTGGTTGATGCCAAGGACGCATGGTTTCTGGCGATGGAGTCAAACTATTAGAACATGGGATAGGTATGATTCAGGAGAGTTTACCATGTTACCATTTCTATTTCGTGCTCCAGGTTTGAGAAGGGTCACTACTTGGACACTAAATGAAACCAGGGCATGCTGGAAGAAACTGGTGGATGAATGGCTGAAGTATGGCTATGCTTTTTCTTGTCATCAAATAGCAATTTGGGTGCAGACAGTATATTTTAAAAAGGAAGGGGGCAAAACCAAGCTAGGACTAATTTACAACAAAGTCACGGAACATACACAACGTGTTCATAACTGGATCATGAATTTGTTGCCTGATCTTGGCAACAGGAAGCCAGTGTGTTTCACCACCAGGTCTTCCACATTCAGAAGATGTAGGGGTGGACACACCACTGGCCATATAAGGAATGAAAGTAATGATGTTAAATTTTTAAAAGAGAATATATCGTAAACTGTGACTTCTTCATTGCTTTTGATGGAAAGTTCTGTTTATTTATCACTTCTGTCCAAACAAAACAGAATCCAAGCCAGTGAGGATGAGGATGGAATTCATGCACAAACAGTGCAGCTTTTCTTGAATTTCAATAGGGTAAAGCAATCTAGATTTTCCTGCCGAAGTTGGTATTTATGTCTTTCTCATAAAACTCAAGGAGGACCCTAATTTATGCAGTGCAGATTGTAAGATTAATTGAAGGATGATGAATCAGAGAATCTGGCATGGGACATCCTGGGGAATCGCGTGAAGGGTATAAACTGAAATTCTATCACATGGCTAATGGTTAAAAATCAACTAATTTCCTTCTATTCTCCTCCTTTGTTCAGTTTTACCTTGAAATAGCAGCAACAAAGTTTATATTCACCTTTCCTGAGGACAAATGATCAGTAAGGGAAAGAGTGTTCAAATATATATATTTACCCAATTTGGATATGAGTACTTTTTATTTTTAGGAAGAGCCTTAATTATGATGGTAATTTTTTTAAGCAATGGTTTCTGAAGTCCTCTAGGGAAACATATCCTATGTACATAAAGTCTTGATCAGATTTGCAGGGAAGATAATTTTATGTTAATGTGGTTCATATAGCCACAGTTATCCAGGTTATTGAATGAGCCTTCCACTTTCTTTTGCCTGAAAATAGGACAGAGTGTCTTTGTTACATGGTTCCCCTTGAGTCTCATGATGAGTGGGATAACTAAGTGAACTACACACTTAAACATTCCCTAAGCCCCATCTGCTGAAATATATATTCTAGACATTGGCAGTGGCATTCACTTGTAGTCAACTCCTGATTGGTCATTTGAGTGGGGCAATATTGATGATTAATCTAAGAATTTTTTTTTTTTCTCCTCACTCAAGATCTTTAATCAGAGAGAAAAATACATTGAAGTCTAGAGCATGGTCCAAAATAGCCACCATAATAGAAATTTTTTTGACATCTTTTTTGCATAGTATATGAAAATTATGCTTTTAGTTATCTCATATATCTACTTGCAGTTCAATGTCTAAACAGATACATGAATTTCTTTAGTTTATTGTAAAGTGCCGTGTGAATGCAGCTCAAGTCCATTCCAACTAGATAGCTCTCCTTAAGTTCAAAAGCAGAGCCTGAGGCAAGGATTTCGGCACAGGTAGTTTATTTGGTAGGCAAGAGAGTAGTGAGAGTGAGACAGGAAGAAGAAAAGCGGATATAGGATGAGTCACTGAGCCATTTGCTGTTGCAGGCCATGGGGCTCAACCCTTCATGAGTAATACTCCTCAGAATTGTTCCTCTGAAGGACAGGGAGCTGGTGCACGTATCCCTTGTTAGTTGCAGATTCTTCCCAGGGGCATTAACTTCCCTGCACTTCTTGGTTTGCCCTGCTTGCAGCTGATCAAGATCTGAGGCTTGGGAAAGGTCTTGAGACATAAAATTGAGAGATGCGGTGGGTCCTTAGTCCAAGATGCCATTAGTTTGCATGAAAGCTGTCATTTGAATTCCAAGGTGAGTTCAGAGGATATACTGGGAAATACCAATAGCACGTACTTCATCCTCCTATGTAGAAATTTTGAGCCACAGTTCAAAAATAAAATAAATTTTAATGTATTTTTCTCAGTGAACATTCTAGTAAAATTGATGCTCCTGGGAGCATGTTTATGCTGTGGTTTGAGTAGACCTGGCATACCTATTTAGAAGCCCAGAAGTAAATTCTAATTTGGAAATCATAGTAGGAGATATGCAACTTGTCTAGGAGTTCTCCAGCTTGGTGGGGACAGGCAGTGCTCAGTGGTTTCAAAAGAAGAGAAGGTAGCGTCACACTTGTTTTTCATCTGTTTCCTAGCTTCTCCAGATTTCATTAATCTCTGTTTTAGCTCTTCCTGTAGAATGGAGTCATTATATTTTCTTTATGTAGTTATCACTTAGAACTCTGAAGTGCTTGAGACATGACTGTGCATCACACACTCATAGAACAGCAGAAGCTTGGCTCACTCTCTGTAATTCCAAGTCCAGTGCATTTTCTGCTAACCAGAACAACCCCAGAGAAACAAAAATTGGTTGAAAGTTGGAAAACTTATGTCCAGTTGAAGATCTTTTTGATCAAATAGTGTATTACACACATTACAATTTACTTATGAGCGGGGGAGCTATGTCAAACATAAAGAACCCAGGAAATGATTCTGAGGAAAGGATTTTGGGTCTGATCTTTATCTATCACTTAAGAGCAGAAGAGACAACATTTGCTGAGTGCTTGCTCTATGGAAAGCATTAATTTAAGTCTTTTATATACAGTTGATCCTTGTTATCTTCAGTAGTTACATTTTATAAAGTTGCCATGATCAGTGAATTTGTGAATACTGAATAATTGCTCCTAGGGGAAACACAAGGTTAGGTTCCTATGAGCCTCTGGCCACAACTTTTGTCAATTGGTAATATATAACCTTGTTTTGTGTGTGTTTATGTTTAAAGATGTCTTATTTAATATATGTTGTTGATTCACTAACATGAAAATCATGGCCAACAGCACTATAATTCATGCCTGAATGAAGCTTATCTAATACATGTATTTTCTCTGTGAGGCACGTCACAGCCTTCTTGTGTTTAGGAACAGTAGACAGCACTTCAGCCCTACACTTCGGCAGGAGAGAGTTATAAATGGTGAAATTACCAACAAAAACCACACAAATGCAAAAACATGGCATTAAATAGACCATGGGAAGGACACTTATTGAAAGAGAGCTAAAAAGGAGAAAGCAGAGCATTGCCATTTTGAACTGCAGATGGGAACACAAGCTTCAGGCGACTCGAATTTTGTGCTGCTCTGTGCGTGTCTGTCGATGATCACAGAGCGACCATGAGTATTGGTTTTGGTGTTATAAATACATTGTAATGAGTAGGGAAATCCACAAATAGTGAGGATCACAAATAGTGATTGCACAAATAATGAGGATTGAGTATACATATGTCATTTAATCTTCACAAAAACTCTGGGCAATATGTTGCCTTTCCTCAGGTTTGTAGGAGAATAAAGTCCACCAACTGGCCCCCAAAACACAAAGCTACTGTGTGGGCAATAGGAATCTTACATCCATTGTATAGATTACATACATTGAAAATTGTATCCAATTTTCAGCTCAAATTATTTAATATGCATCTTAAAGATAATGTCTCTTTCAAAAACATGAACACAATAAATTATTGCACTGAAAGTACTTACCAGTTCCTTAATACACAAAAACAGTGAGTGTTAACATTTCTCCAATTGTTTTAGAAATCATTTTTTACAGTTGGTTTGTTTGAGTCAGGATCCAGTAGGGTCCACATGTTGCAGTTGGATGGCGTGTCTCTTCATTCTCTTTTATCCCATAAGTTCTACCATTTTCTTTTTTTTAACTCCCTTGCTATCTAGTAATTGAAAGAGTGTTACTTTTCCATTTGCATTTTTCCGCTGATAGCCACGAATCTCATAAAGGATTGGAAACTCAACTTTAGTAATTATGAAAGATCTTGTTAACATAGTTAGCACACATGCCTGTTCTCTGATTTGCTGTTTGTTTTCAGTTTTCCATTCTACTCTTGTCCCTTCATTAATCTTCTTTCAATCCATTTATATTTTTTAATTTCACTGTATTCCATATATTATTATAAATGACCTAAAAAAATTTTTTTTTCATGTGCAAGGATATTCTTATCAACATGTTTATGTGGAGACAAACCTGAGTCTGCTTGGCTTTAAAGGCCTGTTTTGCTTTTTTTTTCCTTTTCTTTTTTTTAAGTTTATTTATTTATTTTGAGAGAGAGCACATGGAGGGGGCAAAGAGAGAGAATCTGAAGCAAGCTCCACACTGCCAGCACAGAGCCCAGCTTGGGGACTTGACCATGAGATCATGACCTGAGCTGATATCAAGAGTTGGCTGCTTAACCAACTGAGCCACCCACACACCCCTAAAGCCTGTTTTTCTATTCTGCTTGTTTATTGCTGAGCTTTATTTTTCCCCCAAATTCATCTGGTAAACAGGTATGCTAATATTTGCTCTTCTCTCAGAGTTGCACTGGGGAGAAAGGAGATGATATATGGGTCTGACACTCGTAATTAAATAATAAATGCTTGCTGAGTGAATGACTAAATGAAAGATTAAATAGGAATGCTTCTGAAACCGTAAAAATGCTATATAAATGTTGTTAAAAATTATAAATGACTGGATGAAGCAGCCTGAATAGAGGAAAGAAAATTCTCTCTCAGGCTAAGATTTTGATTGCTCACTTGGAAAGCTAACTTTATTAATGAAGTGGATTATGTAAGGTTTTGGGTTCTTTCCTCTCTCTTGCCATTTCCCTGCCAATTAGTATGAATAGAAGAGGATGAGCAGAGAAAGGAGGTGAAAGGTCAACTTGCTTTGACCTCTTGAGGATCTGGATTTTTTTTTCTTTAATGATTATTTAATGTTAATTTATTTTTGAGAGAGAGAGAGAGAGAGAGTGGGGGTAGAGGAGGGGCAGAGAGAGAGAGAGACAGAAAGAGAGAGAGAGGAGCAGAGGATCTGAAGCGGGCTGACAGCCGATAGTACAATGTGGGGCTCAAACTCACAAACTGTGAGATCATGACTTGAGCCAAAATTGGACGCTCAATAGACTGAGCCACCCAGCTCCTAGAGGACCTGTTTTGTCAGAGAAAACATATACATTTGTTGAGATTGTTCGTTGTTGCTCTCTTTGAATTTTAACTATTTACTTTTTTTCTGTCATTTACACTAAAATGCAAACTCCATGAAGGCAAGAGTTTTTGTCATTTTGTGTGCTGCTCTATCCTTACCTAAAATAGGGCTTAATTCATAGTGCACAATAAATATTTGTTAAATAAATTCCTACCTGATACATTGATTAGAATTAGACCTGTTCCTAAATGCTGTCTTAGCCAGTTTGGCCTGCTGTAACAAATTACCATAGACTGGGTGGCTTAAACAAAATATATTTAGTTCTCACAGTTCTAGGGGCTGGGAAGTGTGGGATGAAAGAGGATGAAAGTGTGGCAGATTCAGTATCCAGTGAGGGTCTTCTTCCTGATTTACAGATGGCTGTCTTCTCATTGTATCCTTATGTGGCAGAGAGCAGAGAGAGGAACAGACTCTTGTGTCTTTTATCAGGGCACTAATCCCATTCATGAGGGCTCCACCCTCATGACCTAAACACTCCCCAAAGTTCCCCTCTTCTAATACCGTCACATTGGGGGTTAGGATTTCAATACAGTAAAACCTTGGATTGTGAATAACTTATTCTGCAAATGTTCCACAAGATGAACAAACATTTCTAATAACTTTTAACTTGATAAAAAAGCAATGTCTTGCAATATGAGTAATATGCAACACATACTGTCACATAATCACAAATAAGTCAATCGTTTTTTTCTCTGCGGGATTGTGGGTGATTGTCTCCCATGATCTCGGGCCGCAGAGTTTGGCAGTAATCAGTGAGTTTTCAGAACGTTGGAAGGTGCTCACAACTGGCACCAGTGTATTTTTTGTCACTTCAAAGCACCTATGGACAGTGCTTTGCTTTTCCATACAAGAGGAAACATAAGAATGCTTTGCTTCCTTCTAGGTCAGGCTGTCTGTATATATAGACCCTTCCTCTGCTGCCTATTGCCAGTTCCATTAAATACAGTATACGACAAGAGTTTGTTACCACTGTACTATATTAACACATCCATGAGAGTGGCCTCCATGCAGAAAAAGATTCCATTGAGCCAATAGATAGCAGTGATTCTGCTAGCAATATGAAAGTCTTCTTCCACAATAACCCTCTTCTCATGTCTGCCTTATACTAGCCAAGAGGGTTTTCAAAGATAAATACAGGTTAATTTGTTTATTGTTCTTTATATTTTGTATTTTCTTTATTATTTTGTATTATATTACAGTATTGCAATAATTTTTATATGAATATTTTTGGGTTGTGGAACAAATCATCTGAATGTCAATCATTTCTTTGGGAAATCCACTTTGATAAACAAGTGCTTTGGATTACAATGTTTTATGCTTGTAAACCAAGGTTTTACTTTATATGAATGTGGGGGAGACACAAACATTCAGTACATAACAAATTCAATGGATGGGCTAGTCACAGTGCCAGCCAAGTCTACCTTCCCTGCTAAGAGAAATTATTACATCCATGGTTCTCTCTACTGAAAAAAATAGTTTGAGCTTTTTCTTAAGCAGGGGTGGCCATATTTTATGCCTTATATCTTCTCTACCTTCCATCTAGACAAACCAAAGATAGGTACCTGAACCAAAATTAGCCAAATCAACAGTATTGCCAGTGACACATGAGATGATGATCTGTGACAACATCTCTTTCTAAAGGAGATTGACGGCAGTCAAAACATGACGGAACAAGAAAAAACTAGAGTTATGAGTAAATCAGGTATGTGTATGCAGAAGCCATCAAAAATTGGAGCCATGATATGGAAAAAAAAACCAAAACCAGCATTTGTTCAAGGGCAACAATTTAAGTTTGTAATGACACGCAGAGGAAGTAAAGGCAGAGAAGGGTTGAGTGACTTAGAGCAAGGTTTTGATAAACCTCTGGCTTTAGAGGTGGGTCTTAGGTCAGATTCCTGGAAACACTGGAGATGATTTGTGCCATCACAAATGACACAGATGGAGGGTTAGTAGGGAAATCAGCTATAAGGGAGAAAGGAAAGCTGTGTTAGATAGGGGAAGAGACTGAATTCAGATAGAGTGGCACCAGGGCCCCTTCTGATCCCATGGAAGCTCTGGAACTGGGGTGACGCATCAAAGTTGTGCCTAAGTGAGGCAGGAGGGCGAGCCTTTGAACCCTCCCGTGGACCAATCCTTGCATAGGTGGGCTACTTCCTAGAAGGGTGTGTAACTTTGAGCAACATGGCTCTCTTTTGCCAGGGGTGATTTCTGGAGAGGGACTCAATTATCAGCTCTCAGCAGCCAATATAGAAGGGGTATGGGAATGAGAACCTCAGTCCTAAAAGCGGGGTCTGGGCAGTGAATGCTGGCATCCGCAACATGAAATGACAAAATAGTTCTAGTTCTAGAGCTGTCTGAGACCCTTTTGGTTTTCAAATTATGCTTTCAACTCTGTGAAGCCCAGGTACAGGATTGTTTTGGGATCCCCCAAAGATTCAGTTTTTGAGTATGTATCTCCATATAACAATGTCTCCTCCCATTTCTTCAGGTAACTTGGCTTTTACCTAACGGAAGGAGAGAATCCAATCTATTAAGTACTAAGGGGGAAAAACATGGACATTAAAGGCTTAAGGCTGGAAGAATATAATTAATCAGCTTTAATATTAATAGACCCACTAATATTAAATCAATATTAAACTTTCCTAGTTATGAATGAATTCACTGAAATCTATGAATCCTATACCTACATAATGGAAACTGATTCTTTCTTTATGAGAATTTCAGAGTGTGGAATATCCATGAGGGCAAGGTTTGGATTAATTTCTGTGAGTAAAAAAAGATCATTATAAGATAGTTGCCAAGTCCCTGAAGATACACAGAGTGAAGCAACAAAATAGTTTTAGGAGAAGACTGTCAGTATGGCCTTCAGGCACTGGGATGACCTTTAGATTTGGGAAGGCCCAGATGTGACTTCTGGCTCTGCCACTGTGTCACCTTGGGTAAGCCTCTGAACCCCTGTAAATCACCATTGTTCATTTCTAAAATTGAGATTGCAATATATTCCTCAAAGCATTGTTGTGAGAGCTCCTTGAAGTCACACTAAATTTCCCAAGATAGGGCTCCCCCTGTGGTAGCCAGTTTCTACAGGCTAGCCATCCTTTCAGATTTAGTGCTGTCCGTTCTTACTGCCTGGGATCCCTATTCGTCCTGTTAGCAGTTGAATGCAGTTAATACTCAGAAAATTGATTTTTTCTTATCCTGCAACCAGATTCCAGTGGCTCTAGAGTTGCTTTGGGAATATATGGTGGGAGGGAACGAGGACCAAGCTAGAATCTTTACTTAAGACATAGCCTTCCTGTAAATCAAACCCAGCCGAGGAATTTCCTTGTCTGGAGCAATCTCTTAAGAGTGGATCAGACTGAGGGCTTCTGCTGATGGCTCAACTCTAGGAGGATTCGGTTGCTTTAGCATCATGTATGGCATTCGGTAGGTGCTCAAAACATATTGGATCTCCCTTCCCTCTTTTGGCCCAGGTATACTTCTTGAACTCTTCATAATCCCAGGAAGATTCCTTGAAGTTTAACTGAACTCACAGAGAGTTCTTCAAAGCAGAATACCAATGATTGATGGAAATTCCATAAATTGTCAGCTTCTAAGGTTTCCCTGCTGGGCCCTCCAGGTGCTAAATTATTACAGTCCTGTAGTCAGAGTTGGATCCCAAGGAGTGGGAACTTCTGTTGCAAGTGCAACTCCAGGGAATAATATTTCTGGTTTTAGGTCAGTCCTGTAACAAAAACTGTAAAACCCCCAGCAGAATGTGGTGGCAGGCACCGGCGCCCTGGGGGGCCATTCCAACTGCCTGCATTCAGGTCTGTAGTCTCCAAGCACGAAAAATAATCCTGAATTAGATGTGTTCTTATAATCTAGGGAAGGCCTTTAAAAAATGTTGGAACAGATAGTGTCCCAAATTGGTTCCGTAATTAAGGTATGCAGAGCTCGGCTTCAAAGATCCCTTACGTCTGTTTTAGGGGATGCTGTTAGTGAGCAGATAATTGTATATAGTAGCTGTAGAGCCATTAGAGGAGCTTAATCTACACAGAAAGCTTTGGATATTAGGTGCTTCTGGGACATCGCTTCTACAGTAATGTCTCATCTGCAGATATTACCCCAAATGTACACTTTTCTCCATTATATTTTATTTTTTAAAGCCAGAGAGTTTGCATTTGGGTACAGTTTTGTAACAGGATGAATAGGTACCCAAAAGATAGTTTGATTGCTACGAAAGGTAGGAACATAATGAGAAAACTAATAAAGATTGCAAGGATACAACTCTCCTGACCTGTTAAGCTTGTGTAAGGGGTGGAGAAACAGTCCCAGGATGGCCTCAGAGAGGGAACATTACATTTGGTTCAGAGTCAGCCATGTGTCAGCCACTGTTTTAGGCCCCTATCTTATCCTTAAGAAGTCAGGACAGTAGAAGGTGCAAAATTCAAAATGAGTCTAGGAGTTCTGTTTTTGCTGAGGGTTTTGGTAGAGAAGAGATTAAACAAACATGGGACTATGGCTAAGAGAAAAAGATTGAGGACAAGTATTCCTTTTGGACACTCAGCTTCCTGCTTATATCAACCAAAAATCTTTATCCTTGATTTGTAATACATATTCTCTTATAACTAATAATTCTCAAACAGCTGAGAAGTAAAACCAAACCAGCTCAAACAGTGACAGGTTTAGTGAGAAAAAGAATCAAAATTCCTTTCTCAGCTACTTTAATTAGTATCGGAATTTATTATTATTATTATTACTATTATTATTATTATTAGTGTCTGCTTGTGTTCAACTTCCTCCCACCCCCAAAGCACATATACACTTTTAACTTTTATAGTCTAATCTATTGCAGAACGGGCCACATACAAAGACTTGGTTAAAAAACCTCCTCCCAGCCTGTTGCAATATTTATAAAGCCCTTGCTTTTTAACACACTGTGAGAAGGGCTTAGTAAAACAAAGGGCATCATAATTTATTGTTTTAAGATTATTGATTCAATAAATTAACAATAATTTCCATGAAGGGTAGGAACTCTGGTGCCATAAAAGTTTATTTATTCCTACTTTAACTAGCATTGATTAGAGTATTCAAATCGTGCCAGCGCTCTATAATCACTCTTTATAGGTGAAATGCCCTCCGCTGTGCAGGAGACAGTAAAACAAACATTCAACCAGAAGTGACAATGGCTCCTTTAAAAACCAGAAACACTAGATTTTTTTTTTTTTTCAAGAGGGAAGGAATAGTTCAGATAGCGCTTTTAATATGTGCCGTGTGCATGTTAGGCCCTGCTCCCTGATGTATTGCAAGGACATAGTTTTAAGAGGCTATTACAATTGTTAGCAAACAGGTAGAAACTAAATGGTGATATTCATATCCATACTTCAAACAAAGAGATCTTTTTGTTGTTGTTTGGGTTTATATATTGCATTTAAGAACTAGGTGGATTTTTTTCCCCCCAGCAAGTATTGTTTCAGTGCTTTTGTTCCTCAAGCAGTGTGACTAAACGTCCAAGGTGACTCGCTGAGGACGTTATAAAACTGTTAATAACTTGAACAAACAGGTACTGCCTTTTATTCCACAGCCACGGGGCAGATTAGTTTGAAGTAACTTATCTGAAGAAATGAGAACAATGGGCAAGCTCGCTCATCAGGCACCACAGACCTGAACTCGGATTTCTCCTGTCCTCAGGATCAGTTCTTTATAGCACACCAATAGGATAGGGTCATGTTTCCCTTTCACGTACTCACCCATGCTGTTTTGTCCTTTGCTTTGACTTCTGTTTAACGTGTTTTATTTTTGAGCTTTCATCCTATATTTTCCTACGTAATTTCTTTTCTTTTCCACCAACAAGAAATCTTTAACTGAAATATGATTTAGAACCAGGCATTTGCAGTAATTAATAAAACGAAATGAAATAAAATACAATAAAGCTCTTAGTAACCAAAGGCTTATGATTTACATAGGCTTTAAATGATTGTTGGTGTTAAATTGTTTCTCAGAATGCAACTCAGGAATTTGAAGTTGTCAGATTAACTGCTGTATTTACTGGTCTGTTTGATTAGGTGAGCATAGTTTATATTCCCTCTTGGAAACCTAAATAGCAACCATTTCCTACCAAAACAGCACTGAGAACAAAGGCCCCATTCATAGGGCAGTGGGCATTGCTCTATAGGCCTTTGTATCTGAAACAACATGGTTACTAAGCACTTCGAAAGGAAAAGGTGCAACTAATTTTTTAAATGTACACGTAATAGGCAGAAAAAGAATCACATAGCACACCAAACAAATACATTCTATCAAAAATGAATGGAGTGCCTTTGGTGCTTCTGGCCTTCTTTCCAAAGCTATAATAAAAAAAAAAGGTACTGTGGTCATTTTTGAAGGACAACAGAAAAGCAATATTGGCAGGGATAATCTGGTCTCATCATTTTAAACACTCTAAGTAAGGATTGATTAACGTTCTTGTAGTCCATAACCATCTCTTTGAGAACCTTCTGTAGGCCAGGCTCTGCACTGGGCACTGAGAGGCATAAAGGCCAGTAAGTTCCCTCTTTTCCTTTCTCCATAGTCCTGTAGCTCATATTCTAGAATTTGGACAACATCATGACATTGATTATTCCCACAGCAAAAATGAAGTGTAGAGGAGGGTGGCTTCTTGGAGATGATGACCCCTAAGCTGATTCCTAAAGGCAGGGGCTGGGGCAGCAATACATGTAGAGGTGACAACACCTTCTAAGGTTGGGGAATGCCAGGGTCTGTATAGGAAGCTGCAAGAGGTTCCTGATAACTGAATCATCAACAGTAGGTTAGGACTAAAGAAGATGAAGAGGAAGGAGAAAGCTGAATCCACAGAGCACCTGCAGTGTGTGCTAAATAGTCTGGAATTGATCCTGTAGGAGACTGTGAGGCTTTGAAGGGTAGGGAGGAGGAGAAAGCTAGCCAGGCTGTACAGTTCCAACTCCAAATCAATTAACCGGTCAGTTGTGCATTTAGGGTCCCAAAGCGAATCTCATCACACTGATAATATATATTTTCTTGACCTGCCTTTCCTGCCTTCATTGTCTACAGTGTTTGAATTCACCTGATAGCCACTCAATATTTTACTTGTCTTGAAAAGTTAATGCATCATTTGTTGAGAGAAGTCATTTGTCACCCACAAAGACACACAACAATCATTTTATCGAAAGGCTTTCAAAAGGATAAATATGTGATAACTCCAAGTCCTTAGCATCTGGGGAATGTAGCCGTATGAAGTTAAAGGAAACTCAGGAGCATCCCTCTGGGGCATGGGGGTAATGCAAACTTGCATAATGGAGGTTCTCAAAACCTAGGTAAACACAGCCTAGCCTCCTCCATTTCAGCTGCCATATCCTGGCGGCTCTTTTCCCTTTCAATGGCATGGAGATGAAGGAGATATTTGAGTGAAGCAAATGGTCTCACAGTTACATATATTGGAAAAACACATTCCCTTTGCATATCTGCTATGTCATTCAGATGTAAAGTATTTAACTTTTGATCCCAAACTGATCACAGCAGCTAGTCTAGTGGCTTGGCAGGACAGCTGTGTGCAATTGCCAAGACTTCCAAGTTTTTAACCTCTTTAGCTGAATTGTCACTCTGCAGTAGAGAACTACATAGAGAGTAGAATGGGAAATTGTGTATTAGTCAGGACAGACTCGATTTACCTCTATCTCATGGTACTCGCCACTTCCATGAGGATAAGATCATCCCCGGGGGCTTCTTAGGTATGCAGATTATTAGGTACGCCCTCTGTAAATTTTGGTTCAGTGGGTCTGGTTTGGGGTCCAGAAATCTGTTTTTGCCAAGCACTCCAGGTGTTCCTGATCTTCAGGGAACTTTGGGAAACATTGCAAAAATGATTAAGTAAATTGAATAAAACAGCATTCTTCAACTCACCGTATACTATTTAAGCTTAAGAGGAACACTGTAATATAGGACCTTACCAAGCATCAAAATAATGAGGAAATAGTTGGGGCTGCATATTCTATAATTTTGCAAGCCACTTTAGTAGAAGGAATGACGACAATATAAAAAGCAACTGTGCCAAATTTTTTATTGGGTCTCCAGATTGCTTCACTAAAGTAAGTACCGCCAATTAGGTCGGGGTAAAAAAATGTGGGTCAGACTATATTTTCCTTTCATTACAAAGTGAAATAAATTTGTTACTGGTACTACAGTTAAGAAAAATAAATCTTTTGTTTCTTCCAAATATACTTTATTACATGCTTATGACAATGAAGTTCTTCTTTTGGGTCTGTGGTACCCACCATGTAATCTTCCTCGTGTACACCATCTCTCCATACAATCTTGTAAAAATCAAACTCATTTAAGGCAGAAAAACATGCTTTCCAGGAATGGTTTTCAAACTGTTATTCTAGCAGCTGGACATTTTGCCCAAACCCGGGTATATAAATGAGTAGAAGCAGCTATGTTTTCACCAGGGGCTGGAGAAGTGGGGGGCTAGGAGAGGTCTACAGGCTTCCCAGCTCTAAATCAGCACTTTCCAAATGCACCAGCTTCCCTTGGTAGGAGAGGAGAATTCAAGGCATTAGGATAAAACAAGTTGATATTACATGAAAAACGACGTTTTGGTAGCTTCTGAAATGCCTCCACAGACAGGGCAGAGCAGAGCTTGAAAAACTCTGCTAGGGTTTTTCCTCAAGGGTGGTAGCCTTGGTTCACTCAGTCAACGCCATGCCTACCACATGCCAGATACTAACGAGAGGTCTATTGTAGCGCATTTCTATCATATGCTATCATAGAAATTTTCAAAGTTTGTATCCTTTCACAAAGAATGATCATGATTTTCATAGAGCACATAGGACCTGTGGACGGAAATGGAAGAGAATGTTTCTGCTCAATTAACAAAATGTGCATGCACTTTCAGAATAATGTCCCACCAGTAACTGCGATAGCCTAACTTTGTGTGTGGGCAGCCTCTGGTGTGCAGCAAGATGGACTGGGATTAGAAGGCATGACTGTTTCTGTTTAACTTGCTCTGCACAGCGCTGTCTGCAGGTGGGCACTCAACAAAAGCTGCCAGTCTTAGCATCCAGAGATGTGGTTGCGATCAGTCATCATATTATTAAATTATTCATCTCATATTAAGTGACCACAATTTCAACATTGGCTTCTCTTGATAGATGTACAATTCATATAGACCATTGGAACTATATTCAGGGCGTGCTGTGATTTCGTCTGCAATGTCACTCATAGTGGAAAAAATATGCCACACTTTTTTTAAGCAAACAGGCTTCTTTTCACAGTGGACAGAGAATACTGTTAAACAGAGGAAACACAATATCCCTTTTCATAGCAAGAGATCAAATGTCTGCAGAAGAGTTTAATTTATACTTCTCCATGTGCCAGAGCCCAGTCTGAGACATAGCAGCATTTCAGTACTTTCAATCAGGTCATAGTTTCCACCATGAATGACTTCATCCCTTTTAAAATAGAATAAATGGAATTCCACAGTATACTATGGGTAGGGATTATAGGAAATTAAAAGACGTATAGTGCTCAGCACACTAAATAATTGTGACATTGAGCTGGGAAAATAACACTTATGCGGCAAGTCCTTCTTGGGTGTTATTTGTTAGATTTTGCTCCAGCTTTCCAGGAGAGCGGAAGAGAAGTATTGCAGTGTGGGCCAGGAAGAGAATTCTAAGCTGTGCCTGCTCAAAGTTTTCCCTTTTGAAAATATATGTGAGCATGAAGTTAGATCAGCGGTGTGACTTGATTTCATTGTCCACCAGCCCTGCTGTCTGACTCTCTCTGGATTTAGTTCTCTGGTTTCGGTGTCTTGGTGATGAGGACACTACGGAATGAAGCCCAGCGGCCTGCAGCTTGGGGTAGATGCAGTGAGAGAGGGGCGGGAGGAATCCTGCTCAGCCACAAGAAGGCCCTGCAGTTTAAAGATGACAGTGGACTCTGTGAATGCCCTGAATGCAACCATCGTGTGTGAGCTGGTATAAAAACTAGAATTTGTTGCTTTATATAGAAACTACCTAGAAGAGAAAGCGAGGGTGGTCAAAAGTAAGAGGGAGGCAGATTCTTCTCTGGAGGACTTTTTCTTCCCAATGTACTTTCAGGCTGACTTTTGACCTTCTTTAATATGGTTTTGTAAGTGAAGTAATTTGATGTGTTTCTTGAACAAATGAATATACACGCTAGACCCGCCTGCAGCGGTATATTACACATAAGCTTTCTGTTGATGAGTGATGAAAATACAATATTTTCATTCTGTTGTGCTCTCTTTACAATCACGTTTGTGGCATTAAATGGTTGCGGTGTTGAGATTTGCACGCCTTTTAAAAAGAGCCCAGTGAGCAGGCCTTCCCTTTGGGAAGATTACTGCTGGAAAAATGGGGGTTCTGAGAGAGAGTGAATACAAATCCATTGCAGGTGAGCCAGCACAATTTAATCACATAATATATTTATAATATATCCCCAGGAATTCATGTTTGCTTTGAATCTGCCTACCAGATAGGCCACAAGGAGATAGAAATGACTTACGGTGGTTTCTAGTGCCTAGAGCTGAGTGTATGCTATGTTTCTGTTCACACATAATCAACAAACAAAGGAGGAGGTGCAGCTGCTCAAAAGAGTTTAAGGGAGGGCCGATGTACAGGTGGGAGTTTTTAAATCTTGACATACTGATAAGATTTCTGCATGGCTTCAAAGCTTGTTAAAAAAAATGACCTACATTGCCAGTATTTCTTTGAAATTCCTAATCTGTTGCTAAAACAGAGCAAACCAAGTTCTCTTTTGTGAACTTGAGTAAACACATTCTTCATCACCATCAAAGATGTGGCAAGAAGAGGGAAGGACCTGCCTTTGTGATTCAAGAGTCCTCTACCAGTGTTCTGTGCATATTTGTGGGTACAGTCATATCTTTCAAAGAACGACCCAAACCAAATACTTCTGGTAATCTCCAGGCTTTTAATATGTGACAAAGCAGGGTAATGGGTTCAGGCGTGTTATTTGGAGCCTTTCTGTGAGTGTAGTACCCGATCAATAGCTACACTTGCTCTTCTGGGGCACCTGCTTATGGAAGGAGTTCAGAATATTGGAGAAATAAGCATTACACAAACAGATGGGGAAGCTAAAGCAATGAAAAGCTCTTGACCTGGCCAGAGTCAATATGAATGGTCAATAGAGAAACAGAGAGCTTGCATTGTCAAGCTCTTTGTTAGGGTATCATTTACAGAATCTGATGCCTTTGAGTTGGTGAGAAGGGTGATCAGGGAGAGTTTTAAGGCCATAGAGACTAATGTGTTCCACCTCAGAGAACAGAGTCTCTCCATTTACCCATATTACAGTTATTCTTACTCTGTGAAAGTTTAAAACAGGAGAAATGAGCCTCAGTCTTGTTAGTAGTGTCTATGGCACTCTTAAAAAAATGGGAATCAAATTGAAAATGGGTTGGTGATGGAAACGGTGTTAGTCAGAGTCCCCCTGAGAAAGAGAAGCAATAAAATAATTGTGTGTGTGTGTGTGTGTGTGTGTGTGTGTGTGTGTGTGTTGTGGGAGAAAGAGAAAGAGATTCATTTTCGGAAATTTATCCATGCCATTGTGGAGGCAAGTTCAAAATCTGCAATGTAGGCTGACACGCTGGAGACCCAGAAAAGAGGTGATGTTGTAGTTTGAGCCTAAAGGTAGTCTGCTGTCAGGATTCCCTTTTCATTGGGGGTCAGCCTTTTTCTATTAAAGCCTTTAACTGATTGGATGAGGCCCATCCACATTATGGAGAGTAATCTGCTTTCCTTAGAGTTTACTAAGTGAAATTTTACTCTCATCTTAAAAACCTCCATGAAAACATTTAGAATAATGTTCAACCACATATTTGAGCACCATAGCCCAGCCAAGTGGACAGACAAAATTAACAATCACAGAAAACAGGCAGGCTAAGTATTGAAGGGTGCCAGAGACCTGGCTGCAGGGACAACACCCTTATCTGATCACATAGGACATAGGCAAATATATTCTCTGATGGCAACAGATACAGATACTTTTCCTTTTTATTGGCGATGGTGGGAAGTTTTCTGAAAGTCACTTGGAGTAAATTTCATACCCAAAAGGAAGTAATATCATGAGGAAAAGGAATGCTATAAAATATAGCATCAGAGAATGATTACAAACTCTCATATAGTGTACAAACACATATATAAATCTACAAAGCATTGGCCCAAAATTTGAAGTAAACAAGCCATATCCAAATGAAACCAGACAAGTGAAAAAATAAAATTCAAATAAATGTTCAAAACATATAAAAATCCATTAACAAGTATATGATTGGGCTTCTACTATAATGTGACACATTATCAGGTCCTAATCAATCATTCCCCTTGATAAGGTTGGCAAAGTTTTAAACATTTTTTTAGTGTTGTAGGTAGAAAGATAAACTTTGGAGGTCATTGTTTTAAGAAATCCCATAACGGGGCGCCTGGGTGGCGCAGTCGGTTAAGCGTCCGACTTCAGCCAGGTCATGATCTCGCGGTCCATGAGTTCGAGCCCCGCGTCAGGCTCTGGGCTGATGGCTCAGAGCCTGGAGCCTGTTTCCGATTCTGTGTCTCCCTCTCTCTGCCCCTCCCCCGTTCATGCTCTGTCTCTCTCTGTCCCAAAAATAAATAAACGTTGAAAAAAAAAATTAAAAAAAAAAAAGAAATCCCATAGCTAAGTAACTAGCCCTAACTAAGTGCATCACTCTATGTATGTTATCTCTGTATCACCTTTACCCCAAAAGATGCATACGCCTCAGCCACTGTCTCATTGGGTAGGTTGCATATGCTCACAGAGATATGTATTTTTCTTTTTCCTGTACACATATATATCCATATCAATATATAAACATATGAGGATATGCACTTGATTTCTATTATGATTATACTAATCATCAATAGATTATTTTTTAGTGCCTACTATGTGCTAGGCCCTGTGCTAATCTCTAGGAATATAACAAGGACCATGTTGACCATGATTTACTTTGTGGACAAATTGGAGTTTATACTCTGGTGAAAGAGGCAGTTAAAAACAGACAAGTAAAACAGTTACAATTAGCATTTAAGTGTTATGAAGATAAAGGAAAGAAGCTTAAGATAGAAAATAAGGAGACATACTTTTAATAGGGAGTTCAAGAAGGAAATCTCAGAGAAGGTAATATTTAGTTTGAAGTCTAGAGGATAAGAGTATAACAGAAGAGAAAACAGTCATTTAAAAATGTAGGATACTAGAGTGGTTGGCTCATAGTAAGTGCAGGGGAAGTAAGAGCTGAGACTGGGGAAATAAACAGGACCTCACAAACCTTGATAAGGGCTTTGGATTTTGTTCTAAGAGCTATGGGAAGATTTGAAAGCAGTGGACTGACATGAGACAAAATTTGCATTTTAATAAGATGACCGATTGCTGCTGTATTGAGCATGGCTTGGTGAGGGGTAAGTATGGAAGATGTGAGATCAATTGATCTTTAAATAGTCACTTTAATGAGATGACAGCATACTAGTCTAAAGTGAGGGCAGAAGAGATGTAGAAAACAAACTGATTAATATGTATTTTGGAGATAGATTGGACAAGACTTGCTGTTGTATGAATGTGGTGCAGGAGGAAAAGGAAAAATTAAAGATGACATCTGTATTTCTCAGTTTAGCAGCTGAGTGATTGGTGGTGCCATTTACTGAGGAGAAGATTGGAGCTTATGATGAGGGAACAGGTTTGAGGAGGAAATCAAGAATTTCATTTTGGATTTATTAAGTTTGAAATGTCTATAAGATATCCTATTTAAGTAAGCAATGTTGTGTGTGTATATGGAGGTCAGAAGTAGGGTATCATTTTAAAGTCATCACAGTTAAAATGGTATTTAAACCCAGGAAATGATGAGATATGTGAGTAGATTAGAGAAGGTAAGAGGCTTCTCATTTAGCTTTGAGTTTTATTTAGAGAGTAGTTATAGAAGAATCCAGCAAAAGAGAATAGGAACAGCCAGAGAAAAAAGGCAAATCAAAACAATGTGATGCTTCAAAAACTAAGAAAAGAGATAATTTCGGGACAATGGCAGTATTTACCTGTAACAAATACTGCTGCAAAATTGCATATATGGAGAATACCTTGTAAGAGTTCATTGAATTTGGAGTCATGGAGGTCATTGATGATGTTGACAAGTGATCATGACCTTCCTTCAAAAGTACTTGGAGCAGAAATCAGATTGCAGAGAATTAAAGTATAAATGGGAGGTAGGAAGTGGAGAGCAATATACATAGATCATTCTTTTGAGAGATTCAGATATTCAGAAGGAGAGCAGAAAAATGGCGTGGTAATTGTAGGAAAAAAGATGCAATTTCATTCATTAATGGTAGATACCAAGAATGTATATTTTCACTAGCATTGATTTCTGATGCATAAAAAACTATAGCTGAAAGAACCAACAATTAACACTTGAGATTAAAGAAGAGAAAGAATCAAGGGCACACATGGATAAAATGATGGCAATATGTAATATGACTCATATGGAAAAAACCCATAGTAAACATTCTAATATACTTTTTCCTTTCTTTTTTTTTCTTTTTTCAACGTTTTATTTTATTTTTGGGACAGAGAGAGACAGAGCATGAACGGGGGAGGGGCAGAGAGAGAGGGAGACACAGAATCGGAAACAGGCTCCAGGCTCTGAGCCATCAGCCCAGAGCCTGACGCGGGGCTCCAACTCACGGACCGTGAGATCGTGACCTGGTTGAAGTCGGACACTTAACCGACTGCGCCACCCAGGCGCCCCTACTTTTCCCTTTCTAACTCAAAGCCATTCTAATCAGGTTGTTCAAAGTTTAATAGAATAACTCAACCTATGAAATGATTTCATGTCATTGTGGTGTAACCTTTCAGGGAAAGAGAGATCATTATTGAGAAAGTAACTCAACTATAGTATTTCTTTAAAAAATGTAAATGTATCTTTAATTTCCTGATTCTTTCCTTCTGAGTCTGGAATGCCCAGTTGATCCGCCTCAAGAGGCATAAATGGCAGAAAAATCTCTCCCCATCCTCTGTAAAAACCAGCCCACTGTAGCCTGTGGAATTCAGGATCTCAGGCTTTCATGATTTCACATGCTGATTTTAAAATAACTCTGTATTAGACAAAATTTCAATCTCCCAACTCAGTTCAATCAATGTAATTTATTTGTTTAAAACTGAACTTGATACTTCATCGGGATAAAAGGCAAAAGACATACTCAAGTCAATTCAGGGTCTCCTTCATTTGCCTTGGGATTGTCTTTAGGATCAGGAAGGATTATGTAGCTCCAAAATGTGGGGATAGAAGTGGACATGTGCTCTTCTTGTTTGCAGTTGATTCATGTGATGTTCTCCTGAGGCACCTTCATTGCTATCCAGCTAGTGGTCATTAGGCCACACAGATCACTCTATAAACACCTTGTCCCTTTTAGACCCTGGGCTTTTGGTGCAATATCTGAGCTTCTCTTGAGTACTGGGAAGCATTCCACTGATGCCATATAACTGAGCTGCAGCAAACTCAGTGGGGCTGCCTCACTGCCAAGTGTAGAGACACCTGTATAGGACTTTCTGCACTGGGGTGTTGGACTATAGGAAATAGAAAACAGATTTGTCTGTGTTCTCACATTCCTCAAATATATCTGGGGATTTCTACCCACTTCCTCCTAAGACTGACTTGTGTTAAGTAAGGTAGACAAGCCAAGAGGCCCCTTTATCTAGCACTCTATATCTAAGCCCTGTATTTCAGATTCCTCTCTTTTCCGAGTCAGAAAAATACTCATTTAGTTGGAATGCAGGGTAGCCTTGGTCTTTTTCTTCCAAATCTGTGGTTTATGGCCTAATCTAAACTTTGTAACTATTTAAAAACAACTTTATTGAGATATAAGTCCAGGACCATATAACTCATCCATTTTCAGTGGACAATTTAGTGGTTTTTAGCATATTTATAGAGTTATACAAACACCACCACAATTTATAACCTAAGTGTTTGAAACTTCCCAAAGCCAAGGTTTTGATTCCTTTTTAAATTCTTTGCATTACCTTTCCTGAGGCACTGGAAAGTTGCCTGAATGATGGAAAGAAGAAGCAGTAAGAGAAAATGTGAGTGGGGAAGCCTTGATTAATATACGAAAATGTTAATCTGCCACAATACGCATGGATCTTGGAAGTCCGCAGTTGGGCTTCGTGATGTTCTTTGGTGTGGTTGGAGCTAACCTGTGTAACCACTTGTGCCATATGCACATAGAACTGTGCATACAACATGGTTTGGCTTGTTTGCATAAGATCTTCATCTTTCTCTACTTTTGCTCATTCTGCCTTTAAGTTTATAGATATTTCTAAATTCAGAAAAGGAAGTTGCACACTGAGCTGTCATTAGGACATTTCTTCCATCTGTATATTTCTTTTTTTTTTTAATTTTTTTTAACGTTTATTTATTTTTGAGACAGAGAGAGACAGAGCATGAATGGGGGAGGGTCAGAGAGAGAGGGAGACACAGAATCTGAAACAGGCTCCAGGCTCTGAGCAGTCAGCACAGAGCCCGACGCGGGGCTCGAACTCACAGACCGCGAGATCATGACCTGAGCCGAAGTCGGACGCTCAACTGACTGAGCCACCCAGGCGCCCCCCATCTGTATATTTCTATAACATTAGCCCCGATTGTATCTCATATGGCATCTATTTCAAGTTCAAATTTAACTGTGTTTTCTTCTACATCCAGGGGTTACCACCATGTTAGAAGAGTAGTTTGGCTTGGGGTTACTTTTGCCTCTGTGATAAGGATTTGGGGGGTACCACTGATTCAAGGCACAGTAAGATTTCAGGAGCCCGCAAGTCATGAACACACACGTGTGTTGAAAGATATGCCTGAAAATGTAATGTGTTTTTTAGTTAAGCAATTTCATGCCATGGCTCAATCACGAAGAGCCACAGCAGAAAATCTTGCCCATACCTTTACAATTTGTTAATTTTCATAGATCCAAGTATAGAATATATCTAGAATACATCTTGATGATATGAACTGAAATGTTGTCACAAAATTTTGCTTACCATGTCTCCCATCACAATGTGGCTGACAAAAAGAAAGGAAAAAAACAACAACTTTCTTTCTCTGGAACTTTAGTGCTTAAATTTCTCATTTTACTTGAAAAAGGAAAATGGAGAAAGAAGTGAAAAGAAATCTTGGAAAAACTGCCCATCCATTAGCATTTTCTTGGATCCTAAAGAAACTTCTGGCCACATTCAGTTTTTTGTTTTTGTTTTGCTTTTGTCGGAGGTAGAGGCCAGCACTGCAGGTAAAATATTTTGCTCTTTGTTTTGCCAATATTTATTCCTTATGCCTGTTGTGCCTCTCTGTCATATCTCAGGATAGAAATTCCCTTATGAGCAACATGATTAGAAATGCAATGAGCACTATTAAATATATTTGAATACAGGCAGCAAAATTGCCATGCAGCCCATCTCAGGAGACCATCCAAAAGTATTATGTGTGCTCACGAATGAATCCTGCCTGTACACAGTCCCTTCATTTGGGCTCCTATTTTGTCCTGCCTTTCATGACTAACTCCTTCAATGTAAGTTTAGCTTCTTGGTCCCCCAGCAACCTGACTGCTAAACTAATGCCAACATCAGGAAGCAAGCACAGATGGGAAAGTGAGGGGTGAGAATGAAGAATCAGAGAGACCAAAAAGAATGGAATGAGAAACAAAGGGAAAGCTGAGGTTTGATGATCTTCTTTCCTGTGGTCTGTCTGGAGACAGGCCTCTGACATACATAACTACTCTGTCACAGTGGCTCTGACACTGAGGGTTCAACTTTCACCAGTGAAAACAATTGCCAGCGTACCTGTGGTTATTTGAAGATTATGTGTGATATTTGATGATCTTCTAGCATGGGCAGCCAGGATTCTATTTTTTATAAGCCCTGTGCGATGGAAAAATCCAGATATTAAGTTGAAAACTGCTGAAGAGCAATAATCTAGTAACAATAGCCAACATTTACTGACTACTGACCGTGCTTTGTGCCAAAAGATAATGACCTGCTAACTCTACTACTGTCTCATTTAATGCTTACAGCAGTTATATATAAGAGCTGCTCTATTATCATCCCCATTTCATAGCTAAGAAGCTAAGGCTCCCGGAGATGAAATATTATGCCCAAGGTCACACAGTCACTCAGAGGCCCTAGAGCCTACAAACTCTCACAACCGCCCCCTTGCCACTTCTTCATAGCTTGCTGCTTCTCATTCTGAAGAATTAAAAAAAGAAAAAAGAAAAAAAGGAGTATTCCTTTCAGCCAAAGGTGCTACAGATTGAGCAGTATAAACTCCTGGAATGGAAAATTTTTGAAAGCTCCCAACTAATTTTCCATTTATCATTTTCCATTTATCCATTTATCCATTTATTCCATACACTGGAATGCCATTTATCCATTTATCCATTTATTCCATACACTGGAATGCCACATGGGAACCCATAAGCATGATAAACTATGGGAGAGCAGCAGAGCCACTGTCCCGCTTTCACCTGCCAGTCCTTCTGACACAGCAAGGTCCTATTTGAGACTGTGGGCAGCCAGGGACATATCTTTCGAAATCAAAGCACTCTTCCCTGCCTATATTCAGCCCTCTTGTGAGGTATTAGCACAACATAGCTTCATTATTTATTTAAAAATCACTTCTTGCCCCCAACCAGCAAGATCCCAGACTTCAGTAGCTTTTGGGCAGCTGAAAACTGGATGTGTATCTCCAAAGATATCATAAAAATGTGGATGACTGAGGTTGGAAGTGTGCACACATGCGCACACATACTTTGCCTTATGAAAGTAATCTCTTATGAGTGTCAAATGGTTGCTGGCCAAGAGAAACAGAAATGAGGAGGTATCCAGGACAGATAAAACTGAGCTGATTACAATGGAAACATTTATATGTATTTACTGAAAAATGCTCAGGCCACTTCCTAGTTGTAATTTTTTTCCCTTTTCATTAAAGTATGATATCCATATAAAAAAGTGTGTAAATCATGAATGTACAGCTTGACAAATTTTCACAAAATGAACATACCAATGCAGCCGGTACCCAGATTAAGAAAGCAAACATTGCCAGGGCTCCAGAAACCTTCCGGTCCCCCTCCCAGTCACTGTCTACCCAAAGTAATCACTGTCTTGACTTCTAACCCATAGATTAGTTCTGTTTATTTTTTGACTCTACCTAAATGGGATCACACAGTATATACTTTTTTTGTGTGTTCCTGCTTTCTTTTGCTGAACGTGAGGCCTATGCATTTGTATGTAGAAATAGTTTATTCATTCTCATCTTATAGTATTTCATTTTGTAAATACACCCCAACTGTTTTGTGTATTCTATTGTTGATAGGCCCTTGGATAGTTTTCAGTTTGAAGCTATTATGAAGAGAGCTGCTATGACATTTTTGTACATGTCTTTTGGTAAACATATGTTTCCACTTCTGCAGGGAAAGCCATAAATGTTAAAAACAGATTTCTTACCTGTTTTATACTATTTTCTGGGTGATATTTATCCCATGCGCTTCTGACTCTATTATTAAAGCAATACAATTGTGTTCTCCTCTTTTTCATCTTGCCTCCTTCTGAACTTTGTTTTCCCTCTTCCTGAACTTTCTTTCTTCCTAAAACAAAACTGACCTCAGACACTGGAAAAATCTAAAATGCATAGCTCCAAGCTCATCATCTGAGCATGTAATAATGAGTGTGTTGTTTTAAATTACTTTTCATCATGGTCCATGCTGCCTTCAAAGGTCAGGCCTTCATCCCTTGTGTGTTCTGTGGGAGTAGATGGTGCATGTGACCCAAAGAAGAGCCGTTTCCAGAAAAATTCAAAAACATTTCTGATCATCTCACAAAAGTTTTTTTCCTAAGGTAAAAGAATCTACATTTGATTCTCTGAATCTAGCTCATTTTAATATGAGCCATTTTTGTATGCATAGGACTGCTGACACTAGCAAGTTTTATGGTACTGATTACTATGGAAACATTTATCTATAAATATAAAATCCTTTAAAGCTTAGCCTTTTATCTTTATAGAAAAAGGCCTGTTTATGTCACTTCTAAGATTCCAGCTTTAATGTAGACATGAGCTATTCTAATGCCAAACAAGATAACCTCAGTGTTGGAGCCGTGTGAGCTTTGAAAAGTGGAATTTGTGCTAAAACTATTATTTTTTGATAAAATATTAATAATGAAAAAAATATTTAAAGAAGCTCACTTAAACCCAGAGCTCTGGTTTGCTAAATTCTTTTATTGAATTGAACATGTCTCTTATTTTTTTTCTCTTCCGATGTGTTCGCCTTCATTCCTTGTGCATGGCTATGTTGTTTATACGTATGTGTGTTGTAATGATGGCCAACACGGAAGTAATTCATTCATTAACCTT
Organism: Prionailurus bengalensis; assembly: GCF_016509475.1. Taxonomy (NCBI): domain Eukaryota; kingdom Metazoa; phylum Chordata; class Mammalia; order Carnivora; family Felidae; genus Prionailurus; species Prionailurus bengalensis. The sequence continues at coordinate 57,860,561 of NC_057358.1, read as the reverse complement.
TTCCTCTGACGCATTTATCGATTTTTCTTCTTCAAAGCTCATGTCAAATCAGATGTGATGAGGTAATATCTTTGTATCATTATCACTTTCTTTCTTTTGCCTCTTTTACTAAAAAAATCACTTTAAATAACTAGAGATTTCTAATAGGAAAATGCAAAATGAAGGAGTAGTGATGGCCATACAGCATTCTGTGTTTCTTGTTTCTTTGTGGGAATAGGTAAGTGAATTGAGATGGAAGTTGGAGATCCTTGGGTCTGTCTCCTTCCAAGTGCATCTACCCCTGAGCAAGGTAATTGTTGTCCTCATGTTTTTTTCCATACGAATTGGAAAATCCAGGAATTATGAGTCTTGCCCATTGAGAACATCTCTATCTCCACCTGAACATCTAAATTTATCATTATTATTTCTTAAATATCTTTATGCTTCAAGTCTGCCTCTAATCCACCAATTCAAGTTATGCCTAAGTAATTAGTGTCCAGTTAGTTAAAACCTTCTGAGACACTTCCAAATCTCCATTCTCTAACAGAAACCCTTATTCTTAAAAAGTTACAATACAACAAAATATATAATTGTCAAGCTTTCAAGCAGTGCTTTATCAGTGCAGTTGCACAAAACCCTAGAAAAGACAGAAGCAAAGAGGAGACGGGGAGAGAGACGTGGGAGAAAGGCGTGTTCTGCAATTTTGCATGCCCACCAGCTGTCACCGAGGAGTTCAAGTGCTACATGACAGACTCCAGAGGAACCACTTCTCATCATGGCTCCAAGGATGGGGATGAGATGCCAAAACAATGTGGCCATCACAACTGACCCAATTAACATTTTAATGGCCAAATTCCTACTTATTTATCTTGGTGGTATATAAATATAGGGTTAAGAAATTTCTTTGAGACACCATTAACTAAACCATTTTAGATGTGGTCAGGACCAGTTTCATTGCTACATGAATCTTCAGTCTGAAGGAAGGAAGAGCCCATTGACAGAATCTAGGGGAAATTATTATGGCAACATGGAACTGTAGAATCACAGGGAAGAGGGCCAGAGACTTATCTGTTCTGACCACCCATTTCTTAGCTGTAATGTTTTAGACACAGAGGGAAAGAACATATTTAATAGATACTAAACAATGAGGGCCACAGAGTCAAATCTCTTTTCATCATTTTCCTTTGATCTGCTACTTTGTAGCACCAGGAAGAGGGATTCCACTATGGAATATTTGTCTAACGCTGCAGATAACAACACATATGGGCTGTGAGTTGCTATTAAGTGGCACAGAAAGGGCTGACTCTGAAAAAGGATTACGACCCAAAGAATGCTCACTGGCACCCTCCTACCTTCCCTGTGTGTCTTTGACCTTTCCCTCCACACTCCTCACCATCCCCCCTTTCCCTACTCCACACCAAGATTTGCAGTGCCCCAGGCTTAATCCAGTCCTGAGTTCTTTACCTATTACATATAAATAATAATTTTATGCGCTTCCCACTGTTGAGAAAATTACATAAACTAATGTCTATGATGTTTTTAGTTATTCCCACATCCGACATATATTAAGGCCTCAATGAGGGTTAGTTTTTATTATTTTTGCTAGCTGCTTATATGTAACCCATATAGGGTATGTTGAATGTGAACTAGGACTTGAAGGCAGGAAAGGCAAGTAATAAAGGGGTGAAAACTTGTAAACAGTGAGCTGCCTATTCAACAATTATTCATGGGGCATCTACTGGGTAACAAGCCCTCTGCTTCAGGGCTAGGAATAGAGGATTTAAAAGCATTCATTTTTCGGGGTTCCTGGGTGGCTCAGTCAGTTGAGCGTCCGACTTCAGCTCAGGTCATAATCTCGCAGTCTGTGAGTTCGAGCCCGTGTTGGGCTCTGTGCTGACAGCTCAGAGCCTGGAGCCTGCTTCGGATTCTGTGTCTCCCTCTCTCTCTGCCCCTCCCCCACTCATGCTCTGTCTCTCTCTCTCTGTCAAAAATAAATGAACATTAAAAAAATTTTTTTTAATTTTTTTTTTTTCTCAACGTTTATTTATTTTTGGGACAGAGAGAGACAGAGCATGAACGGGGGAGGGGCAGAGAGAGAGGGAAACACAGAATCGGAAACAGGCTCCAGGCTCTGAGCCATCAGCCCAGAGCCCGACGCGGGGCTCGAACTCACGGACCGCGAGATCGTGACCTGGCTGAAGTCGGACGCTTAACCGACTGCGCCACCCAGGCGCCCCAAAAAAATTTTTTTAAAAAAACATTTTTCTTAACTCGACGGAGCAAATGGCATCATGAAGGAAACCAGCCATGACTGATCACCACGTGAGTATATGTATAATTACAATTGTAATAAGGGCAATGAAGAAAAAATATAAGGGGTGTGTGTATGTACAACATGCAGCTCTATTTTCAAAAGTGAGGATCAGAGAAGCCTTTGTGACAAGTGCCACTGAAGTTGATTTAGGCACAGAAGAGGTGGTGGGGTGGGAGAAGACTCTTCCTGGGAGCCGAGATGGGTACTCCTTGGGAAACTGGCCTTGGGTAAAGTGGAAGGAATCATGGAGAGAATTGGCCTGTGTGAGGACGTGTACCGGCTTCCCTCCTCTACCAAGGAGGAGTAGCCCCAGTATGATGCTACAGTGTCTCTCAGGTTGAATTGCAGAGGACCGGGGCCCTTCTTTTCCTCCTCACACAGCAGGCAACTGGTCCCCTTTCCATTCCCTTGATTCAAAGACACTGGATGAACTTCTGGGCTTCTGAGGACAAGCTTTGACCTGAAAACACCTTTCAATCCCAAACCATATGAAACTGCAAGATTTGCTAAATCTGCTCTGAACCTGACTTTATTGTTATTTTTTTAACTGAACTGTGAATGAAATTAAACCATTTCAAAGAAAACCTGGCTCTGTTTGAGCCAGACCTAAGCTCATGTGTTTTTTTTTTGTTTTTTTTCCAAAAACTAATAAACCAGAACTAAGTCAGAACAATGAAATATTTTATAACCTGAATCTAAACAATGATTTCATTTAGTTTGAGCACCTGTCCTGAAGAAATAGCAATTATGGGGCAATTGGAAGATTTTTATGTTTGGATTCATTGCCATCAGAATCATGCTACTTGTTGTTTGGGAAGTTTCAGAATTAGCTTTCATTTTTCTGAAGAAATTTTTGGCAAGGAATATGTATTTTTTGTTGTCAGTCTAGGAATTCTACAGTTTTCTCTGTAATTTTCAAGAAGCTCTAATTCCTGCATCAAGATTTATGTCAAAGTTAAAAAATAAAAATTTAAGGTTTGATTCCTTCCTGCCGTTCCTTTTTGCTTTCCATAGTCATTGTGTTTTGATTTTGATCTGGTAAAGGAAAAGGATTTGCAAGTATTTTATTTCTAGTCAAAAGATTCTTCTATGTGAAGAGACATGGAAAAACCAGATATGTGGCAGTGTAGGGATATGGAAAAAAATTTTGACCGAAAACATGAAGTCCGTGTGAGAAAGCCATGACTGACAGTGACAGCCCTTCTGGGTGTGGGTACCACAGTGAGAAGCATCTTCTGCCTTCGGTGCCAGTAAGAGCTAGTCCTACAGAGGCAGTGATTTCCACTTAATGCTTCATCGTTTGTGAGGCATTTCATAACTTGCCTTCAGGTTTTAAATGCTGTGTCTTGGGTAAGAGCATGCAATTTCCCCTTCCCGTGAGCCTCAGTTGACTGAGCCATACGGCTTAATGACCACTTCTCATTTACTAATGGTGACAAAGAAATTTCAAGTTGAGTTACTTTGCATTTCTAATGATGTAAACTAGTTTTTGACTTTTGAACTAAGTGGAGTTCTGTGTGGGATTTCACAGATTCATTTGGATTCAATTGCAAACAACAAAACCAGTTACACAAACACAACTCTGCCAACCCCTCCCCCCCACCCAGAGTCTCTCATATTGAAAAGAAAAATAATGGTTTTTAGTCCATTAAGCTCTAGAATTTTAAAATATTTTACCATTTAGTCATCACAATAGTGTTGTGACATGAATTTTATTATCCCAATTTTTCAAATAAGGAAACTGAACTTGTTTGGGGTGCAGTATTTCTTTCCATATCACAGCTCATAAGGGGAAGGGCCAGGATTTGGCTTGTTTTTCTGATTCTGCAGTTTATTTTTCAAGAGGCCATATGCATAAATAACACCAGTACAAAGCAAATAGCATAGAAAGTCTTTTATCAAAAGTTTGCCACCATCACAACTGTGTCCTCCATCTGTAGAATATGGTGTCCCCATAGCACTTTGTGTCATCTTGGTTTGGAGTGCTGATAAGGTTGGACTTAGATTTCCTCTGTCATTATCTTCTGTGCTAGAGAGGACCAGAGTGGTAGGAACTTATTCCAAAAAAGTGTCCTCCTCACCCCCTTGCTTCAGTTTAAACTCTTAACCTTGTGGCAATGTGTGGATACTTAGATGGAGACAACTGTGTCCTGGGGCAGGGAAGTCTGAGGCTTCTCTCCCTTTGTTCCCAAGCTATGTATGCCACCTGCTTATTGTCAGACCTGATGAGCCATCACTTTCTGGTTCTCGTTTGCTCGATCTCTTCAATGAAGGTCATGCTTCTCAGGTCTTACTGCATCTCAGTGACGTGGTGAGCTTTACTTAGGCAATCTCTGAAGTCTTCAAACATCTTAGGTGGGACCAAAGTGCTAAATAAAATCTAGCATTTTATTAAAAAAATTTTCTGGGCAGTTAGTTAAATGCATAAGTCTAACGCAATAATCTCATGACACTCTTCACTCACCTACAGTAATGAATTGAAAATTTTTATAGATGATTAACATCAATTTCACAAACTCAGAACTAAAAGAAATTTAATATTTGCCTTTCCAACCTTTGTTGTTTATGTTTGTAAATCCAACGTTATAGTGATTGGAAAGTAAAGTTCCCAGCCTTAGTAATGTTTGGGTTAAATCTTTCTTTGGACTTTAAAGTTACCACCTGTTTGAGATGAGTGGACTGGGAAGACCATTTATGCTCCTGCTAGTAGAGAGATGGGGACATTTACATGAAACTGTCTTAAAGGATTTTTCTGTAAACATTGATATGAAGTGATTATCATTTCTCTCCTTAGGTATTTTATTTTTAACATTTTAAAATTTATTTTTAATAACATTTTATTTTATTTTTTAAATATCTCCACAGTCGGTGTGGGGCTTGAACTCCCAACCCCCAATCAAAAGTCACATTCTCTGCCAACTGAGAGCCAGCCAGGAGCCCCTGTCTTTTAAGTATTTTAGGTGTGGGTTTTGAATGATAGCTCTGAGGCAACCAAGAGAATGGGCCACTCTTCCACCACTGCTCATGCACAAATGCCTACATATTAATTCCACTGGAATATTGAGAAGGTGAGGTCTCCTTCACTCAGTAAAGTGTAAGTAATATAATATAAGTAATAGCATTGCTTTTCATTTGGGGTTGCCAGATACTTTTCCAACATCACGTCCTCATTAAGAATGAGCCAGTCAAGAAAGTACAAAGAGTTGAGTTTTTAAGTGACAAATATAGTCCTGAACTCCAATTTATACACCCTGTCCCCTCCCATTCAGCTCAGAGATACGTGGTAATGAGACAGGAAAATTAAAAAAAAAAAAAAAAAGATAATGACTTACACATATCACATACTCAATAAAAGTTTTTTTGAGTTAAATTGAATTAAACAGTGACCAAACTAATCCAGATTAAAACATTCCATCCTTTAGCAGTTTCATTTTTGTTGTTGTTGATTTTGGACTCACTTCAGAGAAAAAGAACAAAGTATCCTTTTAGGACCTTATTTTTTAAAGTCTTTTTTTTTTTTTTTTTTAAATCAAATGTAGAGGCTGGAAGAGTTCGAAATTGTGCTTCTGTTGCCTTCAGCTCAACAAATGACAAATCACTCGATGAGAAATTTATCAAAACCACCAAAAAATCCCTTCTCTTTCTCATGCTCCTTCTGTCCACATCTTTCTCATTCACAGCAGCATATCACTTCTAGTCTTAATGGAAAAGACTTCTTTCTTTAAAATAAGCTTGGTGTTTTTGGCTCCTACCTTAAATAGGAGAAACATAAAGCCTTTTGTATTTTCTAGGGAAGTTATCTTCAAGAGATGAAAAGTTAGTGGCCAACGTCGCCGGAATTGGTGGTAGTGTGGGGTCAGTAATGACTTCTTGAGCATCAATTTTCTCATCTGTAAAATAAAGGATTTAGAATAAAGCCTGCTCATGCCTTATCGTTCACTGAGGTTAGGTCAAGATTGTGAAACCCCAAAAGGCTGAAGTTCAAAGGCCTCCCCAGGGAAAAATATGCAGAGGAAATGCCACTTGGTATCCAAAGCCGCTGTACTCCTAGGAGGGAATTTGTTGGGGTATTGTTTATTATTGGAAAGAGGATTTTGAGACTTGAGAAATCTGAGAGAGATCTGAGGTCATATCTATGCACACAGTTGGATATTTTTAAATAGCAGGATAGGGATTTTTTATTAGTATATATATATATATTTTTTGTAGTGCCATTCATTGGTCTACTATGTAACAGCAAATCTACTATTTGGCTGACATATTCATTTTCAACTAATTAGATGACATCGGGTGGACATAACCTTAGACTTGCCTAATTAAGATTTGCTTTATACAAAAAACTGAACTTTTTATTTATCCTTCTCTCTTTATCACACAAGAATCTCAGACTGTTAGTCCACTCCCATCATTTCCTTGTTGAGGAACCTGTCAAGAAAGAGAAGTTGAACTTAGATTTCCTTTCACTCAGTTTTAAGCTTGATTCTGTAGGTGACTCTGCAACATGTCTTAAGTTTATGGTGGGAGATTTTTATATCCACAAAACTGTCAGATTGAATTCAAGCATCCTTGCTTTAGAAAAATTAAATTCTTCATAGTAAGAGGTTTTAGTTGAAACTTTCAGATACTTGATTCTAATAATTAACTCTATATATAATCTATCATTTATCATCTATCATACTTCGAAGATTAAATGAGATCACATTTTTTTTTGATGTCTACTAGTAGGCACCCAACACATGTTAAGTTCCCCCTTTCCTGCAAACCACCCATGCCCTAGCATGTACAAATGAGTGTGTTCCTTCCTTCATTTAAAACCACAGAAGAGATCTGATTCTTAGTATCATCATAAAGACAGCAGCAAATATTTAGAACATGTTTCAATGGTAACAGGCAGAGAAACGTATTGTGAATTGATCCTATTTCTCAGATATCTTGGGTCTTCATTTTTGCTTTGTGTGTGGAGAGATCATGGCTTGCAAAAAATTTAACATATGTTTTTTGATTCATGTAAAGTGTTTAATGGTTAATTGAAGAGTTGGGGTATGGATAGAAAATTATTTTCTTTGGCCAAACTTTGCCTTTCACTGTACTATATAATACTTTCCCCTTTTGCATTCCTAATAGCAGCCTGGACATACTGTATAATTTACCAGTCAATTCTGAATATTAAAATTTGTTCAGACCTTTTTAAGATTTCAATCTCATATTCAATTCAAAGCTGTTTCCCTCCTAGTTGCACCCTAGATTCTGAAGTAAGGATTGAAGTGAAGAGGAATAGATGGTGTGGTACTGGATAGACCCCCTCTCCCTCTTCCAAGTTAGTTCCTGAGATCTGCATGCAGTAAGGAGGAAGCACGCAGGGGAAGAAGTAAGTCTCCACCACAGTGCTCTCTCCATGAGATTTACTGCCATACCCTCCTTTTATCTTCAGTTATTTTCCTGTATGGACTGGGGGAGGAGAGGCTCTGGTGGTGATTGTTGGTGAGAAGGCCAGTTCTGTCTCCCCTACTACTCCCAACTCCAATTGTTAGGAGTTCAATAGCAGCTATCTAGGGACTGAAGGGTATTTTACAGTCTTACCCTGAGCTTTGAACCTTAGCTACAATTCTGTACAAAAAAGTCCTTCCTTCCCACTCAATATCCTATGAGAAGAGCAAAGTAATTCCTGAGACAAATTTATATTTATGTGTACCTTGTGTGCATCTGTGTGTGTGTTTCCAGTGGATTATCTATAGGATAAAAGGATATAACTCAAAATGCTTGACGAGACTCTGTTATTGAGGACTATATTGCATATGAAGGAAAGTACAAGATCTGCACATCTACTGGGTTTCCTGAGTCCAGTATTTCCTATAGTTCTTAACTTTTGATTCTCAATCTCTCTCCCTCTCTCTCTCTCTCTCTCTCTGCCCAAATTTACTATGTAACTCATCTTCAAAACCTGGTCAAGAGTGGTTCTTAGGAGCACAGTTGAGAATTGAGAATTCAATAGATCAGTCATACTGAATCTTCCAGCCACTTTATGTTTATGGTTTCTGCATCTCTAGGGATGCAGAAGCAGTTTGTCTTTAGTGACTGTCCACTATCATTTTGTTGTGGTTTTTCTAGGCATTTTACTCGAAGTATGTTTTACAGTCGTCCTGTATTCTGGCTGCCAAAACCAGGTGGTATAATACAGGCTAAATATTGCTCTAATAGTACTCTTTCTTTTCCTTTTGTTCTGCCTCTCTTTACTTATCCCTCTATAAACACATGAACTATGAAACTATAAACCCATGGAATTATCATCATTTCTGGGTAATTCTTATAATTAGATGGAGAGAGGGTATTGTTTTGATTACCTTGAAGTATGAATGACCACTGGCTACCTAGTGTATTCCATTTCCAGGAGCACTTTTGTTTACAAGTCAACCTTTTAAACCTAAAATGAGGAAGCTTAGATGGTGGGATTGTCAGGCAATAGAACAAGAGAAGCTTCAAATCTTATTCCAAGAGAAAAGCTGTATTTCATTGGCATTTTCTCCCTTGCTATTTTACTTACCTTAATGAAATGTTTCTATCTTAAAAGTAGTTCTAGACATCAACAGAAAACACACATTAATCGTGCATCTATTCAAATTCTTACATCCTTACAGAAGGTCATAAATGTGTGTGGTGTCAAGAACTGTGAAGAACCTGAGTTTACTTTACTTGCAAGCTAGCAATTTAGCCAATAACAGTTCCACGGATGCTGGCAGAAGACACAAAACCCTGGGGTGAGAAACGAAGGACAGTTAATACAGCAACATGCAAGCCAGAGCATCAGCATTTTTGCATTAGCTTCCTGAGCTCCAGTTCTCACAGAATGATGCAAAGAGGGCCAGATGACACCTTCAGGTCAGTGAGTTGTGTTACAGAAGAGAAGCCTGCGCATAGAGAGCTTGGATCTTTTGTAATGGGAGGTAAATATTTATGCTTTTGTTCTGGAGGGAGACATTATCTTTCTTATGAGTCTTCACTAAACAAATTTCTCATGTTTTTTGCTATACCAAAAGCCCTATGTCAAGTGACAAGGCCATCATTACTGGTACCTTCTATTTCAACTTTAGGCACCTGTTGAGTCTGCAACCACAGACACATTGCTTCCCAGCTGGAGCTGCAAGGTTTGCCTTCTCTGGGTAGTTCAGCCTTGACTTGTACACCATCAGCCTTCTTTGAGGATTCACCTTACTCTGGAGAAATGGCTGGCTGTTACTAAGAAAACATCTTAAATTCTTTGTTCAGATTCATTCTAAGGACTAGGGGAATTTTCCAAAGCAACAATATTGACCACAAGAATTTGTGTAGATTTCTTGGGTCACTTTCACCCTCTCCGGTGGGTCATCTTCAACAGCAATGTAAAGACAACCAGGGCAAAAAGAATCCAATTCTCCTGGAAGTCTGTCTCAGAGGAAATCTACCTGAAAAGGTCAAAGGTCCCCATTATCAGTCAGAACCTACACAAAAAACTCTGAGACATTTACTGTCATTTCCAAATAGTTTTAATGTTGTTATGATGGGAGGTGGAATGGACTGATGGCCAACTATTGCCATTCTTACTTAACAGATTTTAGGCAACCTGCCCCTCTCCCTGCCATTCCTTTCCAGATTTTCAACATATTGGGCCAGGTGTTAATGATGTGCCTGACATCTATCTATATGGTCAAAAATTTCCCTCCTTTCACGTTTAGTGTAGTTGTTATATCTCTGTAATGTTTGTCTGAAAGAGGGAACACCAGGATGAGTCTTAGTGCTGTTTGTTACAATATGGAGAATCTGAGGCTGACCATTAAATAGGATAAGACATCCTCCCTCACCCCTAGCCTAGAAGAGAATTAACAATAAGCAGAGCAGCATTTGGGCAGCTCTTTTTGAACTACTTCCTGTATGCAGCCTTCAGTCACTTTCTAAATGCCCCCTCATTTACAGTCAATAAAGAGAAAGCACATTTATTGCCCTATACATCATACAATTTGGCCAATGTATTCACTACTGAGGATATGGACTCCCTTGGGTCCCTTGACTTGGCCTGTGAAACCCCCACCCTTCCTCTTCTGTGAAGCCACCTCTCATTCAGCATCCTATCCTCATCTCCGAAACTGCCAAACATTGTGAAAGGTCTGGGATTTTACCCCACTTGCAATTGAACAAATTGGCCTGCCACTGTATTATAGATGCTGGTAGAAAACACAAGACTCCTGGGGATATAGAGAACAATTTGTTGCTCATCTTAATAGAAGTAGTCAGAGTATTGGCATTTTTGTGCCAGTTCCTCCAGCTCTAATTTGCACAGGCTGATGTGAAGAAGGTCAGATGACACCTGTACACGCAGTAGGTTATGTCACAGGAGAGGAATTCTGGGCTTAGGGAACCAAAATGTTTTATAATAGTCAGTAAGCAAACCTGCTTCTTGCTCTGAGGAGAAACACTGCTTCTATACTCAAAGCTTGTTTGGGATACAGACTTCCTTGAAAAGGTAGTCTGGAACAAAAGTCAGTCAATGCTCTCTTTCAAGATGTTCAAGATATTCAGAAATGCAATAGACCCATAGAATATTGTTTCTCTGTCTTAGGAAGGAAGGGGAAATAGTTTAAGCACAAGTAGACCTTGTTTCATGATTATGAAGACCCAGCTGAAAACAATGGCATAGGAAAAAAGCCTGAGAACACATTAATGGTTGAGTTTTTCTTTCTTTTTTGATAGTTGGAAAATGCATTTCAATAAACAATATATTTAGCAGTTTATTATTAAGTTACAATTACAGGTTTATAAAAGATTTTCACTGAGATTTCTTCTGACAGTTTTCATATGACACATTCTCATGAATTGTCAGTCTTTCTAATGAGGGAGATGAGATCATAATATTTTAGTGAATGAACCTGGACTCAACCCGTCTTAGTGTATTGCTTAGATTGCAAAGAACCATTGAACTTTGCAACAAAAGTGCGATCAGTACATGTGCATTGGACGTATTGATTTTGGCCTGTAGGGCAGCAGTGGCAAACTGACTCTTATTTTCCTCTTAAGAAACATGATAGGTTACAATCTGATTTGTCAATTATACCTTAATAAAACTGAAAAGAAGACTAATGATAGAATTTTGTCTTATGAATAAAAAGGAGAATACCTTTTCCTCACCTTGAGACCTCAAACATGTATTTGTTTATATTCAGAAGGGACTTTCCAAAACCTGGATAAGTCGTGAAAGATTTAGATAATGGCAAAGTGTAGGGCAAGTATTTGTTTGCCAGGTAGGTAGATTTCATGCACATTCTAGCCATGTTGCTTATAGGGAATTTTCCATTGCTGGGTTAGAGTCTTACAGTACTAATTTGCTTTGGGTCTTTCAAATTTGGACATTCCTAATTCCTTTGTAAACTTGGGCAAGTTATGTAAGCCCTGAGCCTTTTGTTGTAGTTGTTGTTGTTGTTGTTGTTGTTGTTTCTATAAAAAGAGAGGTTTTTTTTTTTCTATGAACCAGAGGGTACATAAAGTATTTTTTAAATCCTTGTACAGTGCATAGTATATAAGTTCTCAATTATAAGTCTGTCCCCTTCTTTCCAATGGCATTTGAATACATATAGATAGAAGGACCTCATTCTTTCCTGTCATGTTATTCATTGGCTCACATATTTCTCACTGATCCAGGAGCAGAAATGATTTCTCACTGAAGGACCTTGCCTTCTACCAGAGAACAGACTTTTATGCTCACTTATTTGATATGCTCTTGTTTATCATGACCCCCAGGATTGTATCCATGTTGAATAATGAAGACTTACTATGTAGACACCAGACAAGTCCTGGGATCGATTCCATGTGAGAGTTTCTAACAGAGGGGAGTGTGTCAAAAAGCTAAAGAACAGATTTGAAAAGCCTAAAATCCTTAGAATCTCAGCTTCAGATCCTGGCAGGATTGAATTAGCTTTTTTCCTCTGGAGTAGTTAAACTTAGTTTCATGTGTTTTGTCTGAGTACTGCGTGTGGGAGTGGGAATCTATATCATTCAGATGGAAGCTTTCATCTGTTTCAAGCCTGTATGTATATTAAAACAGCCATGAAATTTTATATGTGCTCAAAGCCTAAAAATATCACCACAGACCTTAAGAGAATCAGACAGTGGGCTGCAGAAAGATTTAATATTCAGTACTTCTCCTTTCTATCTCTTTTTGCATTATTTTTATAAAAAGTTAGGTTGACAGGAGCTCTAGAAACGTACTTTGAAAACTGGCAATTGTTCACTTAATGCATTGCATTAAGATGACAATAACACACACTTTAAAATAAAACAAAATCACAACTTTTTCCGCAATAGCGGAGTTTTAGGGCCCAATTTGCCCAAACAAGAGCCTGAAATCTCCTTTTATTTAGCTGCTTTTAAAAAGAACAAAACCGGGGTGCCTGGGTGGCGCAGTGGGTTAAGCGTCCGACTTCAGCCAGGTCACGATCTCGCGGTCCGTGAGTTCGAGCCCCGCGTCAGGCTCTGGGCTGATGGCTCAGAGCCTGGAGCCTGTTTCCGATTCTGTGTCTCCCTCTCTCTCTGCCCCTCCCCCGTTCATGCTCTGTCTCTCTCTGTCCCAAAAATAAATAAACGTTGAAAAAAAAAATAAAAAAAAAAAACAAAAAAAGAACAAAACCAAAACCTGCTCCAGTAGTGTTGTCAACATAATCTTGAGTTCCTTCAGTCTAAACACACAGAGAGTAGGAGGAGGAAGGATGCTTCAGAGGGACAAATGGCCTCAGTGGATGGACGTCTGTCCTGAAAATAGGTATTTTGGTGTCTTACATTGAGGTCGTGTTCTAGTTCCCAGGATTCTGTATCATTGGTACTTTAAGTAATTTATCAAGTTCAGACTGCCTTGTTTGCCACAGTGCAATGTGTAAGTGTCTGTCAATATTCTAAAGCAATAAATATGGCTTCATGAAGTACAGCTGAATGCATGTTTTCCTCAGAACAGGATTTCAGTATGCTGGAGAGCCACTTCTTCGCCATCCGAGATATCCTAAAGCCATCTACACATGAATCTTGTGCTCCCAGGCCAGTGCCTCATGCGGAAGGAGCTACAGATATGTCAGTGAACACATCTACCCCTTTGCTCCATGATCTTGGGAAAAACATGCCTTTGCTGCACTCAACCCTATGACCCCCACATCTTCCCTTTCTGTCTACTCCTCCCCATGAAAGCAACAGCTACGACATGTTGATACCTATTTTTGGTAAATGTCATGGTTTTTCACATCACTAAGCATGAAAATTTCTCTCTCAATATTTGAATCACTTCATTTATAGTCAAGGACACTTTCTCAAAATGAACATTTTAAAGCCAACCAATTTGACTATACATCTGGGTTTGAACCCAAGAGAGGCAGAAACACTATAGCTAATCAAACTAATTTGTATTACTATTCTTGTCTGGTGGTCTCACTTTGAGGAAACCACAAGGATGTCATTTTGGGAAGTCACAGCTTTAGGGGAGGGGCCATGTTAGAGATGCTGGATCTTTGGGTGGTCAATGGTTGTATAAATCACAAAATTATGATAAAAGATATTTGGCATACTTTTTTTTCAATATATGGAAGTTTATTGCTTACTTTTTTTTCTTAACACATTTGCTTTTTCAGAGCAGTAATTTTGAAGCATGACAGTTGTGAAGAGCGAATTCAATGTGAGTGACATCATCCAAAAAAAAAAAAACCACTAAATTTAGGGATTAGGAAAAATCCTAATAAATGGGACCTAGTCCTATTTATGCAATTTTTTGGTTTTGTTGCATTGGGAAAATTAAATACCAATATGATATCAATCCCTTCTCTATAAAATAAGGAACTGGCTTAGATCAGAGTTCTCAAAACTTGTACTTTAGGCTTGTCAACTTGTCTGCAAAAGTAAAATTATTAAATTAATTGAAAACCGCTGCATAATATGCACTCCAAATTTATATTAGTACAGTAAGGAGTGTGATAGGTTCTTTGGGTAAAGACCCCAGCTTAACTTTGGTTCAGTATTTTCCAAACATTTTTTTTTTCTAGTGGCACACACATCATAATATCTTTTGGGAATAGAGTATAACAAATATCTTTTGAAAGTTCTGGATTCCGTAATCTCTAAAACCCTTTCCGGCTAGCCTTCAATTATACTAGTAACTCTGCTTTTGTTATTTATTTATTTTTTTTAAAAGATTTTGCCAGTATGCGGGTTTTTCTTTCTTGATTTTTGGTAATTACTCAGATAAAGAATAACAAGAGATGAAATACTTTGGTTGCCTAAGGATTCATTAGAATGAGTCATTGGTCCCTCTGCTTCATGTAAGGTACTTTCCAGTATTAAAGTTTATGATTCTAAGATTCTAATTTGAGACCATGGACAATTTTTCCTATCACTTTTAGGTGAAAGATCACTTTACTTTTTACCTTCTAGATATCTTATGATACACCCATTAGCCTGAACAGATGTCTACTTCCCCACCCCCCCCAAACAATGATCTCAACACAATGATAGATTTATCTCTGAGTGATGGAGACACTTTGTAGTTTCATGGCTAGTACTTTCAATGTTTCTGAAAAATTATGTTTCTCATTACATAATATCTTTAAATTTTAGGCTATGTGTTGGTGGTACAAGGTTACAAAGGCATTACAATTTCTGGTTGCTTTTTTAGGGCATTACATCAGAGTCTATGTATTGGTGATTTTATTTTTTGTTGGAATGCTTTTTTGTCTTAACAACTAACATCTTTTGTTCAGACAAGACAAATGAAAAGGAAAGAGCGCGTGTCTGCATCTTTAAGAAGATGTAGCATTCATTTACAAAGAAGTGCATTTTGGTATAAGGATTCTAACAGTTCAGCATCAAAAAATAAATGTGATGTGTTTTATGTACTGTTATAAAAATTGTTGAAAATCTTTCTAATTACTCCTTCTCTAATTGGTCACTGTTTCTCTAGTTGTACATTGAGGCTGGTAAAATACTCCCAGTAGCCACAAGGTGGCGTGGCTTTCTTGTGTAATTCAGTTTCATTTGGTTTATTACTGCTTTAGCTGCTGCTATATTTTAGATTCTACTCTTTTATTAAAGTTTTGAATTGCACTTTATGGTTTTATTTCTCCTCGCTTGGAGCCAATGTACAGGGCTTGGATTTTTAGGGTGAGACATATTTTTCACAAACAGGAATATTCAAGTAAAACTCTTCAGCATTTTCTATTTCTTTGGTACACTTTGGAGCTGAATTTAAGTTATTTGACTTTGTATAATGCCTCGTGCCTGATAAATACTAGCCATTCAATAAATATTTGCCGTGGAATTTAATGACTTGCCTTATTGAAAAAAGTATTCAGATACTCAGTATTACCAGATAATTTGTGGATACCTTTTACTATTCTACTTGCTAATGAAAAAGATCTGCTACCACTCTCCAGGAAACACTGTTATTTTATGGTATTATGACAATATGTTACAGATTAGGGTAAAATTTCCATCCTTTCTCAGTTGCAAAAAAGACACGGTTAATTCAGTTTATCCATCTACTCTTTTCCTTGGTAAATATGAAAGGATGCGTTTAGCACTGTACTAAGTGCTAAAGAACATATGAGAACGAGCAGAGCACAGATAAGTGGGTAGATATATAACTGCAGTAGTATAATAGTCACTCACTCATTCATTCATTCATTCCACAAATATTATTGAGTGTTTGCTGTGTGCCAGGGGTTGTGGTTGGTGAATAGTAAATAAAATGATCAGAAATCTTACCTTAGAGCGGGAAGGCAATCAATGAAGTAGATAAATAAATAAAATGAGTGAAATACATAGTATGTTCAATAATGCTTTGCACTAAAGAGAAATGATAAAGCAGAGAAAGAGCTAGTGGAATTAAGGGTCTTATACCCTTAATTTGAGTAATCAGAGAAGGCCTCTCTAAGATGTGGGCTTTGCAGAAAGACCTGCAGAAGGTACAGAAATGCAAAAACTTCAAGGTGGGAGTAGGCCACTACTTGAACATGTGCCACCACAGAGCCTTGTGTGAAATGAGACGGGAGGACAGGGGGAGTGAGGGGCTCCTCACAGGAAGCAAAGAAGGTTTATGACAAGGAAGGGAAATTTACCCAGGACCAAGTGAAGAGAGAGGCACTCCGGTGGAGAGACCAGCAGGAACAAAGCCAGAGAGGCGTGAAGATGTGTTTGTATGGGAAATCAGAGAATGAGGCAATAAATGGGACCAACGTGCAATAGTCACACATGTACAACTCTATTTTATATCTACTTGGTAGGAAAAACAATGATTTTACCAGACTTAGTTTGAGAAAAAGAAAATAGCTCCAAGTTTTAATTGAGGCAAGTCTTGAAAAAAAAAAATGAACTGACAATATTACATGCAGGATAATCTTAACCAATAATTTGGATGTGTTTTTTTTGCTCCAAAAAATTTATGTTCCTTGTCATTGAGATCAGGAGACTCTGAGTTCAGAATGCCTAAGAGGACAGACAGTAAAAGTTTTGAGCACCCTATATTTTTGAGATGTCAGTTCTCCTTTTGAGATAAGGCCCCCAGTATGCAGCGTCTACCTTGGAATGCACTAAATTTTATATATCTGAGATCCCTACAATAGATAGTGTAAGTCTCTTTTATGAGAGGTTTCACCACAGGGAGAGCTCAAGTGATTATATCTGATGGCTTCTTCTAGGTTTTAAACCTTTAGCAGGGATCAGATATGGGGATGGAAAAACATCCCTTGCTTGTTTTAGAGAAATAGAATCTGACACATTCAACTGTAACAATGATACTTCTAAATGAATGTATATATGTGCTATTGCCATTATGTTTCTTTTCCTTTTTTGGGGGGGGGGAGTATAAATGTTTTTATTTTTTGTTTATTTTTTAAAGGTTTTTATTGAAATTCTAGTTAGTCAACACATAGGGTAATATTAGTTTCAGGTGTATAATATAGTGATTCAATACATACATCACTCAGGGCTATCATAAGTGCCCTCTTTAATCCCCATCGACTACTTCACTCTTCCTTCTACCTGCTAAACCTCCCCCCCCCCCAAACTGGTAACCATCAGAGTGTTCTCTGTACTTAAGAGTCTATTTCTTGGTTTGCCTCTCTTTTTTTTTCCCATTTGTTGATTTGTTTTGTTTCTTAAATTCCACATATGAGGGAAATCATACGGTATTTGTCTTTCTCTGACTCATTTTGCTAAGCTTTATACTCTCTAGCTCCATCCATCATTGCAAATGGCAAGATTTCATTCTTCTTTATGAATGAGTAATGTTCCATTGCATATATATACCACATCTTCATTATCCATTTATCAGTCGATGGACAGTTGCGCTGTTTCCATAATTTGGCTATTGTAGATAATGCTACTGTAAACCCTGGGGTGCATGTATCCCTTTGAATTCGTGTTTTTGTATTCTTTGGATAAATACCTACTAGTGGGATTGCTGGATTCTAGGGTAATTCTGTTTTTAACTTTTTGAGGAAACTCCATACTGTTCTCCAGAGTGGCCACACCAGTTTGCGTTCCCACCAACAGTGTAAGAGTGTAAGAATGTTCCCCTTTCTCTACATTCTCACAAATACCTGTTGTTTCTTGTGTTACTGATTTTCTTTCTTTTTTTGTTTTCTTTAGATAAAACAATGGGTTGAAATCTCAGGCTACAACTTCAGGTGTTCAAGATACATTTATTTTTCTAAAATTTAACTTAATTTCTACTTTCAGATATTTTTCCACTGGCATGGCAGAAAACTTCAGGAATTTTGGTGGGACCCTTTCTTCCTGAAGTTGTGATAAGCGTTTGAAGGTTATGATGAAGTTTAAGGCCCTATATGGGGTGGGATCTGCTCCACACAGAATGCCATAAAGAGACTGCCAACCATCTATCCACATGGCAGCTTCAGGCCTGTGGGTCACTTGCTGGTTTAGTAACAACTCTGGAGGTGAGAACTTGTTGCTGCTTCTCTAGCACAGTAGAACCATGAGTCCTTGCTAGGCCACCATTTGTCCCATGTGCCTAAATGCAAATTCCCTGCCCAGGTTCATGTTATCTCTCCTGGACTCTGCTCTAGACATTCCCAGCCTCTATATTCTCAGGGCTAACTTGTCTGCTCTGCCTCTCCTCCCCACAATCCAGAATAAACTGTTTAGAACTCTTGAAGGGAAATCTTTCCGCCTTTCTCTTTTCTCCACCAACTGGCTTATACTCCAAATCATCAGAATTCTTCTAAGAGTTAGGGTCTTTAAAACCAGGTATAGGAAACTCAGAGGGTGTTTTCTGACCCCACCCACCTCCATGTGGTCCTTCTGAGCCTGTGGCTGGAGATTGGTTCTCTGCTCCAACCAGTGAAGGGAAAGAGAGAAATACCATAGGAGGAAAGAAGTTATTATTTCACAAATATTCACATGATTTCATACACATAGTCGAAGTATTTACTCATATCTGTATGTGTGTTTTTTTTTGTGAGAAGGCAAGGTTACCGGTCTCTGCTGGACAACCCCTTTAACATCTTAGAGCATTAAGTTTCCTCCTATATGAACAGTGGATGCTAAGGCTACAAGTCCTAACTGGAAGATTGTGTGGAGTAAATGAGGCAATTGTGTGAACATGGTTAATCATTATGCATGTATACATACATCTGCAACACCAAGGGCACATTTCTGTTTTTAGTTCAAAATTTTGTGCTTTGAATCTCAAGTGACCTATGTTCTCAAAAGTAGTAAACGTCATGATGAAATGAAACAAAATTATTAGACTTATTAGATAAAATATTAGTTTACACTCTCTTTTCTAGAAAGAGTAGGAAATCTCCCTATTGCTATAGATGCCCCTCTTTGCCCCAACCATAAATCTTTTTCCATTCTGCCCATTTCCTTTTCAACACAAGTAGTGGCCTTGTGCGGGCATTATTTTGTCTGCACGTCGGAGAATGTGGTAGCATGCTCAGGGCTGAAAAATGGGATGATGTGTGGAGGTTTCGGTACCAGCCTTGGTTGAGTAGAGGAGATGGGGTGCGGGGCTTACACCTGCCCTGTGACTTAGCACAGCACTGAGTACAAGCCAGCTCCCCCATTACTGTTCCTCAGATGATAGGACCCTGGAAAGCGAGGAAGTCCAGGACATCTGAACGGATGCCCACACAAAGGAGCAGCAGGAGTTGGGCAGCAAAAGAGAGCCTGGCATCCCAGGCATGCTGGCTGCTGTTCTCCTTCTTGGTCCTTCTGTGTCTGTGCTCCCCCTGTGCGCCAACAGATCCATGTGCATACACATACAGCCTGAGTCCTGTGACCTACAACAAATAGATGAGCATTTTCAGATGCTGTTCACCCCCATGATCATGAACATGGTATTTTTCAATTTAGCCTTATTTCTTTATCTTCTGACACTACTTAATCATTTCTCCCTTCCACCATTTCTCTAAGAAAGATAGACATCAGATTTAGTTGTATTGTTTTTACATAGAAAAATAATAACTATCATTTATTGAGCACTTACTATATCCCCAGCATTGTGCTAAGCACTTTACGTTCATTACGTCATTTGATCCCTACAACAAAACTCTGAGGTAAGAATTATCATTTTCTTATTTTGCTTATAGAGGAGGAAACTAAATCTTCGCAAAATTATGTGGTTTGCCCCAGGGTCACACAGTAAGCGGTAGAATTACCACTTTGAATTCAGATTGTCTGACTCTAGAGCTTATGCTTTTAAACACAACAGTATACGGATAAAGAAACAGAGACACTGATGGGACGCCTGGGTGGCTCAGTCGGTTGAGCGTCCGACTTCGGCTCAGGTCATGATCTCATGGTTTCTGAGTCGGAGCCCTGCGTCAGGCTCTGTGCTGATAGCAAGGAGCCTGGAACCCACTGCGGGTTCTGTGTCTCCCTCTCTCTCCACCTCTCCCCTGTTCACTCTCTCTCTCTCTCTCTCTCGAATATAAACAAACATTAAACAGAAAAAGAAAAAAAAAAGGGTTCATGAGTTCAAGCCCCACATCAGGCTCTGTGGTGAAAGCTCAGAGCCCGGAGCTTGTTTCAGACTCTGTCTCTCCCTCTCTCTGCCCCTCCCCCACATACACTCTGTCTTTCTCTGTATCTCAAAAATGAATACACGTTTAAAAAAAAAAGACGGAGACGCTGAAAGTTTCCAGGAACTCATTCAAAGTTGTTAAGTGAAGATCTGATCATAAAAAGTATTTTCTCCTGATCTTCCACCCAGTATTCCAAATGCACAGTGAACCAGGAAGAACCAACTGGATTCAGGAGCACATTGCACAATCATCTTCCATCGGATCCCGGAGCCCTGGTGTCTCAGTGGGGACACACTGCCGGCTTTTCCCGATCAAGTGCCTCTACTCTTGTTCTACTTACTGTCCTGCAGTGGTGACTCCATGGGACCTAAAACTTAAACATTGTGGAGGGACCACTTTTAAAAATACACAATTATGGATACAAAGTTATGAACATTTATTCATTTACTATGAGAAATAAAGTCATATCGAATAATAAATGTCAGGAAGCTGACAAGTACCACGATATCCTAAAATCCATAGAAATAATATAATATTTTTCTTAGTGAAGTGCCTGATAATCTCTACAATCCTTTGTCTCCCTATATTTTTCCCCTTCATAATTGCCTTGCTTTCACATAACAACCAAAAAATAAGTCAGTTATCTCTTTAGGATGGTTGATTGGTTTTTTATTTTTTATTATTTTTGTTGTCAATTTCATTTCATTTTTTTAAAAATATAAATTATTGTCAAATTGGCTAACACACAGTGTGTAAAGTGTGCTCTTGGTTTTTGGAGTAGATTCCCGTGGTTCATCACTTACATATAACACCCAGTGCTCATCCCAATAAGTGCCCTCCTCAATGCCCATCACCCATTTTCCCCTCTCAGTTGATTGATTTTGTGTTAAAGTTAACAGTTGAGATGCACAAGACATCAGTGACTTCACAGACATACTCTGGTTAGTATCACTACAGGTTTACGTCATACAAACACAGGGATTTTAAAAATTATTTTTCATGAAATTCACATCAAGAAAGAAAAAATGTGTAGTGCATTTGTAATTGTATACACAACATTGTCAAGTATATTCTTGACATGGAAGAACCTCTATTATGACTGAGTTCGGCTATCAGAGAGAGCTCAATTTCCTACTTAACAAATTTACGTGTTACGGAATTGTTCACAGACCAACTTCTGTCTGATTCCACATATTTGAAATACTGACTATCCTTTCCATTCCACATATTTCCAGGGCTGGGTGTCATGGGACATGTTCATATCATAATGTAACCTCTGACCTTGTATCTTCATGGTGCAATGGAAAAGTCAGCACAGTGGAAAGGAGGAAGCTTGGAACCCAACATTACACTGAGATGGTTGGCCAGACCCCAACTCTGCATGAGTGTGCCTGCAAACTACATCAGTATATCCCACTGAGCCAAGACACAGGCATCTACAACCCAACTTGACCTTTGCCAGATTTGAGAAACACCTGTGGCTATACCAACATCATCTGAATGGAGGGAAGCAGAGTAGAAAATTGAAGTGGAAAGAGACAGATACCTTAAGCAAAATGTCTTTGGTTGATACCTTATTTTTTTATGCTAGAAAAACTCATGGCCATGTAAACATATTTCTAGAGCCTCTTCCAGAGCCTCAGGTATAATCTGTATAAATAAGCGAAGCGCCCTAAAGTTTAAACTTCAAGAGCCTTGTTGTGCAAAGGAAGGCTTTCCATCCATTAGAACCTCTCTTTGCCCATGAATGTGCTTCCCTTCTGGATCATATATAACTATCAAGGTCTCAACCTCCTTTGTAACAAAAGCCTTGACTGCTCAAGATTTATTTGCACTTAGTCTACCATTAGCTATAGAAGTATCTTTTGCATATCTCGAGCTTATGAACATAGACAGCCTCATGAGAATTAAGTAAAGAATCACAAGACCTTTAAGATTCTCAATTTATTTCTCTGACCGTAGGTTTTAAAAAAGACAGAGGCAGAGTTGGAACTTGGCAAGCAGACAACCACAGCCACAATTATAATACAGTTTAATTATGATATAAAAATGCAATGAGTCACAGTGGGACACCAACCTAACTTATTAAAAAGTGAAAAAATTGTTAACCAGTTGTTTTGTTTTTCTATACAAACAACTGGTTTAATTTTCACATTGGATAAATCCATGAGTTTTCTCATCCATAAGGAACATAATCCAACCTCCTTCTAGATTGCAAGATTAATGGAACAGAAATCATGTCTGTTTAGTTACTCCTATATCCCCAATGCCCATAGTAGCAACAAACATGTGATAGCATGGAAATATTTGGTAAATGAGTCAACTTAAAAGGCATCAGTTATTCAATTTCTGCTATGGCACATACTAATACAAATTTCCTATTGCTGTTGGAACAAATTAGTGCAAACTCTGGCTTAGGACAACACAAATTTGTTATCTTATAACTCTGGAAGTCAGGTCCAAAATGAGTTTTATGGGGACAAAAGCAAGGTGTCAGCAGGGCTGCCTTCCTTCTGGAGCTTCCAGGTGAGAACTGATTGCCTTTTCCAGCTTCTAGAGGCTTCTTGCTTTCCTCGGTTCATGGATCCTTCCTTCATCTTCAGAGCACATCACTCCAACCTATGATTCTCTCATCCAGTCTCCTTTTCCTGACTCTGATCCTATTGTCTCTGCCTTAGAAGGGTCTTTGTGATTTCATTAGGCCCACTGACATAATTCAGGAAAATCTCCCCATCTCAAAATCCTTAATTCCATCTGCAAGGTTCTTTTTGCCATGTAAAGTAAAACATTCACAGATTCTGGGAACTGGAGGATTATTTTGTCTACCACATGTAGAAAGACAAAATATTTGTTTTTTCAGAATAATTACTGGAATCCGTAGTTTGGACCTTCTGACTTGTAGGGCTAGTGTTTCTTCATTGAAACAATGTCTTTATTAAAGTGGAAAAATTTTTAAAGCTTTTCAGGTCCAGAAAGATTTACTGGACACAAAGACCACAAAAAGGTTTGTATTCATACCAAGAAGTAGTATAGATGTTGGGAAATTGGCTCTGTAGAAAGACTTTCTGTTTTAGCAATTTATAATTCAGATGAGTGGATATAGTTGATTCTTACCACCCCACCCTATCAGTTTTTCCTTGTTGCTTATTCAATTCTAGGAGAAACTCAATATGCTCTCATAGTAAGTGCTTATTCCATTTTTTCTATTGTGTCTCCTCTTCTCTAGATGAGTTACACAGAAACTAGCTTGACTCAAGTGATAAGATTAAGATATTTGTTTAATGATGCTTCTCAGAGAGCTAATAGCAACTTAATTTAAGAGGGCATATGATAATAACTGAAAATGTTTTCAGAAGAATATGGATTTCAGACTGCCTCAATGTAAACTAATAAGCAGCAGAATTCTTGACACTTTCTAGGTGCTTGATAAATATCTCCAAACTAATTACACATTTATAGATAATGAGGGGTATATGAGGATCACTTCAGTTTCATAGCACAGCTGACTTCTTGTAGACAGTCTGCCTAGGATGTAGCAGTGACTCTGAAGGCACAAATTCCACAATTCAATGATGAAAAGATATAAACAAGAAGGACAAGAAGGAAGTGGTCCCAGAGTCTAACTGCACAGCTTGTAGACAATGGACATGAAAAATCTTTTTTGAAACTTGGTGTCTACCATTGCACAGTGAAACATCACAGTATCAGCTCTCAAGCCTGACTCAACAAAGTGCCACCATTGAGTCATCTGACCACTTCCTGGGTTTTCCCCCTTGAAATCTTCACACCCAGGGTCCACTTGTACTCCACCCAGATGGGCGATGATCTCAACAGGGTTCATTAGCTAAAGCCTTGACAGACCATACTTATGTAATGGTCCCTGTGGAGACCAGCATCCCATCTCTGGAGACTTACACTGAGGAGGGTTTAAACAACAGCAATTAATTGGGAAGTTTCCCCTACGTGTCATCTGTGAGAACCATCTGACCTCACAAGCAGGACTCTCTGTGGTGAAAAAGGGTGGTATGGGCCTTACAGGAAATGCAAAAGTGACTTCAGGGGGTTATATAGATGATTAGCCAAAGACTGAAGTGTAGCACTGGAATCTTGCTTCAGATTTGTAGAGTAGAAAGAAATGTGGGGAAGTCGAGGGGAAGACAGATCACTGTTGAAGGGTGGAGTTGATGACACATTTTAAGGGAAGAAGCACTCCTGTGGTCTTGTTCATTCAGCAGATACTTAACCCGGCATTTGTTATGGGGCAAGCCAACATTCTGGCCCTTCCTCCTCACCCCTATTTCTCCTGTGCCAGCTCTCTTTTTGTTGTTCCCAATTTGAATATTTTTCATACTCAGAGCTGTATAAACTTCTCTTCATCACCAGATTCTTTGATCTATGAACAATAGCAGCCCTTTGAATAGCAGAATAGGAATATTTGTTTCAGAATTTTACTTTTTCCGAGACTTTGAACATAACCAAGTCAGGAGAATTTCAAGTCAAGGGTTCCCATGGTTTGACCACACCCTGACCTCTTTTTGGTTCTCCTATTTCCTTTTCATAGTGTTTTTATTTTTTTACCCAATTTGGTCACACTCTTTTGAGGCTAATTATATACTGGCCTTGCAATCTTCACAAGATTTGCACATGACAAGTTCTGATTTGCTTGTTAGTCAGTGAAGGCAATCTTCAAAATGAAGCTTCATAAATAACCAAAAGGAAGATTTTATACTCAACAGTAAAGCTAATTTATACTTACAAGGATTTTTCCATGATGCATTATACAGTGTTAGGCATAATATTTTAATCTCCTACACTTTAACACACATTTCAGCCATCCTGACTTTGATTGACCTATGGCATCTGGATGCTTCATAATGTATTGTGAGGCATACAGCACTACATCATATTATAGGCTGTAATGTGTTACTATGTGATCTCTTAAGACTCTGTCTCTTTCCCTTGCACACACTTGCATGTGCATGTACATGCATGCGTGCACAGACACACTTAAGTGCTTATATTCAGTGGTCCCCAAACTTCAGTGATATTTCTCCCTGTTCTATTATCCACTAGTTATTCTGTTAGTGGAACAAAAGCAATTCCTTTCATTTCTGAGAAATTCTGAAGATGTGTTTATATAAATAACAACACATGCCAACAACCTAAATATAGAATAATTTTTTCTAGGGTTCTCTCAGCACTAATCATAAAGTTCCACGAATGACCTGACCAATAAATAACCTATCAGGAGAAAATGTGTTGTAATAAACAAGGTGCATAGTGATCTGGGTTCTGGAAATAGTTCTGCTACTAATTAGTATTGTGACCTTCATGAGATTATTTAACCTTTCTGAACCTCTTAAACTGACTCTTACCTATCCTACCTACCTCTCAGGTTATGAGGACAAAGTAGGGCAATGTATGCGTAAGCTGCTTGAACAACTTAATCTTCTGCACTGACAACTTTTATTTTTTAATAATCTTTTCTTTAACATTTTATTTTTAAGTAATTTCTACACTCAACCTGGCCCTTGAACTCACAACCCAGAGATCAAGAGTCATATGCTCTACCCACTGAGTCAGCCAGGTGATCCAACACAGACACCTTTTTTTTTTTTAATTTTTAAAAAATATTTATTTTTGAAGGAGACAGAGATAGAGTGTGAGCGGGGGAGGGGCAGAGAGAGAGGGTGACACAGAATCCAAAGCAGGCTCCAGGCTCTGAGCTGTCAGCACAGAACCTGATGTGGGGCTCAAACCCATGAACCATGAAATTGTGACCTGAGCTGAAGTCGGAAGCTCAACTGACTGAGCCAGCCAGGCGCTCCCAGCACAGACAACTTTTAAAGTCAACTTTACCTTAGGTT
This sequence comes from Prionailurus bengalensis, assembly GCF_016509475.1. Lineage (NCBI taxonomy): Eukaryota > Metazoa > Chordata > Mammalia > Carnivora > Felidae > Prionailurus > Prionailurus bengalensis. The sequence goes on along the minus strand of NC_057358.1, from coordinate 57,834,357 downwards.
GTGGAGCTGCTTTCAAATGAAAACTGTTTCCTCTGTGCTTAAATATATCACTTGCAAAACTATTTTAGAAACGAGGCCTGGTAAACTTTTTTTTTAATTTTTTAAATGTTATTATTTATTTTTGAGACAGAGGCAGAGCATGAGCAGGGGAGGGGCAGAGCGAGAGGAAGACACAGAATCCAAAGCAGGCTCCAGGATCTGAGCCGTCAGCACAGAGCCTGACGTGGTACTTGAACTCTAGGACTGTGAGATCATGACCTGAGCCGAAGTCGGATGCCTAACCGACTGAGCCACCCAGGTGCCCCCTGGGGCTTGGTAAACTTTTAAGGCAGTCATACTTTATTAAAAGAAACCATCTGAGTCACACTGTATTAGGCACTACGAAATCCTTTGTTTTCTGAGATTTGAATTCAGGTCCCTCGTATCACACTCAAAACTCCCCACCTCTGTACCTAATCAGACTGGGACATTTTGCACAATGCTGACAATTTGTGATGGCTGTAAGTATAACTATCCTTCAAAAATCCAGGTGGACAGAAACTTCGCTTTTCATCTGATTTCTTGCATACACAACCAATTAAGAGATTAAAAGGACATACCAATTTTAAAATGTGTTATTTACTGACACTGGCAGTGTGTTGGCACTGTGTTTTGACTGCACTGACAGGAGCATAGTTATAGGGAAGAATTCTACCTAGATTCTTTTGTTCAGCTCATTACAATTGATTTGTAACTGGTATAAACTCAGGGTTATTATAATAATTAGCACAGACATTAATGTAACAAAATAGTGTTTTCCACCGAAACTAATATCCAGATACAAGCCTGGTTTTGCTCCACTGTTACATGAGGTTCTTACGATGCTCTGATACCAAGGAGGTTCTTGATGCTCTGTGTCAGGCTGGGCTTCTTTTACTTTTATTCTTTTTTTGGTCTCCCTATTGAATCTTTCCAGGTCACAATTATGCCTAGTTTGTATCATTCCATGCCAATGAAGTGACAAACACTCTCACATGAGTCAAAGGCAGGATTTGAAGAGTGCAGGTGTTCAGAAGATTGCACGCCATGCCCTGTTTGACTGTGGGATTCATTACGGCTTATGGAAGGATGGCAGCACTTGAAGGACTCACATGGCAGAAACACATTTGCAGCTTGCTGCCAAGCCATACAGATGTGGAGGGAATGTTTAAATTCATCTAATAGAGACATGTTCAAGACCACCTGAGCCACCTCTGTGGCTCTCGTCCCTGGTTTGTCAAAGCCACAGGCTTACACACCTGCCGAGAAGTGTGCACACCCCTCTAGGTCTTTGTAAAATGCATCTGTGTGCAACTCTTGATAGCTTTTACAAAACATGCAATTACTGCTCAGAGTAAGCTCCCTTCAGCTGCTTTCTAGTCAAGGGAAGTAGGTGTAAACATTTCTCAGCAGGCTGGAATTCCAAATGCCACTTGGATCCTGGGCTCTGGGCCTTTTTATATTGTCTGTGCATGTATTCCAGGCATGCTCCACCTGAGACAGTTAGGGTTCAGAGGACATGAAGCTTAGAAAAATCAGTGCCGTGTTAAAAATTCACCTTTGTAATAATTTGGAGAATGGGATTTGAAGTAAGCAATAATAAAGCTTTCAGTTGTGGTGGACAAAATGGCAATATGTTTTGATATTCCTATTAAGCGACACCAATTGTCTTTTCCTGTACAAAAGTCATAAATAAAGAGATTTTGGGGGAAATTGGAATGATATGTTGAGTTGCAAACTCATTAACACTTGGCTTTTGAAATGGAAGAAAATGGTGTTGAAGTGGTTGCAGTAGTCTTTGGGGTGAAGAGAATGACAGGGCTTCACACAAGCTCTCTCTCCTGTTGCCTGAGGCCCGAGACCCTGGAACACCAGTGCCATTATTCCAGGGCAGTCTCCTGCCAGCCTGGCCGCCTGAGCCGAGGGACTCTGGGCCTTTCATAGGGTCAGAGACTTTGGAGTTGCAAATCGAATTCTTCACACTCAGCCATCTCAGAAACATTCATCATTTTCAGAAAAGTTGAACAGGAACAATGGTGACTATTTTATATTAATTTATTTTGGTCTGTGGTCAATTGATTCTCTACCAGCTTCCCTTAGTGCTGGAGTCTTTTAGTTCCATGAATCCTTTCCTCTGTTGCAGAAACCCTCTTTTCTCCTTCACCCTCTAGATCTGGCACTGCCTTTTCTCAGATGTTCCCTTGTGGGCCCTCCTTTCCTGCAGGAGTTTCTCTGTGATGGTTCTAAATATAACCATAGCTATATTTGCACCCAGGCCAGAGGGTGTGAAGTGCTTTCTTAAGGTTATCGTCTTTGCTCTTCTCCTCTTCCCATCCTTCCAGGAGGTTAGAGCTTGCAACGATCGCCCTGTGCATTTTTCACAAATCACTCTCCCAGACGTGGTAAAGAACAATGACAGCACCCGCTGGACGTAGTAAACCGTCACAAATATAAGAGGTGCTTAGGGAATCCAGCTCAGGAAAGATCTTACTTAGAGATGTTACTGTTTTTTTCTCTTTCCCTTCCTTCATTCCCTCTTTCCTTCCTTGTTTTATTCCTTTTTCTTTTCCTTCCAAAATGGTTATTAAGTTACTTCTATGTGCTGGTAGGCCAGAGATAGATATATATTTAAATGAAGTGATTTGACTTGAGCTTAATAAAGAGGATATTTGCAAAGGTGTGGGCTAGGGTAAGGACACTAGCAAGATAGAGTGCAAAACGCTGTCTTGGTAACAGTGGGGCACCGTTAGCACTCCCACGCCTGAAAGGGCAACAGTCCAAAGGGGTTACTACAACCCAGGAGGGTAAACTATATGGAGAGGACCTCCTGAGAGGGACCATGGTCTCAGAGAGAGGGGGCACAGCCAATTCACAGCAACCTAGCTTATTTTCAGATCTTATTCTCTTCTAACTTCTAGTCTCCAGCAGGGGCCTCCCATAGGCCTACACAACTGGCAGCCAAATGCAAGAGAAACTTCATTGTGGCCTCTGAAGACACGAAACTAGGAGGGGGTGAAAAGTGAATAGGTGGGGACAACCTGAGGATCTGCAGCCCAGCTGGTCACCAGAGCACACCTGTCATATAAACATGACAGAGGCAAAGGTCTGCTACTCAGGAACTTTACATCCTTGGCGGGAGCAATAGAAAGCATAATAGAAGATGACAGTGTGGACACAGAGAAGAGAGGGAGATTGAAAACTGCAATGGCTAGGGGCTGGGGGAGAAAGGCTGAGCAGCACTGTCATCAAAGGCCTCTCAGAGGAAGCATGGTCTTGGCTAAGTCTTTAGTAGGATGTGGGCAGAGAAGGATGGGGAAGCATAGAGCTGATGGAGCAGCATGTACTAAAACCAAGAATTGAGAGGCTGATGATCTGTTGCAAACCATGGGCCATGTAATGGAAGTGAAAAGATGTTGTAGATGGAGCTGACAAAGAGGACAAGGACCAGGTCCTGGAGCTTGAACTTTATGTATAGACAATAGAGATCTATTGCCATTATCTTCGAGGCAAGAGGCACAACCAAATGTCACTTAAGGAGATTACACTGGGGGCAGCGAAGCAGTGTATGTGCTGTTTGAAGTGAGTTCAGATTGGAGCCTGGAGCCAAGCTAGGAGTCTAACATAGTAAAATAGGGCAGTGGCATTCGAAGGAGAAGAGTTCAGTGTACATTTGTCCAAAAGCCCAAGTCCACCTAAATCCATCCTGGCTTCCCTTTTCTGAGTACATAAAATACACATAATCCTTCCCTAGTCTAAGCTCTCCTGTTCCTCCCTGTTAAGGAAGGAATGTGCCTTCCCATCTATAGAATCTTCTGAACTAACTTCTTCCTGCCTTCCATTATGCCTTTCTCTGTGAATGCTGGGCTAATGGGCTCCCTTGGGCTTCCAAAGGACTCCGTCAACACCTATCTTCTAATGTTTATTTCATTACGATGAAATGGCCTGTTTATGTTTCTGTTTTATCCACTGAAAAGTGAACATCTTGGAGAATGAGACCTCATCTTATTTACTTTTGTATCTGTAGTCTTTGATCCACAGTAGGTTTTCAATACGTATTTACTAGATTGACTTGAACTGAACTTTTGACTTTCTTGTCCCAGTTTTTGTGAACTCCCAGTTTTTGGAAGAGTGGAGTTGGTAGAAGGAAAGCACAGCCTCCTGACTGGACAGATTCACTGAATCTACACCAGGATTCAAAGTTGTGACAGATGGTGCAACCAGGTCACCATCACATCTGAGTTTCCACCCAGATATCTAGTTCTCTAAAAGTCTTTACCCTACAGTTATTTTTTCTTACAAAGACCCAAGAGCAGCATCAAGTGAAATTCTGTTTTGGAGAAACTTGTAAACTATAGGAGACATACCACAATAATTTTAGGTATATCTAGCTATATGTAATTAATAGTTAAGTTCTTGGATAGCTAGTTACAATCACTCTACACATGAAAGCAGGAAACACACAGAAAACATACAAATGAGATCAAGCAAAGTCTGCAGCAAAGCCTGAAGGGCTAGGGATACAAATCTGTCATATGTGCTCTTCCAGTCTTCTAACCTAAGTTATCCTTATGAAAAGATGACATAGTCCAAGTAGCATGGCCTGGAAATCCTAAGGGACACAGAAGACATAGTAGAAGGATGGATCACAAGGAGAGAATTGCTAGGAGGGTAAAGGAAAGTTCCAACAGTCACAATGTACTTGGCTAGATAGCTTATCTACACTGCCTTTAATGCTCATGATAATCCGTAGGCTAGATGTGATTCTTACCCTCACTTTATAGATAGGTTCACTGAGGTTCAAAGCAGTTCTTTCGTTCAGCAGACATTTACCACCTCCCAAGTAGGTGCCAGGCACTATTTCCAAAGCCACCCAGCAGATCTGGATTCTGAATCCACATCTGTCTTGAGTCAAAATACTGATATTTTCACGATGCAGTTCTCCTTTTCCAAACCACTTAGTTGTAGCTTTGGAGCAATACTTCCCTGAACCCATTGTACTAGTTTTAGAGCAACATTTTAAAAAATCTATTATTTTAGCAGAACAGTTACGTTTTGGAGTGCTGTGTTGCTGTAATATGCTTGCTATAAAAAAACCTCAGACGTCTAGGGTTCAGATAGTATCTAACCTAAACCTCTCAGCATTTTAACATCGTGCTTGCTAAAGCTTCACATGATCTAATGCAGCCTGGAGTGCAGTTTTCTATGTGGGCAGAATGCATATGTGGAGGCTTTCAGTGGGAGAGCTTTACTTCTCAACACCGTTAGTTCTGTTGTTACTGGGAGTTTAATGTGTCTTGAGTTGTGATAGATTATAAAATGCAAGTTAGTTATTTCTGTAACAAATACAGGCACAGTGGATTCCTGAAAATTTTTCTTCCCTTCATACTGTACTGACCCCAGATCTCCCCTTCGTGGCTGTCTGTGGTCTGCTTCAAGGCAATTCATGAGAAAAATAGATTTCCTTCTCACACGTCCCACATGTTTTTGCTTGCATGCGACTCCCATGACTGGAGGCCACCAGTTTTGCAATGCTCCATGCTGTTTTCAAAGATGGTTGAGGTGTTCCTGGGATAGCTCAGTAGATCAAGCATCTGACTCTTGGTTTCGGCTCAGGTCATGATCTCATGGTTCATGAGTTCGAGCCCCGCACCTGGCTCTGTGCTGACAGTGTGGAGCCTGCTTCTGATTCTCTCTCTCCCCCTCTCTCTGCCCCTTCCCCACTCACTCTCTCTGTCTCTCAAAATAAATAAATAACTTTTAAAAATTAAAAAAAAAGAAACAAAGATGGTTGAAGAAAGTGTGGAGAAAGGTTACAATGGCCACTGCTGCATTCTTAGCAGGAAATATGGCCAGGCTAGTTGCAAGCCATACTAGAGAGAACATTTCAAAAGCAGAGAGTAACACGTTGGGTTCGATGGCATCAAAGATGTCTCTCCTTCCTCTGGGTCTCCATCCTCCCCTACCCTTATTTCATCCCCAAAGATAGCTCCCTGTGAGCAACGCAAGGTCTTTTCTTGAAGCCGTAGTTGAAGAATTGGATTAAAAATGTGTTTGAGGGGCACCTGGATGGCTCAGTTGGTTAAGCACCTGACTCTGAATTTTGGCTCAGGTCATGATCTCACAGTTTGTGAGATGGAGCCCCGCATTGGGCTGTGTGCTGACAGTGCAGAGGCAACTTGAGATTCTCTCTCTCCCTCCCTCTCTCTCTGCCCTTCCCCTGCTTGCACACACTGTCTCTCTCAAATTAAATAAATACATTTTAAAAATTGTGTTCACTTAAAAAGTGATTGGCGATGAGAAACTGGTTGTCAGGAAAATTAAGAAGTTGGCAGAACAGGTCTTCAGTAACCCAGGTGTCTTAGGATGTCCCAGTGCACCTTGCTTCAGACATTCTTTGCCCTTAGAATGAATCTCCTGGACTGGTGCTTCAGAAGCTCCATATCCCATCACCACTATTTTGCTTCTTTTTCTCTCCCTTTCCAATATGATCTCTTATCTTACTCAGAAAGTTACCTAGGCTCAAACTTATGCCTTTAAGTCACCACATGTTCTCCGGAGTTACTTGATCAAAAAAAAATCTACTTATAAAAATAACAACTGAATTTTTTGCTTTCTCATTGGTATTTTTGAATATTTGCTATGTAGTAAAGAGCATGCTAAGTAATATACATGCATCATCTCAACTAGTCCTCAGAACAACTCTTATACTGTAACAAAATCCAACCATTCATTCATTCAATCAGTTACTCAAACAATATGCTCTGAGTGTCTACTCTATGTGAAGTAGTATTCTAGGCCCTGGGAATACAGTATTTAAGAAGACACTGGACGGATTCAGCTTAAAGTCTAGACAAAGAAACAGATAACAACAAGCAGATAAATAAGATCATTTCAAGTAGTGATAAGTGGCATCAGGCAAATAAGATAGTGCAGTGAAGATGGACATTAAATAGAGTGATGAGGGAAAACTTCTCTGGGGCAGTAATTTCTTTTTCAGTTTATTTATTTATTTAGAGAGAGACAGAGACAGCATCAACAGGGGAGGGGCAGAGAGAGAGGGAGAAGAGAGAGAATCCCAAGCAGGAGCTGCACCATTAGCACAGAGCCAGATGCGAGGCTCGAACTCATGGAAACCACAAGATCATGACCCGAGCTGAAATTGAGAGTCGGATGCTGAACTGACTGAGCCATCCAAGTACCCCTGAGCAGTCATTTTCAACAAAAAATTTTAATATTTACTTATTTTTAAGAGAGAGACAGACAGAGTGCAAGAGGTGGAGGGGCAGATAAAGAGGGAGTCACAGAATTCAAAGCAGGTTCCAGGCTCTGAGCTGTCAGCACAGAGCCGGATGAGGGGCTCGAAATCATGAACCAGAAGATCCTAACCTGAGCTAAAGTCCAACACTTAACCGACTGAGCCACCCAGGCACCCCTGCAGTAATTTTTTTTTAATGTTTGTTTGTTTATTTGTTTATGAGAGAGAGAGGGAGAGACAGAGCATGAGTGGGGAGGGGCACATAGAGAGGGAGACACAGAATCCGAAGCAGACTCCAGGCTCTGAGCTGTCAGAGCCCAATTCAGGGCTCGAACTCATCATCAGCAAGATCATGACCTGAGCTGAAGTCAGCCACTTAACCAACTGAGCCACCCGGGCTCCCTGGGGCAGCAATTTTTAAGTTCAGACCTAAATGATAGAAAAGTTAGACATACAAATACTGGGAGAAGAACATATTAGAAACAGGGAACAATGCACATATATAAACAAAGCAAAACAGGAAGAATGTGTCTGGTCCATAGTGAGCAAGGGAGAGAGTACCAGATTAGGAGATTTAATTATGGCCAGAGCCAGCATCTATAAAGTCTTGTGGGCAATAGAAGGAGTTTGTATTCTATTCTGAAGATTAGAGTAAGAGAGTGGTATGATCTGATTTATACTTTTAAAAGATCACCATATGGGGCGCCTGGGTGGCTCAGTCAGTTAAGCGTCTGACTTCAGCTCTGGTCACGATCTCGCGGTCCGTGAGTTCGAGCCCCGAGTCGGGCTCTGGGCTGATAGCTCAGAGCCTGGAGCCTACTTCCGATTCTGTGTCTCCCTCTCTCTCTGCCCCTCCCCCGTTCATGCTCTGTCTCTCTCTGTCTCAAAAATAAATAAACTTTAAAAAAAAAATTAAAAAAAAAAGATCACCATAGAGAATGGATTGTATGGATTGTAGGGGTCCTAGATTATAGAGAGGCATGTAACAGGAAAATTTAATAGTCCAGAAGAAAGATGCTGGTGGCTTAGATGTTAGTGGTGAAATGATTCAGTAGTCAGGACATATGCAGGAGAAGTTTTGGAGGTAGAGCTACTAGGTATTAGAATGAATGTGGGTGAGGGTGATGAGAAGAGAAATGAAAGATGACTCATAGTTTTTAGCTTGGGCAGTTAGGTTATGTCATGACTGAGCTGGAGATGAAGGGGAGCAAGAGTGGGTTTTTTTTGTTTTTTGTTTTGGATGGGGGATTGAGTTGAGGCAAATCTAGAGACTTGTTTGGCATACCTTTTAGACATTCAACAAAAATGCCAGTTTGGATATGAGTCTAATACTCAGGAGAGTAGTCAGAGTTGGACATATCAATTTGGGAGTTGTTAGCCAGGATTGGCTAAATACATGTTGGAATTTGCTGGTCAGAAGTAGTGTTACAGGGTTCAAAGAAAGAATTCTTTAATTCGCCCTGAAAGCGGTGAGATGGCTTCCTAGAAGTACTGCCAGATTGCCTTGGTGGATTCTAAAGTAAAAGATTAGGAACAAGGAAGGGCAAGTGTCACAAGATGTTTAGGGTAGATTCTTCAGACAGGAGTGAAATGAAGGTGGATTCTTCAGTAGGGCATGGAGGGGTGGAACAATATTGGCATGCTTGTGAAATTGCATTAGCTTGGCATGGCTGAGCATAGTTTGGAGACAGAGAATGAGTAAAGTGGGAAAAGAGGTTAACTATTATATATAACTTATTTCTCTGAAATTTCAGACAAACTCAATGATATATATATATATAATATTACCTCATTTTACAGATGTGAGAATTGAGGCATTGAGATTTTAAGTAATTGGCTCTAGATAACAAAGCTGGCAGGTGATTGAATTGGAATTTGATTCCAGGAAAACTGGTTTCCATTCCTGTCCCTCTGATGCCACATTGAGTATCTATCATGCAATTCTGAAACATCTGGGTTTTAATTTCTGGGAAACAGAGATATGGTGGAACTCATATGCCATCACTTTCATAAAATCTCATTGTTCCTTGGATTGAATTTAACCATTCTGTGAACGGATGGATCTATGAATTTGGATGGAAAAAATTAGACAAATGTCTAACTGGTAGCATTTCCTCAAGTTAAGAATTTAGGTAACAAACCTTAATAATACTTGTGGATGAAATGTCTTCACATCACATCCAATTTGTTGCAGGTATCTTGAAGTATCATTTACATCCCTTGCTATTCAAAATTACCAGAGTTATTAGTTAGACCTGCTGTTAGATTTTATTATTTAATGCATTATGAAGACACTCATCACAAATTTGTTTTTACATTTTGATAACTGCCTTTCCATATCCTTGGAGTTATTTTGTAATTTTTTGCACTTAAAATCATTTTTAGGAAAAGGGATCCAATTAGGCTTCTCCAGACTGCGAAAGGAATCAAGGTGCACACATTTTAAAAAGGTCTAAAAACTTTGATCTAGTCCAAATTCCCATCTAATATAGGAAATATCCTTGGCTCTATTACTCAGAAGAAGTTGTGTAGAATTTATTTAATACTTCCAGTGACTGGGGAGTTCACTATCCAATAAATGAATATTTTTGTTTTGTTTCTTTAAAGCTCAATTAAAAAAAAAGCCGTTGTTATATTGGAAGTAATAACTGCATTAAGTTTTCTCCCCTCTCCCTCTTTTTAGAACTGCCCTTCCCTCCTGAACTATGTTCCTTTAAAAAATGTGAACTATTTCTGTCTGGTTTCTTTGAAATCTGTTTTCCTGAAGGCCAGGGTATATTTCTGATGCTTCCCAGAATTCCTACCCCTCACTCTTACAAATCTGCAAAATATCGGGGTAATCATCTCACAATTTCCTATCAGTGACACATCCCCATCTAGTCCTTCCCTGAAATTCATAATTAAATTTAATTGCAGTTCTCCTTATTGCTTCCTCAACCATCTGAAAGATGAAACTATTAGTAGAGCAAGTCAAGAATTTATCAGATACATGCTTTTAGCAGAATGGAACTTTCAACAGCTGTCTAGATAAAGCCCCAGCCCTACCTCCATCACTTCTGGATGCTGTTTCTTTGCCAGCATTATTGGCTGCATTCAGAAAACACCATGCATCTTCTGTCTTTGGCCATTTAATGTGAAGTTTACTTCCACAACAATATCAATTCTGTTTCTCTCCTTTTCTCATCAATGGCCAAATGGTCTCCACCATATTCCTACACTTTGCTTCATGAATTTTCATACAGGTGCGCGCCTTCCTGACAAATGAGATCTATTTCTTTTGAAAAGTATATCTTTCCACTGCCACCTTCCAGTTGGCAATTGTCTCTTTCTTCCCATCAAGTCACAGTGATTTCTGTTTTTCTTGGCTGCCGCTGTAAATTTGTAGAAAGGAAAGAATTTGCAGTTCCTGGGGACTATCTATGCCACGTTGGGTGTAACCACAGAGTTAGAAAGGGCCGCTGCAGGCACCACTCAAAGGAAACTTGGCAACAGAAATCCACTTCCCATCCCCTTACCACAGCTGTGAATGCCATTGTCAAGCAATTTATATTGAACTTTAAAAAAGTGTTTAAAGACAGAAAACTGTAGTGGGAGTTGGTACAGTCAGTGCTGTTTTTACACTTCTCATTTGTTCCTTGGTGTCTGGGATAGAAGTTCACTCAAAAGAAAATGTTAAGAACCAGTTTTACTCCAAATGCCAAAAGAACAGCACTCTTAGTTATTTTCTGACTGTAGAGGGCTAGAATATTACATAAAAGGAATTTATCAATACTACTCCTTTCTCTTCCTCAAATCTTTTGTTTCCATTTCTAAGTCTGGGATCAAATCTTTCAGGAGAAAGAAAGAAAGAAAGAAAGAAAGAAAGAAAGAAAGAAAGAAAGAAAGAAAGAAAGAAAAACAAAGGGTAAAAATGCAGAGTATCCAGTTCTGGAGTCTCTGACCCTAAGTCTATATACTTTTTTTTCATAGTAATAATAGCATTTCATAATATTTTTGAAGTTATGTTTCCGGAGAACAAACCTATCCATAACATGATTATCTTATGTATGCATTTTTGATTGTTGTTGTTGAGACTGGAATAAAACTAGTATAATTTTTAGAACTCGGGAGCCCAGGGGTGCCTGGGTGGCTCAGTCAGTTTAGCATCCGACTCTTGGTTTTGGCGCAGGTCATCATCTCACGATTCATGAGTTCGAGCCCCACATAGGGCTCTGTGCTGACAGTGCAGAACCTGCTTAGGATTCTCGCTCTCCCTCTCTCTCTTGCCCCTTCCCTGCTTGTTCTCTCTGTCTCTCTCTCAAAAATAAATACATTAACTTTAAAAAGTTAAAATTAAAAAAAAGAAGTCAGGAGCCCAAAGCAATAAGAGCTCCTGTGGCTGGGAACACCTACGTGGCTGGGATGTTTGGGCATGGAAGGTAAATAAACATGCTGCAGTGCTTACTGTCACTACTGGATAAAATTCTGTGGTTGCCTATTTGAAGGGCAGCGGGAAGTAGATGCCCAGCAAAGATCACAGAATAGATGTTGAATAAGCTATTACTCTGAAGTAGTGAAAGGCTTCTAACTTAAATGTAAAGATTTAAGGATCTTAGACATCTTCTTGTCTAACTGGTGCATTCAAAGGGTGAGAGCTGACCGACCATAGAACTAGACGGTTATGAAGTGAGGCAAGGGCCCAGGGCTTTTAACCGCCACTCCCTTGCTTAATAGACTGCCTTGAAGGAATTGCCAGGTTTGACACCATTGATCACACTCCTGCCCTTGAGCTTCTACAACACCATTCCTTCTTGGGATTCCTCTGGTCTCCTGACCATTCTCTCCACATCTCAGTCATTCCTTCTTCAACCATATAATCTTGCTTTCTTAAAAGTTCATATCCCCCAAATTTCTCACCTCTGGGTTTCTTCTATTCTCAGTTGACATGCTCCTGACAGGCACACTTGTCCATTGCCACTGCTCTAATTATCAAGGGGAATGGGGGAAAGTGAGCAACAGTATCAAGTACAGTAGGAAGATCCACTAAGGATGATAAATACCCACAAAGCTTGGCAGATGGGGAGTTATTTATGACCAAATTTCAGTGAAGTAGTGGGTCAGAAGATCCAGACAGGAAGGGAAATGAGGGGAGAGCAAATGTGGGTTATTTTCAATGTAGAGAAATTTGTCAGTCTATTGAAAGAAGAGATTTTTTTTGTTTCGTTTTTAGGATGAGAGGTATTTGAGCATATTTATAGGCTGAACGTAGGAGCCAATTATGGGGGAGGCTGAACATGAGAGAATAAGATTGGAGTGATGTCCCAGAGGAATTATGTCCTCAGGATCAGGGGACAGATAGAGAGGTGGGCCTTGAGCAATAGGGGCACCTCATGCTCTGAGAGTAGAGAAAAGAAATAAAGATGTGTGAATGGAAGTATATTTATACATGTGTAGGGGGACAGTTGGGACAACTATGCCAGGCTATTTCCATTTTATAAATAAGAGGTGTGGTTTTCTGCTGAAAGCAAAAGAAACCCCAATATTTGAATGGGACTGGTATTTGAAATAAAGAAGCCATAACTAAGAACATGTATAGAGTTCATACATGGCACTGAGCAACCAGTTGAAACTGAGAAGAATAAATTTATAGTGGCTCAAATCTGTGTGCTGATTTCCTTTTTTCCCCTCCAGAAGTACTTTTTGACTAGATATAGGAGAAAAAGATGTAAGTGATTGATCCAGCACTTTCCTGAGAAGAACTTGGTACAAGGGAATTTCACTAGAAGAGACCAAATTAAATGATTACCACATATCCAAGAAGTGGATATACTAGAAAACTTGAAAAGCATTTACATTCAATGAAATGCACCCACTTAAGCATCTACTTTATAGTTTGATGAGTTTTAACAAATGTTTAGTCTCATGTAATCTTCACCACAGCCAAGATATTGAACACTATCAGTCCAAAATTATTATTTTTACACTTACCCACGTATTTATTACTCTTCATTCCTTTGTATAGGTAAGTTTCCCTGTGGTGTTGTTTTCCAGCCACTTAAAGAGCTATCTTTAACATTTCTTATAGTGCATTTCTACTTATGACAAAATCTCTGAGGTTTTCCTTTTCTGAAAACTTTTTAATTTTGCCTTCATTTTTAAAATTAAATTAAATTAATTTTATTTTTATTTAAATTTTGGTTAGTTAACATAGTGCAGTATTGGTTTCAGGAATAGAATTCAGTGATTCATCACTTAGATACAACACCCATGCTCATCACAAGTGCCCTCTGTAATACCCGTCACCCCTCTAGCCCATCTCCCACCCACATCCTTCCATCAACCCTCCGTTTGTTCTCTATCATTAAGAGTCGTTTATTGTTTGTTTCCCTCTCTTCTCTTCTCCACACCCTTCTCCCATTTTCATCTGTTTTGTTTCTTAAATTCCACACATGAGTGAAATCATATGGTATTGCACTTAGCATAGTACATTCTAGCTCCATCCACATCATTTCAAATTTGCCTTTATGTTTTGAGGAATATTTTCACTGGATATAGAATATACTGAGAGGGAAGTCTTTGGGGTTGCTGGTTTCCTTTCAACACTCCAAAGATGCTGTTTCATTATCTTCTGGCTTGCAAAGTTCTGCCAAGAAATTAATGGTCACTCTTAATCTTTAGTCCTCTATTCAGACTCCCTTTGTGTCAGAATACACAAATACTGTGTCTTTAGCTGCTTTTAAGATTTTCCTTTTTTCCCTAAATTTCAACAAGTTGATTGTAATGTGCCTTTGTGTGCTTTTGTTGTGTTTACAATATCTGGGACTCTTTATACTTCCCAAATCTGTGAGTTTATAGTTTTCACCAGATATAAAAAATCTGGCTATTCGTTATTCAAATATTTTTCTGTTCCTTCCCCCCAACACACACACTTCTGAGATTCTAATTGCACATAGGTTATACCACTTGATATCATCCCACAGGTCACTGAGGCTCTGCTAATTTTTTTTCAGCTATTTTTTTCATATTTTGAATTGTTTCCATTGATTTGTCTTCTGGCTCACTGATTTCTTATTCTGTAGTTCCTAATCTGCTGTTAATTTTTTGTCTGCAAATTTTTCATTTCAGGTACTGTAGTTTTCATCTATAGATGTTTCATTTCATTTCTTTAATATCATACATTTCTATGTTATATTTATGTTTGCCTTTAAATATGTTAACATATTTATAATAACTTTTTGAACTTCCTTTTCTGCTCATTTCATCATGTTGAGCAGTTCTGGGAATGTTTCTACTGATTAATTTTTCTTCTGGTTGTTGGTCACATTTTCCTGTTGCTTCTTATGGTGAGTACTTATTTTTTAGGTCCTGAATATTTTGAATTCTATATCGTTGCGCTTTGAGATTTTTTTCTTCCTTTAAAGAGTGTTAGACTTTCTTCTGTCAGGCAGTCGAGTTTCTGGCTGGTGGACTGAATCCATTCAAGATTTCATCTTTCTTTCTTTTTAGAATTGCCTACTCTCTAAGACTAGAATACCCTACTTCTGAGGCATGAGCTTTCTGAGATCTCTAAAAGTCCTGGGTTTCAACTCCATTTGAGTATTGAGAGTTGTTTTTTGTTTGTTTTGTTTTCCCAGACTTACAGAGTTTCACCCTAAACATCCATGGCTTATGTTCAGCAACAGACTCAAGGAGAGACAACTTCCCTTAACGATTTCTGGAACTATTTCTCAATACTCTCTTTTACAGTCTGATTCCTGATTCACAAATACCACTTGCCTTGGCCTCCTTGAACTCCAGTGTCTATCTTACTTTAGCAAGACCACTGTGCTCTGTTTGGATTTGCCTTCCCTGCATCATTGTCCAGAAAGTATTTCTAGGCAGAAAGCCAAGGCTTTGGGCTCATCACTGGGATCATCTCATTTGTTTCCTTTCTCTCAATGATCACAGTCCTGACTTGCCTGTTATCCAATATTTGAAAACTATTGTTTCATGGATTTATCCATAGTTGGTCATGTGCAAGAGTAGATCGGGTGTCATGACTAGCAAAAGAACTCTCAATACATGACACTTTTGAAGAAGCTGATTTGACACAGCTCTTTGAATATGACAAAACATTAAATTATCAAAATATACATTATTGTCTTTACCTAAATATTACCAGCAGGAGGAAACACACATCTCCCCATTCTGGACATTCTCCTATCATACGGTTTATTGCTGAAGAGTAGGATGCCAATGCCTTGAAAAATGGAGTGGGAATTAGAGTTAGTGTGAATAATAGAGTAGGATTTAAGCAACATCTGGCTGATGAACCAAATTTAACCAAGTTATTTATTTTCCACTTATGCTCGTTTAAGAAAGTGTCGTCAATCTCCTTAAGCCTTTTAAAAATTGAAATATAATTAACATACCATAAAATTTACCTTTTTAAAGTGTGCAATTTAGTGGTTTTTAATATATTCACAAATTTGTGCAATCATCACCACTAATTATAAAACATTTCATCACCCCAGAAGGAAACCCCATACCCTTTAGTAGTTATTCCCCATTCTTCCTTCTCTCCCAGCCCCTAGAAACTACCAATCTACTTTCTATCTTTACGGATTTGCCTATTCTGGGCTTTTAAGATAAATGGAATCATAAAATATGTGACCTTTTGTATCTGGATTCTTTCATTTATCACAGTGTTTTCAGGATTCGTCCATGTTGTAGCATGTATCAGTACTTCATTCCTTCTTAAGGCTGAAAAATATTCTATTTTATAGATATACCACATTTTGTTTACACATTTATCTAATGATGGATATTTGGATTTTTTTGGACTTTTTATTTTGAACAATGTTACTATAAACATTTATGTACAGGTTTCTGTGTGGCCATATGTTTTCATTTCTCTTAAGAGTAGAATTGCTGAGGGGCGCCTGGGTGGCGCAGTCGGTTAAGCGTCCGACTTCAGCCAGGTCACGATCTTGCGGTCTGTGAGTTCAAGCCCCGCGTCGGGCTCTGGGCTGATGGCTCAGAGCCTGGAGCCTGTTTCCGATTCTGTGTCTCCCTCTCTCTCTGCCCCTCCCCCGTTCATGCTCTGTCTCTCTCTGTCCCAAAAATAAATAAACGTTGAAAAAAAAAATTAAAAAAAAAAAAAGAGTAGAATTGCTGAGTCATATGGTAACTCTATGTTTAACTTTTTGAGAAACTGCCAAATTGTTCCCCAAAGTGGCTACACAATTTTGTATCCCCATCATCAATGTATGAGAGTTCCAGTTTCTCTAAATCCTTTCTCACACTCGTTATTGTCCATCTTCCTGGTTATAGCCATCCTGGTGCACGTGAGGTGGTATCTCATGAACATTTTGTTTTACATTTCACTGGTGACTATACTTTGAAGTTGAATATACTTTCATTGGCCATTTCTATATCTTTTTTGGAGAAAGGTCCATTTTCAATCCATTGCCCATTTTTTTAAATTGGGTTATTTGTCTTTTTATTGTTCAATTGTAAGAATACTTTATTTATTCTGTATACTTGTTACTTACCAGATACAGGATTTGTAAATATTTTCACCCATTATGTGGGTTGTCTCTTCACTTTATTGGTGGTGTCCTTTGAAGCACAAAAGTTTTACAGTTTAATGAAACTTGATTTATCTATTTTTTCTTTGTTGCTTATGTTTTTGTGTCATATTTAAGAAACTATTGCCTAAGTGAAGGTAATGAAGATTTGTGCCTATGTTTCCTTATAAGAATTTTATACTTTTAGCTCTTACATGTTAGTTTTTGACCCATTTTAATTACTTTTTATATGTGATGTGAGCTATTCTTAGAATTTTTAATGTTCTATATTGCCGTGAGTATTTTGAATGGTCTACATCTTAAATACTCTGAATTATCTCATAAAGTTCTGAAGATGATATTACTTTCAGTTAATACATAAATCTATCTGTGTAATAGTCAATTTTATTCTCCTCTGTCTTAAAAATATAAAGAATAAACAACTCTGTATTTTTTATGCTTTCCCTCGTTGGCGTGTTTCTTTTTTGGATATAGACTAAATAGTAGATCTGGCCATAATATGCTTCCTAGTCTCTGCTACAGGAAATCCTCAATTAAATTTTAAATAGCTTTCTTAGTACTCTATTGGAAGACAGATGTAATAATATTTTTAGAACCTAGCTCTAGAAGATCATTACCATATATATATATTTTCTAGATATAAAGGATATTTATATACCTATAAGAGTCAAATAATTGAAATGGAATCCCCAAACCTCCTTTAATCAGGGTAGATATTAAGGATGAACAGGGTCATTAGTGTCTGCTTTAAATATTATTTGGAGATTTTAAAAAAATGAATTATTTTAAATGTGCTCTTTTACCATAGTTGCATCAATATGGCTTTGTGGAAATATTCTTCATGAGCAATAAGACTTTCTTTAAATGTTTTTTATGAAGCTCATTTTAAATAACTTTAGTATATTCCATCAAATGGACATATCATTCTGTACTTAACTATTTTCTTTTTGTTTTAAAAATTTTATGCTTTAAGTGGGTTCTAAATTGATTTATCTTATCTTGCATAAGTATGTCTAATATTTCAGTTAGCTCTAGCCTAGTTTATTGGCTTGATATATTTTCTCTCTCTTGTGGTCAATTTGTAATGCTCCTTATGATATGTAACTATTATGTAACCAAAGGATATTTGGTTGTATTAAAAGATCCATTTATAAAAGTTGTCATTTGCCTAAATGTGAGTTTCTATATGGTTTCATTTAATCATTTGCATTCTTACTTTCCAAAGTGAGTGAACCAAATAGAAAAATTTTATAAAAAGTGGGTCTTTTAGCCTAAAAGAACAAAACATTATTTGTGTACTTGGTAGAGAGACATAGAGATATTGTTTATCTGGATGATGCAGCAACTGATGAATGTAAAATAGTGATTTTTTTGAAAGTTTTACCAACATGCCATTCATTGCTCTCCCGTACTTTCTGACAGGCTCTCCTGTGACTTTGACCTTCACACTGCTCTTTGGTCCACAATGCAAATCATAGTTGCTTGGACAGATTGACCTGTGAAACTATCCAGTAGAAAGAAAGCAATGTAAATGCCTAATATATGGGAAGGAAAGAGTAAAGAAATACTTAAGCTCTCAACTTAAAATGTGCGGGACATTTGCTTATTTGCTTTGTCAATACTAGAGAATTTCATGTTACAGGGTGTTAGTTGAGGCTGAGAGGCCTTAAGAGGCCCAACTAAGATATTAAAATCAGTTAACATCTAAGAATCACTAAGAGCCTTTTTCCTTATTTTTCAAGACATATGCTAATCATCAACTGGAATCAAGAATTTCCTCTCATGGAGTACTGTTCCATAGTTAAGTAAAAGATAGGATTTCCTTTGAAGTATATGATCACTGCTTATTAGAGAAGAACTGACAAGGCATTCATTATTTTTTTTACCATATAGAAACTTGATTTAATGGTTTATAAAGATAACATTTTAAGCTATTGTAGTGAATATAATATTCCCCTAGGACTGTGTTTTCATTCACTCTTGGTATATCATCCATTATTTTATTTAATCAGTCAACTCTTTAATTCAATTTCTCTCATTCACTCAATAAATTTGCTCAGTGAGCCTTTATTGAGTAGTAAAACCAGTAGCAGGACTAGGGTCCATGTTGTTCTCTGAGACCCTTGGGTTATTTGGGGGCTTAACATGCAATTTGATAAGGGTATAGTGGGCCACTGTATTCAAAACACAGATTTTTGTGAACTCTTATACCGTATCTTTATATCTTCAGTTATATTGTAGGCATTCAATTACATTTTTGTCAAATTGAATCAAATAGAATCCTAGAGTGTTAGATTTGGAAATGTGTCTGAGCAGTTAATAGAGGTGCCCCAGGGATTGCCAATAGGTAGGGTGATGAGGCAGATTCCTGGGAGTTCCCTACTTATAATTAACTAGAATATCCTCCTTTTATCTATTGGGCTTCTATATAAAGTTTCATGTTTTAAAAATGTGTCTACTGCTAAAAAATATTGGAAAGGCATTGATAATTCAGTTGTGTCTTTTACAAATGAGGCTGTATTTTTTAGTAATCTACATCAATTACAAATTATTTAATCTTCCTAAACAACAGATATGGTTCAGATCATGTCACCTGCCTTTTTTTTCCCCCTACAGGGTGGTGGTGGTGGGGGGGGGTTGCTTGTTGTTGAAAAAAGAAAAGGTGGATGATCTCAACAGCCTAAAACTAATTTTCTCAAGAAATGATGAAGCAATAAAGTACAAAAACCTTTGAAGATCTCTAGCAAGCTATGTCAGTGTCTGTAATGTGAATCTGCTTGAGGTCTCTTCAATGCTATGTGCCCTCACACTGTGAATGAATTCATTAAAACAATGCAGAATTCATCTGGGGCAGCAAAATAAGGAAACTAATTTTTAAATGACTAAAGACTGAGGATACAATTCTCTCTTAATTTCTCTGGCCTAATGGGGAACAGATACATATGCTATCAGCTCATCTCTAACATTAAAAATAAGTTAGAACTGACAACATGCACAATCACATCAAGGATTGTCAATTAAAAATCAACCCAAGAAAGATGTTGTGGATATTACTGGGACTGTCAACTCCTATCAAAAGTGAGAGGAGATCCAGAGAGCAAAGTATTGGTTAATGTTGAAATCTCTGTTAAAAAGCAGAGCAAAGTTGCCCCCTCAGGTAACTTGGTATTGATATCACCTGTCTTAAGAGGATACTTCTAGATGATCAATCTGATTATGTGTCATACACCTAAACCTTTGCTACTTTAGGTATAAGTCAACAAGACTGATTCAGAAATGTGAGAGCTAAATGTCATGAGAGGTATGTCTCTCCCTTTCAAAGTAGAAAATTATAGAAACCACTCAAATAAGCACTTTTCCTACAACTGAGATTGTGGAGTTTTTGTTTTTTTAATTTCAGAGAATGAAATGTCACTCTCTGATGGACTTTTGTCTTCAATTTCAAAACTGTTTCTTAAGCTGAAAATTTCAAAGGCATAGTTGAGAATAAATGTTATTTACAAATTCCAGAAGCCTGTGAACTACCTTTCTTTGCAAAATGATCATATTGACCCCAACTGAATATTTGGAGCTCATGTGTCTATCAAAAATGTAGATGAAATAAATTTCTGAGAGGTCAGCTGAAGGCCATGTGATTGTTTAAAAACACAACATGGAGGTAATGAAATGAAGGCAGTCTTCATGATACCTTGTGAAATGACAGGCCAGCCAGGCCATGTTAGGTATTAAAATGTCAGTATGATGGAGGAAAAAGGCTGGGGAGCCTACCAAAACCGAGGAGGTAGCAAAGCCACAAGCAAATGTCATCAGTCTTCCAGAGACAGAGAGAGAGAGTGGGTGCAAAACTGATAAGGAGGGAGTAAATAGGGAGTGAGGGCAGGACAGCACTTTACAGTGGCAGAACTAGGCACTGTGAGGCAGGACTGGGGAGAAAAGCAAAGAATGGCACATGGCCAGGGACAGGGAAGCTGAACTGGGAAGTGAGGGATCAGACATCTATAAGACACTGAGCATTTATCCGGATGGAACTAAGTAATACAAGTAATAGGTAAAAGGGAAAGGGGAGGAGTAAGTGTAGACCCTCTTCCTTTTCTGTGTTCTGTCACAAGAGAGGGGGAGTGGAAACGAGTGAAGTGTTTTATACAATGAAGAAGACCACCTATGCAAGGTATTTGTTTGCTTTGAGTGTATAAAATGCGTGCTATACATGTGTTGGTGAAAAAAGCTATTTTGTCCTTGTTTCTTAAATAAATTACAATTCTAATTATATTTATAGCATAAATATTCCTCATAGAATAATGCATCTTTGGTTGCAGAGCCATAATATTTAAATTTCTTGTTAAGATTACTCTGAGTTTTATTTGGTATCCTCTTCTAGGGTGGTCATTTTGTAAAAAATAAATATTTATGCTTTAAAACATTGCATAGTCCTATAACAAGCCTAAAACAAAGCAAAGCAAAACAACAGCTACTATACTCTGTCAAACTCTGCTTTCTACAGAGGTAGCTACTTTTCAACTCTCCATTTCTAAATACCATGCTTATACACTGTTGTACTTCTGTTACACACACACACACACACACACACACACACACACACACACACACACTCTCTCACACACTTGCCTGGAAAAGGAATAGGCAGTTTTTCCCATATAAACTATCTAGACTTGACCTTAGAGCTCTCTCTGGATGGTGTTCCACTAAACAACTAGAAAGAACACTACCCTTATTTCTCCAAGAGTTCTTTTGATACGTGGCACTGGCCCAAACAGATCTGAAAATCAGTTGGAGCAGAATTTAATGCTCATAACCCTGGACCCTGGACACAGTCTCCAGCATTTCTGGGAGAAATTTTAGATACTACTTGCTAATTTGGATGGTGTTATTGTTATTCAGAGTTCATCCTTCTAATTTGAGTCACATCTGTGACTGCTTAGCTGAACCGGGAGCCTCAGCATTAAGCTCTATCTTCATTTGCTCAGGGGACACATGGTGTGTGTAGGAGCCATCATGCTTTGTTTTTACAAATCAAACTCTTAATTAATTACTGAACATACTGCAATTCACTAATCAAGCTGTATTTTTTGAGACATTTCTGACTGATAAATATCTAGTCATCTGGCTTTGCAATATATCCTCTTGTCCTTGCTTTAGACAAAAATGGTGGGAGTCATTGGAAATGTTTCTTTTTATATGTGATTTGTTCACGATCATTCGTGAGCTTGGAAGAAAACAATTTCCTGTAGAACTTTGTAGTCTTCTGGCCCACATTAAGAGGCAGTGTTTTCAAGTGAGAAGGGGCTCTGTATGTAAAATCATGAAAGACTTGGGTTCAAAATCTGGCCGTCCCACTTCCATCTGATTGCACTTTAAATTTCAGTTTCTTATTTGTAATGTTTGTTTTGAAAATTAAACGAGAAAACCACATAAAGCACCGACTACTGTGTTAGCAATGAAGTTTCCAATCATTCATTCATTCCCACAAATATTCATGGGGTATCTACAATTTTCTTGGTTCTTCAGCATGGAGAAAACAATTGTGGGCAAGATAGAGATAGCACCTCTTCACGTGAAGCTTGCCCTCTGGGGGAGGGGGTTTCCTGATAAACCAGAAACAAATAAGCAAAATAATCACATGTTTATTATAATAGCTCTCTATTTTTTTATAAATGACTGTGTACATTGTTCATTTTCTGTCAGGTGGAAAGTTTTATGAGGACATTATCTTATACCCTTTTCTGGATCATGATCATTACTGCACATATTAGGAAACATATGTGTGTTGAGTCAATAAGTGAACAAGTGTAAAAAAATGACAGTAGGGGCGCCTGGGTGGCGCAGTCGGTTAAGCGTCCGACTTCAGCCAGGTCACGATCTCGCGGTCCGTGAGTTCGAGCCCCGCGTAGGGCTCTGGGCTGATGGCTCAGAGCCTGGAGCCTGTTTCCGATTCTGTGTCTCCCTCTCTCTGCCCCCTCCCCCGTTCATGCTCTGTCTCTCTCTGTCCCAAAAATAAATAAACGTTGAAAAAAAAAATTTAAAAAAAATTAAAAAAATGACAGTATAATGCAAAGACTAAGAACAATGAATGTCTTGAACTCATGTTTCCTGGGTTCAAATCACAGGGCAGCTAGTTAAACTCTCTGTGCCTTAGTTCCCCTACAGAAAAAATGTGGATAACAAATACCTGTGGGCATCTGGGTGGCTTAGTCAGTTGAGCGTCGGACTTCAGCTCAAGAAATGATCTCACAGTTCGTGAGTTTGAGCCCCATGTTGAGCTTGCTGCTGGCAGCGCAGAGCCTGCTTTGGATCCTGTGTCCCCCCCTCTCTCTTAGCCTCCCCCACTTTCACTGTCTAAAAAATAAAAATAAATAAAACTCTAAAAAAATAAAAACAAATACCTGTATAATGTCATTTTCATGCAGATTCAAGGAGTTATTTTCCACAGAACATTTAAGGACGATGGTACATGGCAAGCACTGAATAAATGTTGACTATTTTTCTTTAACTGGAGAGCTACTTCTCAAACTCAGCTCTATCAGCAAATGGAAGTTCTTGGGAATATACTCAGAAGTGTTGTACATAAGAATTTTGGATTTTGTACTTTCATTTTGATAAAACATTTTATTTTATTTATTTTATTTAAATGTTTATTTGTTTATTTTGAGAGAAAGAGAGAGAACACACACAACTGGGGGAGAGATGGAGGAGAGAATCCCAAGTAGGCTCTGTGCTGTCAGAGCAGAGCCCGACGTGGGGCTTGATCCTACAAACCATGAGATCATGACCTGAGCTGAAACAAGAGTCAGGCACTTAATTGACTGAGCCTCCCAGGCACCCCTAGATGAAAAATTTTTAAGTATTAAAGTTAGCTTTTTGGGATAGCCGCCAAGCAATTTCAGTGCCCATTGGCCCTTACACTTAAAGTTGTTTTAAGTGATCATGTGACATGACAGTGTTTAACTTTTAGTTTCTCACACTGGAACACCATATTTTGGGGAGTTTAAAACTTCTCAATATTGAAAAATACTATTTTAGAGCATTGTTCATGTATCATAAACCATAATATAAATGTTTATGAAGCAAAAATCATGTCAGTGAACATATTTATTATGGTCATCATTCATGATTTTTCTCAATTCTTTTGGGTTCTCTGTCTTCAGGGCACATGGTTCATGGTAGGATTTCATGTCTTGGCCTTGTTTGTGTTTGGATGATGAGGGGGACCTGTGACTACTTCTGGCCAATGAGTGGTGAGCAGAACTGACATGTGTGACTTTTGTAGCAGAGTGTTTAATTACTGGTTCAGGACCTTCAGAACCTGCTTTTTGAGTTTTAGCTGCTCATTGGCTGCAACCCTGAGCCTCCCTGCCAATTTACATTGGACACACACCGTGCCTGAGAAATGATGTATTTGTTGATTTAAACTACTGAGATTTGCACATTGTCACCATCACATTCTGACTGGTAGGTACCCTAATTGCACCTCTTGTGTCTAAGACGTGATGATAGTTGCTGTATAAATCAAAAGTCAGCCAATTTCCTGGCACAGCCTTTTCCTCTCAGTTTATCCCCTGCCAGATGATATTCTGAGAGCTCAGATAATATAAGCCTTCTATTATCTTAAACTTTCACTCAACTTGTAGTTCCTTCAGGTTCAGGTTACTGTCCTTCATCAATGAAGACAATAATAAAACACTTACTATCTCTACCCTTCTCACCAGATGCTATGCAAATAGTAAGGATTTAAACTTCATTCTCTCTAAAGACACTGAGAGCTGCTACAGAAAAAATAAATACTGCTTGGCGAGATGGTCTCTCTCAGCCTGCTGTGCTACCCCAGGCTGCATCTCTGTGGAGTTGCCTAGTAGTGGTTCCTAGCAGCAGCTTGAGCCAGATCCAGAGAGCAGTGGTTTTTGTTAATAGTGGTTCCTTGATGCTCCATTTCCTGGTCATGGTTCTCAGGAAAGCCTCAGAGATCCTTCAGAAGTCATATTTCCCTCTATTACTCTCAGTCAGTCATAAGACCCAACTGAGTCTATTGGGGCCAATTTGATGCTCTGTAAAAGATCGTTTAAAGAATTACCTATAGTGTTGTTCTGGCAGCAAGCTTAGGTCCAGTGAGCTAGTGGGAAAAGCAAATGGTCTTTTTGCTTTTATTATCATGCAGTCTAATAACATCTCTGCTCTGCCCTAAAATGAAACTAGGGCCCAATGTCCTACAGACTCTTCCTTGTCTCCAAGTTAATTGTCTAATTCCCTCAGAGATATTTTTCCAAGGGGTTGGAGTTTATATCCCAACGTTTTCTTGTGGCAGGACCTGAAATCAAAGAAAGAGATTTGATCACAACCAGAAAATGTACTTCATAAACCACCCCCTCCCATATGTTCAGTCCAGATTAGGTACTTTAAAAAATTTCCCCCAAGACATAAATAAAAAGAAGTCTAGCTCATATTTAAAACTCCAAAGCATGAATTTTGAAGTGAGATACTTTCTCTTTTAGCAACATTTAGACCTTATGCAACATTGATTAATACATTCAGGAATTTTTTTTCTGTATATGCAAATAAGCCACCATATTGAACAAAAGGGGGAAGTGGAAAGAAATAAAGCTGGAACATTTCATGGGAACATGATCTTGAAGGATTTGTAAGATATGTCAAAAATTTTGGATTTTTCCTAAGGGCAATGGAAAGCCATTGAAAGATTTGGGGTGGGTAACATGGTAAGATTAGCATTTTGAAATAATGACTCTGGCTATAGCAAGATGGTGGAGTCAAGACTGAGAGTAAACATAGAAATAAGGATGTTGTTTTGGACATTCATGTGAGAGAAGATGGTGGCTTATGACTTGAAGATCAAGAAGATTTGGTTTGGAGGCACTAATTTGGCAGTCAGCATAGACATGGACATTAAAGCTCCATGAGTAGTTAATAGCACAGGGAGTGTATAGAGAGAACAAGATTAAGAACAGAACAAAGAGGGATATCAATCTTTAAGGGCGTGATAGGAAAAAGAACTGTGAAAGAAACTAAGAAGTATCAGAGAACAGATTATACCAGTAGAGCGTTGTATGACAGAGCATAGGACAGAGTTTATTTCAAAATCTAGTGTTATTAAAGCTTATATGTGATGGGAACCAAAATATTTCTATTAGATTTAATAACTAGAAGGTTTCTGTTGGAATGAGCAGTGTAAAAAAAAAATCATGTTGTGGTAAGTTGATGAGTAAAAAAAAAAAAAGTAAATAGATGAGAATAAATGTAGATAATTCTCCCAAGAAACTTGTCTTTGAAAGAAAAGAAAGATAAAATAACTGGAAGGAGATATAGGCTAAAGGAAATTTCCTTTGGTTTTACTGTTAATTTTAAGGAGACTATAGAAAAGGAGAGCTAGAAGATCTAGAGAAAGCAGATAGAAGGGTTTTTTTAAGTTTTTCTTTCTTCATTTTTTAAAGTTCTTATTTAAATTCCACTTAGTTAACATAAAATGTAATATTAGCTTCAGGTGTACAATTTACTGATTCAACACTTCCATATAACACCCAGTACTCATCACAACAAACGCACTCCTTAATAACCCATCCCGAACTCATCTCCCCTCTGGGAACCATCAGATTGTTCTCTATAGTTTAGAATCTGTTAATTGGTTTGCCTCTCTCTCTCTCTCTCTCTCTCTCTCTCTCTCTCTCTCTCTCTTTCCCCTTTGTTCATTTGTTTTTTTCCTAATTTCCACATATGAGTGAAATCATATGGTATTTGTCTTTCCCTGACTGACTCATTTTGCTAAGCATTATACTTTCTAGCTCCATTCATGTTGTTGCAAATGGCAAGATTTCATTCTTTTTTATGGCTGAGAATTGCTCTTTATCCATTCATCTTCTTCAACCATTCATCAGTTGATGGACAGTTGGGCTGTTTCCATAATTTGGCTATTGTAGATATGCTGCTATAAATATTGGGGTGTGTATATCCCTGTGAATCAGTGTTTTTGTATTCTTTGGGTAAATACCTAGTAGTGTGACTGCTGGATCATAGTGTAGATCTATTTTAAACTTTTTGAGGAGGCCCCATACTGTTTTCCATAGTGGCTGCACCAGTTTGCATTCCTACCAACAGTGCAGTAGGGTAGATGGAAGGGTTCTTTTAAAGAGACAAGAAGGAATGGGATCCAGGGTTTGGGTGGAGAAATTAAATTCAGATATTAATGCCATCTCTTCCATTGTAACTGGACAGAAGCAGAAAAAAATGGCTATGAAAACAGCTAAATATCTAGGTTTGGTAGCATGCAGTGAAGGGAGTTCTCGTCTCTTGGCTATTTTCCTTTTACAGTTGGAGGACAGATCCTCTGTTGATATTGAATGGGGAGATTGAGGTTGGAAATTTGGGGAGGGAGAATGGAGATCTTTGAAATTACTATTGTAAAGAATTAGAACTGATTATGGAACTATAAAAAGCTTCTTTTCTAATATGGGGGCGATTATACCTTGCTCACAATTGGGAAGTTAAATGAGATGATATATGGAAAGTTGTACATGGTTGGCTATTATTAATAATAGTAGCTATTATTATTCCTGGTACCACCATTTTCCTTCTCCTGTTTTTTTTAATGTTTGTTTGTTTATGTGTGTGTATAAATAAATAAATATATTTATTTATTTATTTATTTAGGGAGTGCATATATACATGACCATGGGAGGAGCAGAGAGAGAGGGAGAGAGAGAATTTCAAGCAGGCTCTGTGCTGTCAGTGCAGAGTCTGACATGGGACTCAATCTCACTAACTGTGAGATCATGACCTGAACAGAAATCAAGAGGTGGACACTTAACAGACGGAGCCACCCAGGCACCCCATCCTTCTCTTGATTTATATCACATTACTAATTCCAGCTTTTATTTATAGTTCCAGCTCTTCCTTGAAGTTTCATCTATTTTGTTTCTCTTAGTTAACTCCTTCACTCCACTTCCAGGCTCTTGTTTTCATCTCTTCACTTTCATCTTTTTCAACCCTTTCTGCTTGGTAATTTTACATAATGTCTTCTTGACACTGTCCCTCCTAAGATGGCCTGGCCCCAGGCATACCTCTGTCTGATTCTTTCCCTATAGGACAGTTCCTTACCTCCATCCTGAGCTCATCATCAGAACTCAAACAACAGTGAGGCCAGGAAAATCCATGTGCATTTTGTAGTTTACTAAAGCTTATTTTCAAGTGAAACCCTAATAATGGCCCTGAGTTCTCATGGTATGAGTCTATGATGTTAATCAAATAGTTAGAGGATCATATTTAATCATTTATATGTAGGCATACCTGGGAGATAATTGCGGGTTAGTTTCCAGACCACCACAATAAAGTGAATATCGCAATAAAGGTGAGCCAAATGAACTTTTGGCTTTACAGTGCATATAAAAGTTATGTTTACACTATACTGTAGTCTATTAAGTGTGTAATAGCATTTTTTTAAAAAGACAATGTACGTAGCTTAATTATAAAACACTTCATTGCTAAAAAGTGCTAACTATCACCTAAGCTTTCAGAGAGTCATAATCTTGTCTGCATAGTCTTTTGGAGGGTCTTGCCTCGATGTTTATGGCTGTGGACTGACCGATCAGGGTGGTGGTTGCTAAAGGTTAGAGTGGCGGTGGCAATTTCTTAAAATAAGACAACAGTGAAGTTTGCTGCATTGAATGATTCTTCATTCACAATTTCTCTGTAGCGTGTAATGCTGCTTGATAGCATTGAACTCTCAGTAGATCTTCTTCAGGATTGGAATCAATCCTCTCAGACCATTCTAGATGCCATTAAGAATATTCCTGATTCATGGGGAGAGGTCAAAATACCAACATGAACAGGAGTTTGAGAGAGGTTGGGTTAATCCCAACCCTCATGGATGACTTTGAGGGTTCAAGACTTCAGTGGAGGAAGTGACTACAGGTGTGGTGGAAATAGCACGAGAACTAGAATTAGAAGTGGAGCCTGAATTGCTGCACTCTCATGATAAAACTTTAATGGATGAGGAGTTGTTTTCTGGTGGATGAGCAAAGTAGTTTCTTGAAATGGAATTTACTCCTTGTGAAGATGCTATGGAGATTATTGAAATGACAAGAAAGGATTTGAGAATATTATATCAACTTGGTTGGTAAAGCAGAGGTAGGATTTATTTAGTGCCTTTCTCCCCAACTTGAGCTCTTAGCTTTAGCTCATGACCTCCCCTCCATGCTCCGTGACTGGAATCCTGGTGTTTTGGCTCTGACGATAGTTTGTAGTCTGAGAACATGGTGCAACCATCTTGCCATCTCAATTCCATCTCCTCATTTATTATCATGGCTAATCTTTCCTCGTCTCCCACCCTCAGGGCCCACCCATGTCCTCCTCACCTGTCACCACTACCAAGTGAATAATATGAAACTGAACCCTTCATAAGCGCCAGCGAAAACACCCACACTAGATGATTACTGGTGATCCAGAACAATATTTCATTAGGTTTTGCATATATTGAACCCTGAAACTCTTAGAACGCACACCTTAGCTGCATTCTTAAAAGCATCAAGTACATGTCAATGTTTATTTATTTTTGAGAGAGAGAGACAGAGCACGAGTGGGGGAGGGGCAGAGAGAGAGGGAGACACAGAATCCGAAAAAGGCTCCAGGCTCTGAGCTGTCAACACAGAGCCCAATGCAGGGCTCGAACTCACAAAGCGTGAGATTATGACCTGAGCCGGAGCCAGACGCCCAACCGACTGAGCCACCTAGGCGCCCAATCAAGTACACATTTCAATTTGATTATTAAGTCAGTGCAGCGTCATCTCTGTTCCCTGCACAGGAAATCAGATGAAAGTCTGTTACAACTTTAAAAGTATGTGCGGCATGTGTTTTTGAAGTCTAGTAGAGGGCGCGTACAGCCACACCAGAAACATCAGCAGCTTCTTTGTCCCATGGAAGTTTGTTTGGAAGAAACTGAGGATACAGGTACAAAATGGCTGAGTGAATTTTTTTTTTTCCTGACCAACAGTGCTGCTCGTTAGCAGCTTGAAAGGACGCCTAGATCCAAAATAGTATTAAACAAGTGTTTCTTCAATATGAGATCATTATGTTTCTCTTCTAAATCCAAATACTAATTGCAACCTTGCTGTGAGCATACAATATTAAGGCCATCATAGCCATGGCAACAGAATGCAACATGAAGTGGAATCCTATCATCTGCACAGCATTGCTAGTGGTTTGGGTGGCGGACGAACACTTTCTTACAACATCTCTAATGTTCAACTCCAAAGAGGGGATTGCATTGCATACCTTTAGGCAGTTTTGCCATACGGATGGTGTTATCTTTGAATGTTTTGTATATCTCTATAATTAATTTCAATACAGGATGGCTTGTTAATCCATAGACAAAAATGCAAGCACAAATTAAAATTTCAACAGGCACTTTACAATGGCCATTTACATTTCAAAATTAAACCCATAATAAAAACTTTTGTGTACTTATAATTGGACTGATTTTTAACACCCAATGATAAACATCTATGTAAATAGCCTCCCAAAGATTTTACACTTAAGAAAAAAAGCACTTTAAATGAGCTGCTTAAAGTCACCTTCTCTGCTTTGCATGATAATTGTAATGCAAAATAATAAACAGCACAGGGCAGGAGTACAGCACTTCTAGGATGATAGGGTGCCATTTATATGAAGATAATTAGGCATTTAAAACCTACCAATACCAATTTTAAAACCTACCAATTAAAAAAAAAAAGTGTGCTTACAGTAAACTCATTGAAATAAATTTCCATTTGCCTCTGCCTTGCTTTCATTACAAATATGTCCACAGCTTGTACAGCACAAGGACTCTGTTTTTGTGTGTAGGAAGTGAGGTGACGATTAAGAGTTCATAACCCAGCCTATCTTTCTATAAAAACAAAGAAGTATTTTGTAGAGATCTGCTGTAAACATATGAACCATATGCCATTGTTAAAAAGAAAGGAAAGAGTTGTGTTGGCAGAAAGACTTGTTACTATTAGAAAGATTGATGCGTGAACAGAACTCCATACTCTTGTTCTCCTAGATTATTCTGGGAAGAGCAAAATAGACAATGGGATCTGTTATCAGCATTCAGAGACAGATGCATGGGGCTTTGCTTTCACAGTCAATGAAACAAAATTCATCTTCTCAAGAATTTACCTGAAAATGGACCATGAACTCACATGAAAGCAATAAAGAAACCGCGTAGCTTTCCCAGATATATGAAACATGCATCATTTAGACCACAAAAACATGTTAACACTTGAGCAATGAAGAAATTCCTAACAGATTGGTCAGTAGATTATCAGTAGATTATCAGTAGATAATTTTTACTATTATTAGTGCTACATTCATTCATTCATTCATTCATTCACTCCTCCATTTATCAGACATTTATTAGTCACCTACTTAGGCATTCTGCTACATGCTGACAATTCAAGTGAGAATTCAACACTCAAAAGAGATGAAACACATGTTTAAGCCAATAATTTCGGTAAAATAGGGGAAAATTATGAGTGAGTCCTATACAAAGTGTAATGGAAACAGAAAGGAGAAAATGACTTTGTCTGCTATAAAGGAAGATTTCATAATAGGCAGTGTTTGAACTACATTTTGAAGGGTAAGCAGGTGTTTGTTGGAGAATGAAGAGGAAAATAGCTAGAAAAGTCTGGGAGGGACTTCAGAAGCTGGAGACACCAAAGTGGTGGGTTTTCATGCCTGCAAGTAGTTATGTCTAAAACACAGTGTTCATATGGAGGGCGTTCAATGTTACCCTATTTACTTTTCCATTACGTCTTACTCAATGTGGTCAAGCCCTTCAGACTAGGTTGGAAGGACTATTGATTTAAATAATTATAAAACTCAGGAGAATGATTTCAGGCATCACTGAATTTAAGAGCTGAGAAGAATCTGTGTCTCTCTTGAATTTGCCTTCCTCAGTGTTGGTTCCTCTCTCCAGGTTATACTCTATGAACCTGGCAAACCCAGCAGAAATTTGGATTGGTAGAGGGGATGATTCTTCCCCAAGGGAAACTGGCATATTGTCCCCAAAGTGTTCACCAATTTCCCAGAACTATTTATTGAATAGTCAAAACTGTTTATATATACCAAAAACTTTATAAATTAAAAAAATAGAGGAAAAGATAGAAAGTCATCATAAAGAGGAAAATGGCCACCTATTTTCTTCAGTGTTTTTTTTCCCCTCAAATATACACACATGTAGGCTTTTAACGGTGTGAAAAAATCACTGTCAGGCATGAAGATGGGAGAAATCGACATTTTCTTTCACTGTGCATCTCAATACCACATGCTTTGCCTTGGCCTTTTCTGTTACTCTCAGAATTAATGCATACCAAGTGATAAATAATATATCAGACAAATAGAAAAATAAATCTTGACATAATGAAAAAAACTGAACTGTTTTTGCAAGCCAAAATATTTGGATATTAACAATGCTGTAAATATTAATTTAGCAGAAAATAATAAATTGATTCTAGCAGGATTTACTTAAATTATTTTTATACATCTTCATAACTGTAATCCAAAAGAGGAAAATATGGGACAAATTAGAAGTGGAAGTTTTATTACAATGTTAATAATAGTTCATACTTAATTGCGATCACATCTTTAATCTTATCTTTCTCCCACCAATGGCTCGTTTTTATTCTTATTATCTTGTTTTCAGTACAGAATTATCACCCACTGGTTTTCAATTACAGAGAGGCCCATATTGATTCTACTCTTGATTTTAACTCACAACTGAAAAATTACTCATTTAGTTCTATAAAGCTGTATTCTGTATCTAGTTTAAGCTCTTCTAAAAAATTATGTGGACTCAAAATACAGAAAGATAAAACTCATAAACAGAACTGTTCAGTTATATAAAGCTATTGGGAAACAGACTTTAAATTATTTTAACTCAAATCACTATTAAAATGTAAGAAGACAAATAGTAATCAAAAATGTCATCACCATATGGAGGAAAACTTGATGTCAGTCACAGCATTTATAAAGAACAGGTGGCGCTTAAGCAATCAGAAACCCCTTATGGAATTATACAAATGTAACCTAAATTCCATAGATCTGTAGTAAAGTGATGTACATAAATTAGACAAAAGATCTTTCATTAACACATATATTCTAAGTTGTTTGACTGTGATTTCCAAAGTTTCAGAAGGGATGAAAATATTCTCCTGCACATCACATTGTTTACTTCTACATTTTCTAAGGAAATAATTGCATCCTTTGTTTCCTCTCAAAAGCTGTGCATATTCCTTCTTTGAAGAGGGACCCACGTCTCTGAACCCACCATAGGTGTTCCAATACCTTCTGTCCCCAGGATCTGGCAACAGGAATAGTGGGTAGGAGGAGATGGATACTGTGTTCCGTCTGGTCTTGAAGATCATCAGCTGAGTCATTTGGAGTCTGACACGTCTGAAACTCTCCAGCCGTCGCATGTGCTGTCCAGAGAAGAGGTTCTAAAGCCCCTCAGTGTGCGAGCCATGCTGAGTGTGCAAATCTTAAACCAGAACCAATTTTTCTGAACTCAAATTTTACACAATTCATAGAAAGCCATTTGGGGGATAAAGAAAGCTTCTCGGAGCAAGTGAAAATGTTGAAGCAAAAGCAGAGCTTCAAAATGTTTTGAGGAAGAGCAGATTGATATTCTGAGCTGTGCTTTTGTAGTAGTCTCCTAAGAAAGTATCTTTATACTTCAGCATTTTCAAATCATATTAGTGGTTATGCCCCTTGATAATTGGAATAAAACTCTCATTTTTGAAAAAAACATCCTGAGGTTGTATTTCATTTGAGGTCTCCTGTCTGACTTGAGGAGAGCAATTACTGGCTACAGATTTTCCACTGTTAATAGGTGAGCCTTGTAATTACCTCCGAAAGGAAATTCCCCTTTCTGAGTTCCTCCATATTAATCTAATTTCTGGAATCGACTGAGTAGTGCAAAATCCCAGATGGCGGACTAGAGTGCTACTGACTCAGTTTGTTTCACATTTTTATTCAGAATTCACACAAATGTCCATTTTGCGCTGGTTTTTTTTTCTTTAATATGAAAAGAAATTCAAGGTTAAACTTTCTGAAGAAAACAGAGTTTATTTCAACTGCACAGGTATACTAAGCAGAACTCAGGCATACAGATCACAACTAAGCTGTTTCCACTTTTTCTGCATTTTATGACTTTTATGTCCACTTTCCTTTCAGAATCCGTTAAAAATATGTTAACTGCTGCTGAACCACCTGATTTCGTAATACCTTCTCTGTGCTTGATGCCACACCCAACCATAGATTTACAAGTAGTTGGTATCACGGAAAGCCGCAGATTCAAAAGTTATTTCTCACATACAAAATCAGGCATAATTAATACCAGCATTTCCACATACTGATGCTTTTACCTCTTATTCTGTACCTCTCTTGGGATGCTTGCCACTTTCTATTTGACTCAGTGTCCATTTGCATACCTCCAGCTGAATTTCTGTCAGTCCCTTAAAAGGATCAGGACCTTGCTTATGATTCCACCCTCTATACTCCTTCTCACAGGACCTGGTAGGAAAAAAACTCAGTAAATATCTGTTGAATCAATGAAAGAAAGGATGAAAGAAAGTATATTACATTAGTCTTCTGATATTTTCTCCAGGGTTCTATTTTTAAAGTTTATCGAATCAGATATAATTTCTTCAGTAGTGAATGGATTTGTTATTCAGCTTCTGACTTGGGAATAACACTGAATATCAGTATTTGGGTAAAAGTTCTCATGTCAGAAATACCTTTGTTCATATTTATAGGTTTATTTAGGTGGATTCAGCTTTACTTTTTTTCATTGGTCAAATGAGTATACTACTTCCTACCTAATATATTCATAGTAAGTGAAGAGATAAGGCCTGTTCCTAAATTATATCAAGCATCTTTAAGTACCATTTATAGTGAAGCAAAGGATTGCTTTCCTTTTTTTTTTTTTTTCCAGAATTTTCTAGGGCACACTGAGTTGTTAAAATATAAGGAAATAAATATAAAAATATAAAGTATGTGAAAGAAAAAGAAAAAATTAGAGACAGGAATATGCATTCTCCTGTTGAAACATATAACAAAAACAGTAATAATGCTGATATTTATTTAGAGCTTACAGTTGTTCAGAATGCATTGTGCTAAGTGCTTCATATGCAGTTTCCAATTTAATCCCAACAATCATCTTACGCTATAGGTACTATTATTATCCTTTTCTTCCAGGCAAGAACACTGAGGTTCGCAGAGATTAAATAACATGTCCAGAGATGATAAGTGATGAGCAGGACGATGAGGATTCAAAACCAGGTGTACCTCACCCAATGCCTTCATTCTCTACTTTTCTTCTTTTTTTTTTTTTTTAATTTTTTTTTCCACGTTTTTATTTATTTTTGGGACAGAGAGAGACAGAGCATGAACGGGGGAGGGGCAGAGAGAGAGGGAGACACAGAATCGGAAACTGGCTTCAGGCTCCGAGCCATCAGCCCAGAGCCTGACGCGGGGCTCGAACTCACGGACCGCGAGATCGTGACCTGGCTGAAGTCGGACACTTAACCGACTGCGCCACCCAGGCGCCCCATTCTCTACTTTTCTATATTGTCCCTGTACTGGCGGGAGAGGCTGCTGAAAACACACTAGCATGACCAGTGGGGGCATCATAGCCAATCAAAGGTACCTGGGTTGATTTCCTATGTTAAATCTTTTCTTCCTTCCTTCACTCATAAGCATGGGGCACTCAGTGCCTTTGGGTGGCCAGTGAAATTTCAAATAAAAATCTCTCTCTGGAAAGGGCATTGAGGTTAGAGATCTGAGTGTCACCCCCTCACCTAGAGGAGGTAGAGCTGGTGCTCTCCTCTGAAAGGCAGGACGAATTTGAATCCATCTGCAAAATAACCTCTTTCTGGTAATCAGGGGGTCTTCCCCCACTGGGTTCAAAGGGCTTCCTTCTTCTTTGTTGTGCAATTTCTAAAGCATTGTGCAATACATAAAGAAAAGACCAAGAACATATCATTGCCTTGGAAACTGCTATGGAATTTGACAGACTGTAGGTTGTTCAGAGCAAATGTTCTGTTGCTGCACAGAGTCCATGCAGTAGCGGTGACTGGCAAAGTGGATGAATGCTCATCTGCTAATCTTGATGTCAACTTAACCCGTCATCCCTGCCCTAAGGATAGGGCGGGAAGTTTGTCTGGTGCTTTCTTTAAATTTGGACTTTTGAACTATTTCATTCCCAAACTGTCAATGACGGAATAAAAAGATAGGAGCTGAAGACAAAACAGCAGCTCTCTGGAGTACTTATCCACAGCTCATGGAGATGAGAATGTGCAACCTGTGTTTTCAATAGATGAAATTCTTACTGCATAATCTTGGGAAACGATACTGCTTATTTTCAAAATGATTGTGACTCTTATGCCACATTTATAATAGCAAAAGGTAAGGGGAAAACCTGGATTTAGAATGCCGCTCACTGTGGTCCTTTCGAATAAATGTCTGGGAAAACAAATAAAACTCTGTATAAAATAGGAGGGAAAAAAGTAAGAAATGAAGGTAGGAAGACAGTCCTTGGAGGCTGTTTACCAAGAAGCAAATGTGACTCTGGCTAGTTGTAGCATTTTATTTATTTGTTTGTTGGTGGAAGCATTGAGAAGAAAAATAAAAGTGATCCTTTTGTGATCCTGTTTGGCCGTGACAGATTCCTTCAGCATTGCCATAGTAACTGAGAGAAGTGCATTTATGAATAGACTCGGATTTCTAAGGCTTGAGTTTCCTGCCAAGAAGAGCACACAGGGTGGAGAAAACAGAGGAAAGTCAAGGCAAAGGGAAAGAAAACAGATTGAGGTGTTGATTTCCAAGCGCTCTCATTCGGAGAGTGCGGGCACACACCAGGTCTGGACACTCTTACCTTTCTGGGCGCTCTTCTTCTCAGATTCAGAGATGTTGAATTAGTCCTCTTTCAGCAGAATAAGTTTAGGCAATTTCTACACCTCTTTTTGATGCTGAAAAGGGGAAAACAATGCTCTGGGTTACCAAAATTTATGCATGAGAAGAAGGAGAATCCCCTCTGACATGGCTAGATAAGGTCATGGAAAAGAGATGGCAAACATGGATGCTTATTGGGTGAGGAAAGTAATATTCAAACTTACTAAGTGAAAAGACCTCGACTGAAGAGAAAGCACCCAGCCACCTTGTCCGACTTGTCATTTTGCTAAGTGTCTTGGCAAGACTACCTAAACAATAATAACAACAACAACAGTGAAAGAGAGGGGATCAATGGAAATGGACACTCAGTTCTGTCACAGGGAACAGAGTGGTGGGGACAACATGGCAGACAGAGCAGGCCTGAGATGCACAGCCACGATGCTATCCCAGCTAGTTTCTGGAAAGAAGGAATGAGAGCTCGGTGTTGCCAGATCTTCCTATTTTTCAAGAGAAACTGGAAGATTGTTATGTGCAGTCTTCTGATATTTTAGTTACGCTCAAAGATTTTAAAATACCATTAAGCCAAACAAAATATGCCTAGAAATTACTTAGCTCCTAGATGAACAGTTCCTGACTTCCAGGGTCTGAGTCTAAATGCATAGCTGTATCTCTGGAGCACAAGCTGAGGGTAACAAGGAAGTGGCCAGAGATGAGAGAAATTCAGGAGATGGAAATGGGCAGAGGGGATGATGAACTGTGACCAGACCCAGAGACAGGCACTACCTAATCTCCAGATCTTCAGGTAGAAAGCAGATGCTTTGGGCTTCACATTTTATTTTATTTTGTTTAAAGTTTATTTATTTGTTTTGAGGGAGGGAGGGGCAGAAAGGAGAGAGGGAGAGATCCCAAGCAGGCTTCCTGCTGTCAGCACATGTCAGCTGCTGACACAGGGCAGCTTGATCTCACCAACCATGAGATCATGACCTGAGCCAGAATCAAGAGTCGGACACTTAAGCCACTGCACCCCACAGGTGCCCCCAGGCTCCCTATTTTAATATTCAATATTTGTCTAGTGCCTGATCCATATTAGAAAATGTGCTAACCAGAAAACTTTAATAGACCACTTGATTCTCCAGATTGATTTCTTTTATTTCAGATATAATTTTTACTAAGAAATAACACAGAAGATTAGACATATTCACACATACAGGATTATAAGTAGCATATACACAAAATGTAAGGAATAGTAATAGAATGAATATCCATCTATCTATCTCCCAGCTTACTTAACAGACCATTATGAGGACTTTTGAGGCACTTTGTGTGCTCTTCCCCAGTTGCATCCCTCTCCTGCCCAGATATAATCACCATCCTAAATTTTGTAAAAATAGCCCCCTTGCTTCATTTTCTTTTAGCTGCTATGGTCTTGTGTGGTTGTTTAAATTTGTTTATATATGGTCATTACTACTACCATTGCTTATAATAAGCGTACTATGTATACTATATATATTATGTACTTTATACAATATGTATATTATATAAAATATACTACTATTAGTATATGCAGATAGTGTATTTGTTTACAGTTGCTTTTTTATTTTTTTTTATTTTATTTTTTTTTAATTTTTTTTTTTCAACGTTTATTTATTTTTGGGACAGAGAGAGAGAGAGAGAGAGAGAGAGAGCATGAATGGGGGAGGGGCAGAGAGAGAGGGAGACACAGAATCGGAAACAGGCTCCAGGCTCTGAGCCATCAGCCCAGAGCCCGACGCGGGGCTCGAACTCACGGACCGCGAGATCGTGACCCGGCTGAAGTCGGATGCTTAACCGACTGCGCCATCCAGGCGCCCCGTTTACAGTTGCTTTTTAAAAAATGTTTTATTATTTATTTTTAAGAGAGAGAGAGAAAGAGTGTGAGAGGGGGAGGGGCAGAAAGAGAGGGAGACACAGAATCCGAAGCAGGCTCCAAGCCCTGCACTCAGCACAGAGCCCAAGGTGGGGCTCAAACCCACGCACCACAAGATCATGACCTGAGCTGAAGCTGGACGCTCAACCGACTTAGCCACCCGGGTGCCCCCATAGTTGCTTTTGATAGACATTTGGTGTCTCTCATATTTAAATTCTACATAAATACAATCATACTTAATGTATTTTTCTAACATGATTTTTTTGGGTTCAACAGTACTTTATTTTTTAAAGTTTTTATTTTAATTCTAGTTAGCTAACATACAGTGTTATATTAGTTTCAGGTGTATAATATAGTGATTCAACAATTTCATACATTCCCCAATGCTCATCATGATAAGTGCACTCCTTAATCCCCATCACCTATTTAACCCCCCCCTCCCCGCCTCTGGTAACCCTCAGTTTGTCCTCTATAGTTACGTCTGTTTCTTGGTTTGTTTCTCTCTCTCTTTTTCCTCTTTGTTCATTTATTTTGTTTCTTAAATTCTACATATGAGTGATATCATATGGTATTTGTCTTTCTCTGACTGACTTATTTCACGCAGCATAATACTCTCTAGTCCCATGTCATTGCAAATGGCAAGATTTCATTCTTTTTTATGGCTGAATAATATTCCAGGTGTGTGTGTGTGTGTGTGTGTGTGTGTGTGTGTGTGTGTGTTTGTGTATGTATCATCATCAGTGCATCAACCAGTGGACACGGGCTGCTTCCACAACTTAGCTATTATAAATAATGTTGCTATAAACATTGAGAGTTTTGTGTTTTTATTAGTGTTTTTATAGTCTTTGGGTAAATACCCAGTAGTGCAACTGCTAGATTGTAGGGTAGTTCTATTTTTAACTTTTTGAGGAACCTTCATTCTATTCTCCACAGTGGCTGTACCAGTTTGCATTCCCACCAACAGTGCATGAGTATTCCTTTTTCTCCATGTCCTTGCCAACACCTGTGGTTTCTTGTGTTGTTGATTTAAACCATTCTGACACGTGTGAGTTGATATCTCATTGTACTTTTGATTTGCATTTCCATGGTGGTAAGTGATGATGAACATCTTTTAATGGGTCTGTAGGCCATCTGGATGTCTTTGGAGAAATGTCTGTTCACGTCTTCTGCCCAGTTTTCAGTTGGATTATTTGTTTTTTGGGTGTTGAATTATATAAGTTCTTTATACATTTTGGCCACTAACCCTTTATTGGATATTTCATTTGCAAATATCTTCTTCCATTCTGTAGGTTGCCTTTTAGTTTTGTTGATTGTTTCCTTGGCTGTGCTTTTTATTTTGGTGTAGTTCCAATAGTTCATTTTTGCTTTTGTTTCCCTTGCCCAGGAAACATATCTGGAAAAAAGTTCTATGGCCATTGTCAGAGAGGTTACTGCCTATGTTCTTTCTTAGGATTTGTATGGTTTCAGAACTTGCCTTTAGGTCTTTAATCCATTTTGAATTTATTTATTTCAACAATACTTTAAAATTCACCCACACTGATGTTTATAGCTATAATTACTATATTCTTATTGCTGTGTATTTATTCCATTGTATTATGGAATGTAGATATTTTTTCTACTGTAAAGAGCCATTTGGGGTGTTTCTGTTTTTTTACTGTCATGAACATTTTCATCCATGCTTTCTCTATTAGTCAGGGTTCTCCAAAGAAACAGAAGCAATAAGATAAGTATATATCTAATTATATCTATATATCTATATCTATCTAGAGCTAGAGATAGATTTATCATAAGGAATTAGCTTATTCATAGTTATTGCTTATACATAAGCAATTATGGAGGCTGTCAAGTCCCAAAATCTGCTGTCAGCAAGCTGGAGACCCACGAGAGCCAATGTGTAGTTCCAGTTTGAAAGATGGCAGGTGAGACCCAAGAAATGCCAATGATGTTGGAAAAGAATAGTGTGTTAACTCAGACAGAAGGAGTTCCCTTCTACTTGCAGGAGGGTTAACCTTTTTGTTCCTTTTAGGCTCTCAACTGGTTAGATGAGGGCCATCCACATTAGAGAAGGCAATCTGCTTTATTCAGTCTGGTCTACCAATTCAGATGTTAGTCTCATCCCAAAACACCTTCACACACACATCCTGAATAATGTTTGACCTGGGTACCTATGGCTCATTCAAGTTGACAGATAAAATTAACCATCGTAGATTCTGATACACTTGTGCAAGAATTCGTACAGAAAATATATATGGGAAATAAAATGAAGGATCATAGAGTAGGTACCCAATAAACTTCAGTTTGTTTTCGAAGTGGTTGTGCCAATGTACATTTCTATTAGAAATTTGTAAGAGTTGCCATTGCTCCACATGTTTGCCAATGTGTTTTTTTTCTCAGTCTTTTTTGACAATGTGGTGAATGTGAAATAGAATCTTACTGTGGTTTTTACATGCATAAACTAAGCATCCTACTAACGAAATAGAAAAACAAAAGCAGAATATGTCCAAAAAATGTAAAATGGAGGAAATAATAAAGATAGGGGTAGAAATCAATATCAGCTCTAGATCTACATCTATCTATGTATCTATCTAAACATTGAGAAGAAACAAAGCCAGAAGTAAATTCTTTGTAAAGATGTCCAAAAATAACCTCTAGCCAACATGTCCCTGACCAGCAGATGAGGCAAGAAAAAGATGCAAATTGTTAAGGAAAATAACTGCTATTATTCATGTATGATTTTATTATTTACATAGAAAACCTAAAAGACTCATTGACAACTTATTAAAATTAATAAGAGAGCTTAGCAAATTTTCTAGATGTAAAATTAATACAAATGTCAAGTCTTTTTATAAATTATGTAAAAATAACTACAAAATGCAATAAAATAAGAAAATAGTAACAAATTTGTGGGGTTCCTGGGTGGATCAGTCACCTAAGTGTCCAACTCTTGATATCAGCTCAGGTCTTGATCTCAAGGTTGTGAGTTTGGACACTGCACTGGGCGTAGAGCCTACTTTTTTTAATTTTTATTTTTAATGTTTATTTAGTTTTTGAGAGAGAGAGAGTGTGTGTGAGGGAGGGGCAAAGAGAGAAGTAGATACAGAATCCAAAGCAGGCTCCAAGCTCTTGGCTCAGAGCCTGATGCGGGGCTTGAACTCACAAACCATGAGATCATGACCTGAGCTGAAGTTGGATGCTTAACTAACTGAGCCCCAAATGTGAAGCCTACTAAAAAAATTTTTTTTAAAGTAACAAGTTTATAAGCAATAAAGGAATAAAACTAAAAAAAAGTTCACAAATTTTAGGTAGATAAATTTTAAACTTTATTTTTAAATATTAAATAACATGTAAATAATGCAGAGACACATCATGTTCTTGGACAGAAAGACTAAATATTCAATATATGGGTTATATATTATTCCAGTCAAAATCTTAATAGTTTTTCATAAAACTTGGTAAACTGATTCTAAATGTATATATAAGAGCAAGGGATCAAAAATGGTTAAAATGCTTTTAAAATTACTTTCTCCACCAGAAGTCAAAACTTATTATTACTAATGTCTAGCATATTCTCTAACTGGCTAAAACTGAGTGTCTCCTACATGTATTCCAGCTCCAGCAACATTCAGGTCACAACTTCCAGTAGTTATTCTTTCCCTGCCTCCCCGTGCCCCAGAATCCCACCCTATGCATATGTAGTTTAGTATTCAGTTAGGTACTTAGAGATC
Organism: Prionailurus bengalensis; assembly: GCF_016509475.1. Taxonomy (NCBI): domain Eukaryota; kingdom Metazoa; phylum Chordata; class Mammalia; order Carnivora; family Felidae; genus Prionailurus; species Prionailurus bengalensis. Next base: position 57,791,961 of record NC_057358.1, on the reverse strand, counting down.
TCTAAGCATATTTCTGGAGCTCTTTGTCTACTTAGCTACTGTCTGGTACTCTATCCATCAAATTCCAGCTTTTTTCATCTATCTAAACTCCAATCTCTGTGTTTTAAACTCAGAGAAACTACTGGGATATTCTTGGACACCCCCCTTTCTGTACTGTCTCTGGTAAGTGCATCTAGATAGAACGCTTGGGAAGCTCATCTTGTTTATATCCTTCCTCTCAGGGATCCAGTCCTGTGCTGCTGCTGTCTGATATCTGAAAACAGAGGTTCAAATATTTTGCCCTGTTTTTTAGTTGTATATAGTAGGGGATTTAGTATGGTACTAGTTAGTCCATGATGATCAGACTCTCATGACTCCTTTTGACACAAACCTAGAAATGTAAAAACTTCTTGGCTAGTTGGTATGACACGATGTCCCTGGTTAATCTTGTATATTTTGGGCAGCAGATCTGACATCAGTTTCTTCTCTAAGAAGTCCTGATTCCTTTTATGGGAAACGGTATCTGAAGACCACAATCAGAAGTCTGAAGAAATTCATAGCTACTGAGCTGTTTCTTTGTTTCTAGATTCTTGCACTTGCCAGAGCAAAGATTTACTAGATCTGTATCTACAGGTATAGCTACATCTAGATACACAGTGAATTCATACTATTCTCTCTCGAACTCAATCCATCAGGTTCTACCCTTTTTCTCTACCAACACTTATGTTGTCAAGATCACCAATGTCCTTCTGTTTTCTAAATCCCAAGGTCAATTCTCAGTCTTTTCTTTTTAAATTATTTTTTAATGTTTATTTTTTTTGAGAGAGCACGAACAGCAGAGGGTCAGAAAGAGAGGGAGAAAGAGAATCCAAAGCAGGCCCCACACTACCAGCACAAAGCTCGATGTGGGGATCAGACCCATGAACTATGAGATCATGACCTGAGCTAAAACCAAGAGCCAGGCACTTAACCAACTGAGCCACTCAGGCACCCCTCAGTCTTTCAACTTTTTAAATAACAGAAGCTTTTGACACAGTTTATTCTTGTCCTTCCACTTTGAAATACTTTATTCCCTTATCTTGCGGGACACATCATTTTCTACTCAGCATCTCCTCTTGGATAGGCCAGAGGCATCTCATAGATAACATGTCCAAACCAGACCCTTTATTCCCCTTCTGAAATTTTCTCCTTACATGGTATTATCTCAGTAAACAGTAAGTCCTCCCTTCCAGTTTCTAAGGTCAAAACCTTAGAACAATCTTGACTCCTCACTTTCTTCCAGACTTCAGAAATGTCTCCATCAAATCTAATCCTCTTTTGGGTTTTCCATAGAGAGGATCATGTCATTTGTGAAGAGTTAAAGTCTGACCTCCTCCTGGCCGATTTGGATGCGTTTTGTTTCTTTGTGTTGTCTGATTGCAGAGGCTAAGACTTCCAATACTCTGTTGAATAACAGTGGCGAGAGTGGACATCCCTGTCTTGTTCCTGACCTTAGGGGGAAAGTTCTCAGTTTTTCCCCATTGAGGATGATATTAGCATTGGGTCGTTCATATGGAAAACCCAAAAGATTCCACCAAAAAACTGCTAGAATTGATTCATGAATTCAGCAAAGTTGCAGGATATGAAATCAATGCATAGAAATAGGTTGCATTCCTATACACCAACAATGGAGTGACAGAAAGAGAAATCAAGGAATTGATCCCATTTACAGTTGCACCAAAAACCACAAAATACCTAGGAATAAATCTAACCAAAGAGGTGAAAAATCTATACACTGAAAACTGTAGAAAGCTTTTGAAAGAAATTGAAGAAGACACAAAAAAATGGAAAAAGATTCCTGGATAGGAAGAATAAATATTGTTAAAATGTCAATACTACCCAAAGCAATCTACATATTCAATGCAATCCCTATCAAAATAACACCAGCATTCTTCACAGAGCTAGAACAAATAATCCTAAAATTTGTATGGAACCATCTTGAAACAATCTTGAAACAATCTTGAAAAAGAAAACCAAAGCAGGAAGCATCACGATCCCAGACTTCAAGCTATACTACAAGGCTGTAATCATCAAGACAGTATGGTACTGGCACAAGAACAGACACTCAGATCAATGAAACAAAAGAACCCAGAAATGGACCCGCAAACATATGGCCAACTAATCTTTGACAAATCAGGAAAGAACATCCAATGGAATAAAGACAGTTTCTTCAGCAAGTGTTGCTGGGAAAACTGAACAGCAAAATGCAGAAGAATGAACCTGGACCACTTTCTTACACTAGACACAAAAATAAACTCAAAATGGATGAAAGACCTCAATGTAGGACAGGAAGCCATCAAAATCCTCGAGGAGAAAGCAGGCAAAACCCTCTTTAACTTGGCCACAGCAGCTTCTTATTCAACACATCTCCGGAGGCAAGGGAAACAAAAGCAAAAATGAACTACTGGGACCTCACCAAAATAAAAAGCTTCTGCACAGCAAAGGAAACAATCAGCAAGACTAAAAGGCAACTGACAGAATGGGAGAAGATATTTGCAAACAACACATCAGATAAAGGGTTAGTATCCAAAATCTATAAAGAACTTATCCAACTCAACACCCAAAAAAACAAATAATCCAGTGAAGAAACAGGCAAAAGACATGAATAGACAGTTCTCCAAAGAAGACATCCAGATGGCAAACTGACACATGAAAAAGTGCTCAACATCACTTGTCATCAGGGAAATACAAGTCAAAACCACAGTGAGATACCACCTCACACCTGTCAGAATGGCTAACATTAACCACTCAGGCAACAACAAATGTTGGTGAGGTTGTGGAGAAAGAGGATCTCTTTTGCATTGTTGGTGGGAATGCAAGCTGGTGCAGCCACTCTGGAAAACAGTACGGAGGTTCCTCAAAAAACTAAAAATAGAACTACCCTACAATCTAGCAATTGCACTATGAGGCATTTATCCAAGGGATATAGGTGTGCTGTTTCCAAGGGACACATGCACCCCGATGTTTATAGCAGCACTATCAACAATAGCCAAAGTATGGAAAGAGCCCAAATTTCCATCAATGGATGAATGGATAAAGAAGATGTGGTATGTATATACAATGGAGTATTACTTGGCAATCAAAAAGAATGAAATCTTGCCATTTGCAACTACATGGATGAAACTGGAGGGTATTATGCTAAGTGAAATTAATCGGTCAGAGAAAGACAAAAATCCTATGACTTCACTCCTATGAGGACTTCTAAGAGACAAAACAGATGAACATAAGGGAAGGGAAACAAAAATAATATAAAAACAGGGAGAAGGACAAAACAGAAGAGACTCATAAATATGGAGAACAAACTGGGGGTTTCTGGAGGGGTTGTGGGAGGGGGGAGGGGCTAAATGGGTAAGGGGCACTAAGGAATCTACTCCTGAAATCATTGTTGCACTATGTGCTGACTTGGATGTAAATTTTAAAAAAATAAAAATAAAATTTAAAAAAATAAAGGTAAGAAGTTGAATAAAATGACCACAAAAAATTTTTACTAACTGTGAGGATATAGTTTATAAAATTTTAATATTATACAGAGGAGGGAAAATATTTGAATGACATTTAAATGTTATAGCTATGTATGCAGATGCATTTGTTGTTTTCTCCACGAAAGGAGAATGGCTTGTTCTAAATACATGCAAGGATAAGTTAAAAAAAATCTAATCCTCTTGGCTCCACCTTCAAAACGTATCTAGGATTTGACTATCTCTCGCTACCTCCACCACTATACTCTTGCACAAATCTTGAAAAATTGTTTCCTCAGTTGAATGATTGCAATAATATCCAAACGTGTCTCCCCGTTTCCCCACTTACCCCCTAAGCATAGGCACAAATAGCCCACTAAAATATGTCACTTTATTCCATAGCACCATTCAAAACTCTTCAACATCTTCATATCTTTACAGATTAAAAGACCAACATTATTAAAATGGCCCATAAGACTCTGCATGTATCCTCTCTTTTGACTTTACCTTCTTTTACTGTCCCCTTACTTACTCTACACAGCCACACTGTCCTTACTATTTCTTGAGAATGCCAAGGATGTTCCTATATTAAGAGTTTGTAGTTGCTATTCCTACCTCCTGGAGTACTGTTTTCCCAGGTATTTCCATGGCTCACTCCCTCCTTTTTACCCTCACCATAGCATTTAGCACTTGTGATTACATATATTTTACTTATTTATCGGTTTATTTTATGTTCTTTGTCACTAGACTCTTAAGTTCCATGAGGGCAAGGAGAATGCCTAAAATACTGCAGGAACTTAACAAGACTTTGATTAAAGAATGAATAAACAAAATATTTACTGAATACCTACTGTGTGCCAGGGACTCTGCTACTTGCTAGCACACGTGTACAGCATATAATCCCTGCCCTCAAGAGAAGTGAGAGAGGCAAATGACCAATTTCCTTATAAAGTCCCTGACACTAGCCTCACACTTCCATGCACCTACTCTATTGTTATTCCCATACACTGCTTAAAGTTTCATGTGTGAGTACCCTTGATATATGATAGCCCTTTGACCTTTGAGAAAGTCATGCTCTAAAAATAGTCTAGAGGGCCAGTTCTGAGAAAGCCAAATTGGGAATTGATGCCACCTCTCTTCGTGGCTTTGGGCAAATCTAAGAACCTTTCTGCTTCTGTTTCCCCAGCTGTAAAATAGGATTAATAGTTCCTGCTACACAGGAGTCTTTTGAGGATTCTTTCATTCATGTAGTAATATTTATTGAAAATGGTAAGTGCTAAGTGGTATTATGCCTAATTAATTAGGTCCTCATCTCCCTGGTGTGGGTTATGGTGTCTGGCTGGTCATTAATAAAATATGCTGGAAGCTTTGCAGATTTTCCTTTCAGAGCTCTCCTGATGGCTGCATAAGCAGTGCAGGAATTGGGCATCCAACCTTGTAGTTAAATACATACAGCTGTTTGAGTTCTAGCATGCTCACATTTATTTAGTTCTCAGACAATGCACAATTGGAAGGTGCCGAAAGCGCCAGTTAAGAAAGAGAAATACTACAAAGGATCCTAGGGTGGTTAGTAATAAAGCCAGGAAATAAAATTAAGACTCAATTTGGATTTGCCAGATAATACCAATGGGAATCCTAACACCTCCTCTGAAAAATTCAAGTGGGAGTCAGATAATAGTAAAATAATAAGCAATATTATAAGATGTCATAGATGACATTATAGAGGAAATTATAGAAGATGTAGGATAAAACATCAACAATGGGTGATATTTAAGTGGTTGTTATATCACATCACAAGAGACTTTTTTTTTTCCGAGACATACTTATGATAAAACTGTTAAATCTAAATTCCGCAGAAGGCAGAGTCTACGTACTCTTTATTATCAAGGGCAATCTCAGAGAGAAGGAATGAGGCATAAGCAGAGTGAAGCAGCTGGCTATTGTTACATGTAATTGATTGTTCAGTTCATGGGACCACGTCCTTCTGGCTCTTCTGAGGAAACGTAGCAAGGTTGTGAGGTGTCAGGACTTACACCACTTATCCATTCAAATAGTTCCACCTCCTTGAGTCACCTCTTTCTTCCATACTATACCAAGGAAGATCTGATGTCTCGACTTCATTTACTGTTGCCTGTTATTGCATCTAAGTTTCAAGGGGACATACCAATAAACTGTTAGGGCTGGTTCCAAAAGTCCTTCACTGAACATTGACTTCTGCTGCCCAATCAATAAAATCTCGCCTGTCCAGCCTTACATGTCATCCCTTTCCAACCCTTTCTGTCTCCCTGAGTGAGAACATACTATCATAGTCATGTAAGGACAGACTGAAAGGATTATTTAATGCAGTCTCCTACCTAGTAGAAGAATTCTTCCTGAAATGCTGTTCAATGGCAGTCACTGAGTCACTGTTTGCATAATTCAGTGGCAAAGTGTTCATCTCATAAGGAAACCTGTTCCCTTTTTCCATTGTTCCTATTAAGTAATTTTTTATATTGAGCAAAAAATCTATCTACCAATCATTTCCAACCACATTCTCACTGTTATCTTTCCTATTCTTTGTTTATTTGGCCTCTGTCCAGCTTTTGACATCATGTCAGAATTTTCTTTTTCCTTAGATTTCTATCCACCATCAGTATCTGTGATAGTTGATTTTTTTTCTCCTATCTCTATAGCTATTTCTTATCAAGTCTTCTCTTTCAGTTTCTCTTCCTCAATGTGTCCCTTACATGAGCATAATTCCTAAGCTTCACCTTTGGTCATCTGATTTTTTCCTTTCAACACGTAAGTTCTATGTGTCCTTATATAAACCTCTGATTTCAACTACCCACCCCCAATTCTCTTTCTCTAACCCAGAGGACTCAGAGAACTATAACACTGTAATTTCAATTCTCTGATGACCATCTCTCTGTGGATGTCTCATAGGTCCCTGAACCTGAATGTGTTCTCAAATAAAATACATCTTCTTTTCCTTCCCAATCCCTTTTTCCTGTTGTTTCTCTGGCTTAGTGAATGGGACTATCAGACAGTCATCAGTAGCCAAAGATCCAGCAAAAAAATCTAGATGCTTTTCTTTCCTCACCAGTCTGACCTCCATGTAAACCTCCAAGGGATTCTAAATCCTTAAAAATCTTTTACTCAGGTCAATGCTCACATTTCACAAACAGATTTTTAGGAGTAAATTTATTATGCCTCAAAAAAAACCCTTTTTAAAAAAATGTGAAATTTATTGTCAAATTGGTTTCCATACAATACCCAGTGCTCATCCCAACAGGTGCCCTCCTCAATGCCCATCACCCACTTTCCCCTCCCTCCCAACCCCATCAACCCTCAATTTATTCTCAGTTTTTAAGAGTCTCTAATGGTTTGGCTCCCTCCCTCTCAAAAAAAAACTATTTTTTTCGAGTCCATGCCCAACAGGTAGGTATCCCTGGTCATTAATCTTCTGTCTTAACACCACTCCTATGTTGTTTTATGTTTTCTTGAGCTGACCCAGACCTACACTTATCCCCCATCCTCTAATCCGCTTTTTCCCCAACATGCCCTATAGGACTGAGCATCATCAAGCTCTTCTGGAAGTATTCCCTATACCTTCTTTGCCATATCTGATATGTACCTTTGCCATATCTGATATGTACCATATCTGATATATATGCCATATCTGACATCTATATGTACTAAAGAACATACTTTTTGGGGCACCTGGGTGGCTCAGTCAGTTAAGAATCTGATTCTTGATATTGGCTCAGATCATGATCTCCTGGTTAGTGAGAGCAAGCCCAGCATTGGGCTCTGTGCTGACAATGTGGAACCTGCTTGGGATTCTCTCTCTCACTCTCTTTCTGCCCCTCCCTGGCTCATGCTCACATGTGTGCTCTCTCTTAAAATAAATAAATCAACTTTAAAAAACTTAAAAAAAGAAGACATGATTCCTGAAATTTTTCATCTACCCTACAGTTCTCCCTTGTTACCTACACACCTCAGGGTCAGAGGCTACACCATATTCTTGGTTCTTAGCACTAAACTTTGTTCATAGCTGAAATGCAATAAATATTTTAAATGAATGGACTCATCTCCTTCACCTACCTCACTATGCTGCCTCAGTTCAGTTGTTCATCAGCTATAACTTAGTTTATTGTTAAGAACAGTTGATTCTTATAATTTGTTGATTCCATATTTTGAAATTCTCCTACTTGCTTATTAGTAACCCCAAAAGTCAATATTTGCAGGTTTTTGAAATCATTCCTGGACATGCTCAGAGTAGTAAAAAATTTGAGTCACTCAGCAAGCGTGTTCCCAGATAAGGTCAAACAAGGCAATACTTTACTTTCTGGTTTCAGCCCTCATATTGTAAACAAGTATCCTTTTGGCAGTCTATTTAGTGCTACATTTTTCTCATTTTTTGTGCCTTTTTTTTTTTTTTTGGCGATTCTGCTGTTTAAAATCACCACCAAGTGTAGTGCTGAAGAGTCGTCTAGTGTTCCCAAGAGCAAGAAGGCTGGATGTGCCTTATGGAGAAAACACGTGTGTCAGATAAACATTGTTGAGGCATGAGTTACGGTGTTGTTGATCATAATTTCAGTTTTAATGAATCAACAGGAGGACACATCCAGAGAAAGGAAAATGAAATTTGGTGATCTATATACGAGACACTCCAGAAAGTGCTAAAGCAATATCTATAGTACATGATGAAGTTACAGAAAAGATGGAAAAGTGGCTAAATATGTGGATTCATAGAATTATGACTGATTTTTTTTAAAGCAAGGTTGTGAGGGTAAATGACCATGAAATTAATGGTCTTGTTGCTCAGTCAGGGAAATGTTAAATCCTTCTCAGTTAGAAATACTGCATATAATTATTTATAAAACATTTACATAGATATATATGACATCACATCTATATCTATATAACAAAGTGTCTTTAAACATAAAGATAGGTTACATATCGGTCAGTTGATTAAAATATTGTGACCAGAGGCTTGCAGGAACATAACCCTGTACTTCCCCCAGAAGCAGTGACTCAATATCCACTAATTCAGTGTTTGCACATCTTTACAGAGAGTAAGTGCCACAAATAATTAGAATTGACGGAACCTCCTAACAGGTCCTAATGCCTCCAGCTTGGCCTCACTGTTGCTTGAGGAAACTTTCTAAAACTAAAATCTAATCCTGCCATTGCCCAGTTTTAAATGCTTCTAGACTCCATATAGATTTCAGGATACAGTTCAATTTCCTTAGTTTAGAATGTAAGTCAAGCCTCGTTTCCTACCAATGCTCTGCACATGTCCTTTTTTCCAATTTCCAGAACTGCTTGTGTTTTCACCAATTCTTGTATGCTGTCTTGATTTTCCTATACATTCACACATGCTGTTCCCTCTACTTGTGATGTCCTTACTTTCTCCCTTTATTTTCAGCTAGTTAATGCCTATTCATCTTTCTAATCTTATCTCAAGTACACTTTTCTCTGTGGAACCTTTACTGACCCCTACGGTCTGATCTAGATGACTTTTCTCTGTGCCCTAGGAATACCTCTAATATAACACATACTATGAATACTTGCTTTTTCTTGTCTGTCTCTCTCACTAAACTAAAAAGTGTTTCAGAGCAGGAGTCATGTCTTTTAAATTTTTTTCTTACTAGTACCAAGGACAGTGTCTGACATATTTCACATATAGCAAAAACTAAATATATATTTTTCAATGAATGAATGAATAAATGAATGAATGACTAGTTTCATGAACTATATCCCCTTTAAATATTTGAGGAATTTTCAGGCTATACATTCAAACTTTTTATAACTCTTTCTCAATGGACATGATATCCAGAACTTTTCCAATATCATGCCAACAGGACATATCCTGGGTCACATTCCAATTATTCAAAAGTTCATTTTAAACTGTGGTACATCTGGCGCACTGTGACCCAGATATGACATATAGTATGAAGCATGTAGAGTAAAATGTCCTTTGATTAGTATACACTAAGTAGAAATGAATGAATGAATGAACGAATGAAGCCAATGCAGCTTTAAGATTTTTTTTTTCCATCTTCTTTTTGTTCATATATCACTCTGCTCATTCCTTTTTTTTTTTTTTTTTTTTTTTTTAAATTTTTTTTTTTTTCAATGTTTATTTATTTCGGGACAGAGAGAGACAGAGCATGAATGGGGGAGGGGCAGAGAGAGAGGGAGACACAGAATCGGAAGCAGGCTCCAGGCTCCGAGCCATCAGCCCAGAGCCTGACGCGGGGCTCGAACTCACGGACCGCGAGATCGTGACCTGGCTGAAGTCGGACGCTTAACCGACTGCGCCACCCAGGCGCCCCACTCTGCTCATTCCTATTGAGGTTGCTATTAATTCAAAACCCCCATGTCTTTTTTATTTATATTTCTGGTAAACGAAATATCCTCAGTACATATTTAGAAAGATTATATTCTTTTATTCCAAATTCAGGATTTATCATTTAATCCCTATTTAATTTTACCCAGCTAGTTTTGGCCTATTGTTATAACTTATACATACTTTTAAGTATGGATTCTTTTTCATAAAGCGTTAGTTACACTTCTCAACTCCATGCCATATGTCTTTACCCAAATCATTGATAATAACATTAAACAGGCCCAGGACTCTGGCCTTCATTTTATACCTGATGTTTATCAAAATTCTTTTAATACAGTTACTTACTTCTTTAGAAATCCTCCTAAGCATATCAACTGTCCCCAAATTTACACATGGAATTCATAATGGAAGATGTGTAGTACAGTGGAAAAGTGTAAGTTTAGAGCAGACCTGTATTCAAAGCCCACCTCCACCTCTTACCAGCTGATGACTCTGGCCATTAACTTCATTTCTCTGAGCCTCACTTTCCTCATCTATAATCTGAAGATAACATACCAGCACAGGGCTGTTGTAAGCATTAGAGATAATGAACACAAGATGCCTCCACAGTGTGTGGCATATAAGACTCAGAAAAATGACAGGAGTTTATAAATGACTGAAACAAGAGATTGGTTAAATGTCATCCTGAAAACTAGGTATCGATAGCATCATATTGAACTTCAATTGGTAAGCCCATCAAAAGAAACTAAAAGACTGTAGCATTCAATCTTCGTGATCTTGATAGAAACTTGCCTCCTGATCAGTTTTTGCTACATCAAGTAGCTCAAAAATCCCTTTCAGCATGAAAATTGTAGGTGGAGATCATTTATGGCTCTGGTCCAATTGATTATTGTTTATTACCCCATAAAAATAGTCCAGAGAAAACTATACACTTTGCTGCACATTATTAACACATGATAATGACCAGGGATGGTGCGCATTTTATCTTCCATTTTCTCCACCTCCTTGCTCCCACCTTTTTTTTTTTTTTTTTTTTTTTTTTACTTTGCTTCTTTAGGTCATTATTAATGCCCCTCCCTTCCCTCATCTTGTTCCTAACAAAATCCAAGAGGCATCCTGATGTGCTCTGCTCTCAGCAAACCCATACCATTCTCCAAAGCTTGCCATACTCTTCTTTACAGACTTCTTTAGAGCTTTTTTTTTTTTTTTTTTTAATTTTTATTTTTGGGACAGAGAGAGACAGAGCATGAACGGGGGAGGGGCAGAGAGAGAGGGAGACACAGAATCCGAAACAGGCTCCAGGCTCCAAGCCATCAGCCCAGAGCCTGACGTGGGGCTCGAACTCACGGACCGCGAGATCGTGACCTGGCTGAAGTCGGATGCTTAACCGACTGCGCCACCCAGGCGCCCCTTTAGAGCTTTTTAAAGAAACCCACCAACACTTTTCCAGGGATTATCGGTAAGCACAGCATTCTGTTGTGTTTGCAATATACCATTTTCCACTTGCAGAAAATCGGGACATTTACCTGTTTCAGTCTTTTGCCCTCATATCTCTTCTCTATAAATATTCAACGGTCGCTGCTTGACAGTGTTTCTGAGATCACACCTGTAAATTCTCCAGGTGCCTGGAGAATAATTTTCTTGAATTTGGGGGCTTGAATTTATTTGAAACAGCTAGGAGCTCTCTCTTCATCTCTTCAGCTAATTTGGGCATTATTTTCCTCTTAACCATGTTTGTTCTACTCTTTTCAGTTTGAAGACCCTTTTCCTAGTGGAGAAAAGAGAAGCAAATTAGGAGATGAGTAGCTTTTTTCTGCTGTAATCTGTTAGCATAATGAGATGAAATTCAAATACTGAGCCCATTTTTACCTTGTTCCTTCTTCACTCTACGGTAGCTTTAAGACTCTGGTCTTTGGCTATTTTGCACACTTATCCTTACCCTGAGGTTCAACTTTGTTGACAAAATTCTCTAGCTTAATTTTTCTCTTAATTTTTTTTTTCATTTTGGGTTGTGTGTCTTTCTCATGTTTTACATATGACCTGAAGAAGATTCCCCAAATGGCCTAAATAGTTCCATTCGATCTCTACCTTCTTTTGTTGCATGTTGAGATAACATAAAATTAAATTCGAGATTGTTATAGTTGAGCTTGTTCCCGTCCCCACAGACTTGAACCATAAAAAGGATTACCTGTGGTGGAGCCCCCATCTTGAGTTTAATCTGTCACTAGGACAAGTCTTGTAAGCTAGTGTAGCAAGCCTTCTAGAAGTCTATTTAGTGAGAGATTGAGGAGCTTTGCAGCAGAGAATACCTCAGAGGAGATGGAGACAGACGTGTTAGCTTGGCCCAATAACAAAACCTCTGAACAGAGTCTGTCTGTTCAGGAAAGGAAGAGTAATTTTGACTATGATGTAGGGTGGTGGCTGTCACTTAAATTCATCCCTGTCCTTATCTAGTTCCTAGGGAGAGACAGGATTCTTAGCTGGGGCTATCAGATTTATAGATAAACTTGGCTCACACTCCCAATTCCATGAATGAGAAAATCCGAATGTCTCTTTTTGATTTCTGTAAATTCCCAGAATTGGGTCATTTTCTGAATATGCCAAGTATGTGTGTGTGTGTGTGTGTGTGTGTGTGTGTGTGTGTGTGTGTATTGGGGGAGTAGTTACAGAGTCTGAAATCTTCTGCAAGTAGTTTAGAGTCCAGATCCAGGGAAATATGAGTTATTATCATTTATGTGATACATTTAAATTCACAGCATGGTGAATCTATGGTGGGGGCTTTTTGTTGATTTCTTTAACCTTTCTGAAAGTTTTCAAGGATAGAGACTCTCTCTACACATACATGTAATGAATAAACAAGTATAGCACATAGTAGGTACTTGATAATTCTTCAGATTTAATGAAACCATTCAAATGGAGGACATAAATATAAATATATCTGGTGTTACTTTATGTGGTTGTTGTGAATTCTAAAATGATATAATTCTTTTCTCCTAAATTCCCAGTGATGCCCACCTGACCAAGTAGCTCTCCCTTGTATTTAGAATGAAGTTCAGAGTTACAGCACCCTCCCTCACTACCTCCTCTTTCTGTGAAATGACACCGTCGGTAGGCAAGCCAAGAAATTATCAGACATTTCACTTTTAGCAGAATGATTTTCCTTGCAGCTCCCTTGATAATTGAAGTCTCTCAATACCACTACATTTGATCTCCTTGCCAGTTATGTCATGTGGGTTAGAATTGCATTCAGAATCACATAAATGAACATAACGTATTAGAATTAGAAAGATTTGGGGGTGCCTGTGTGGCTCAGTTGGTTAAGCATCCAACTGGGGCTCAGGTCATGATCTCACGGTTCATGAGTTCCAAGCCCCATGTGGGGCTCTATGCTGACAGCTCAGAGCCTGGAGCCTGCTTCGGATTCTGTGCCCCCCCCCCCCCCTCTCTCTCTGTGCCCTTTTCCCTCTTGGGCTCTGTCTGTTTCTCTCTCTCAAAAATAAATAAAAACATTTAAAAAAAGAATTAGAAAGATTTTTATTTGCCCTATTTTATTTTTAATCCTATTACGTCAAAACACCTTCATATGACCATTTTTGTGTATAGCTCTATAAAATATTGTCTGTTCCAAAGGAAATGTCCGGTTACTTATACTGTACATTTCTACCATATCCTTAACTAGGGTGTAAGCTTCATAGAAGAAATGTGTTATCTTCAAGGGTTTTTGTTGGTCTTCCTAATTTACTCAAGTTCAAAGATACGTATTTTGTCATTCACCACATCCCTCCTCCCATCAGAACCTAAGTGGCAAGATGTCCTTGGTGAAATTTTCTTAGTACTTCCTTCAAACTAGTACTCATCTTTGTACGTATTTCTTTTTTTTTTTTTTTTTTAATGTTTATCTACTTAGAGAGAGAGAGAATGAGCTAGGGAGGGGCAGAGAGAGATTGGGAGAGAGAGAATCCCAAGCAGGCTCCATTCTATCAGTGCAGAGTCCAGCGTGAGGCTTGATCTCACAAACCACAAGATCATGGCCTGAGCCTAAATCAAGAGCCAGACACTTAATCAACAGAGCCACCCAGGCACCCCTGTACATATTTCTATTATAAGACTTTTCATGCTAGTTCATATACTTTTGTGTTAGGCAAAAAATAGCATGTAGGGGTGCCTGGGTGGCTCAGTCAGTTAAACACCCAACTTCAGCTCGGGTCATGATCTCATGGTTCATGGGTTCGAGCCCCGCATTGGGCACTGTGCTGACAGTTCAGAGCATGGAGCCTGCTTCCGATTCTGTGTCTCCCTCTCTGTCTGTCCCTCCCCTGCTTGCACTCTGTATCTCTCTCTCAAAATAAATAAACATAAAAATATTTTTTTTGAATTAGCATGTAAATAATTCTAGCCCTTTCTCTACTCCTGGCTGCTACAGAGACTACTGGTCCTGGTCAGTCTGTTTCTTCCCTTACTCTTAGGATTCTCTTGCGCAGGTTTACAGAAAAATCAGGAGATAAGGCTGTTTCAAAGCAAAATTTCATGGGGGTCACAGAGTTGGGGTGGGAAGGGGAAGAAACATTTGGTGTTTGGAAGAAAGGCAGAGGCCACTGAAATGGTAATAAAATGGATGAAAAGGCAATTTTTAAAAGAAAAGTTGTACTTCATTTCTTAGAGTTTAAGATACACAAGTTGACTTATTTCAAAGGTACTTTTTTGGTTGTCTGACTATGCTTCTTAACTGCTCTAAGACTGGACCACATGAGAGCTTGGTTTCTGTAGAGTTACATTTCGTTAACTTATCTGTGATCTCTTCTGGAACTCCTTGGAGGCAGGGGCTGTGCCGTTAGCTTCCATATCTCCAGTTCTTAACCCGTAGTAGTGTTTAATAAGTAGTTGTTGAATTGAAAACTAGAAGTGTTTTATTTAACAAATAAAAAAGTCAAGAGGTCCCCTAAATCTGTATAGTTGAACACTTTAGCAAGCTTGAAGTGCTTGAACCTTCAATGGCATCAACACTTGATTAAAAATTTCTCTTGGAGTGCCTGTGTGGTTCAGTCAGTTGGGCATCTGACTTCAGCTCAGGCCATGATCTTGCAGTTTGTGGATTCGAGCCCCACGCCGGGCTCTGTGCTGAAAGCTCAGTGCCTGGAGCCTGCTTTGGATTCTCTGTCTCCCTCTCTGCCCCTCTTCCCTCTCAAAAATAAATAAACATTAAAAAAATAATAAAAATAAAAATTTCTCTTTAATGCCATTTTGTTGCTTCCAATTATAGTAGGAAAAAAAGGGGGATTTTCTAATATGATACAATGCTATACCTCAATGAGCAATTATAATAGATTTAGGGAGAGATACATGAGATGTCTGATTCTAGGGACAGTTAAACATAATTATTAAACATATTTGTTCTGTGATACACTGCTCCCTCCATCCAAGAAGTAGTTCTATTCTATAGTCTTTCCAGTCAATTCAGTAGAGGTCCTATACACTAATAAGTTTAGAGTGCCCCTCTCCCCAAAAATATAATTCAAAGAGTTTTTAAATTACTAAACTGAAAAACAAAAGGAATAATAACAAGTTCTGATTTTTTTCTGTGATATATATTTGAAATTTAAAAAACTACCAGGGATAAAAATCTTTCGCACACTTATTTTCTTATCTTTTTGATCCAGCTCTCCTAGTGTCCTCCCTATGAATATGCAATTTTTCAGAACTGAAAATCGCAAATGTTCATCATAAAACTAACTTTTTACCATTCTTTTATTAATGAGGGAGTAGTGAAAGTTCGTAGTGATGAGAAACATATGTATTTTCAGTTTGTGGGACTTAAGCACTTTTACAAGAATTTGAAATTCCTGGGAATTTGAAATCTAGAGAGCCCAAGGAAGACTTTTCAAATGCCATCAAATCTATTTTCAGAAAAGTTATCCAGACTTTTAGATTCCCATTCTAGTGTTCTTTTACTCATACTCAGTGTTTCAATACAATCCTAATTTTTCCATAGCATTTTCCCCTTATGTATAATGAGAGGAGAAAATATTATCACTCAAGTATTTATTGAATCTCTATTATACATTGAGAATTACATGAGGTGTCATGAGAAATGAAAAAAAAAGGGACAGGAAGAATTATTCCTGCCAGCTATGAATTTATTACATTGTTACTATTGATTATAGAAAAACTAGCTGTATAGAGGCTAGAAATAATTATGCTAAATATCATTAATTATAATGATAATAATCCAAACTCTCATTTGTATTGCACTTTAGAGTTTATAAAAATATAATCTCATTTATCCTCGTAGTCCTATGTAAATTATCTATTCCATTTAAGTGTTGAGGAAACAGGCTCAGATTGTCTTGAGGTGGCAGAATCTTTGAGTGACAAGGGGAAACAGACTCATCAATTCTTATTTATACAACAGAGCCAACGTGGGAAATTGTTTAAAAATGGGAATTCTTATAGTAAGTTAAACACAGAAAATCTTTTAGTAACTTAATATTGAAAAGTTGTACAAGAAGGTTTAATGTCATCAAACATGATATTAAAATGATAAAAGGCTCAACCAAAGGAGGAGCCTCTCATTTTATTTTTTGACAACTTTATTGTTGTGATGGCATCCTATAAATTATGCATATTTAAATGATGACAAATGTTAACTTGGCTTATTATAGCAATCAGTTCATAATATATACAAATATTGAATCATTATGTTGAACAGCTGAAACTAATATAATATGTCAATAATGCCTCAATTAAAAGAAAATAAAGTGCATGATTTGATGAGTTTCTACACATATACACCTGTGAAAGCATCACCACAGTTAAGATAATGAACATATTTGTCATCCCTGAAAGTTTTCTCCTGCCCTTTTGTAGTCTCTCCTTTCTGCCCCTTCCCACCCCTACTCCCCTTTTCCCAGGCAGCCATTGATCCGTGTTCTGTCACTGTAGATTAACTTGCCTTTTCTATGATTTCATATAAGTGCAACCACATATTATGTATTCCTTTTTTTCCCTCTGGCTCATTTTACTCAGTATTCCTTTTTACCAATGAGAAGTATTTCCTAAGATGGATATAACACGGTTTGTTTCTCCATTCACCTGGTGATGAACTTTTAGGTTGTTTTCAGATTTCAGGTATTATAAATAGAGCTGTTACGAGCATTTGTTTACAAGTCTTTATATGGACATATGCTTTTATTTCTCTTGGATAAATATTTAAGAGTGGAATGGCTAGATTAACTTTTTAAGAGGTTGCCAAACTGTTTTTCAAAGGGATTGTATCACTTTCCAAAAGGGAAGTACATTTACATTTCTGCCAGCGTTATATATAAGTAATAATTTCTCCATATCTTCACCAACACTTGATATGGTCAGTCTTTTTAATTTTAGCCATTTTAATAGGCATATAATAGTGATTTCAATTTCTGTTTCTCTAAGAAATAATGATATGGTTGTCTTTTCTTCTGCTTATTTGCCATCTGTGAGGTGCATGTTTACATCTTCTGTTGATTTTTATTGTTGCTTTCTTATTATTGACGTATCAATTCATTACGTATTCTGAATATAAGTTCTTAATATGATATATAATTTGAAAATATTTTCTTCCAGTGTCTGCCATGTTTTTTTCTCTCTGTTAACAAGATCTTTCAAAGAGCAGCAATTTTTAATTTTGATGTAAGCAATTTATCAACTTCTTTTTTAAAGGATTGTGCTTTTGGCATCATATGTTAGAAATATTTACCTAATTCAAGGTTGCAAAGGTTTTCCCTACATTTTCTTCTATTTGTTTTATGGTTTTATTTATTTTTTATTTTTTTAATGTTTATTTATTTTTGAGAGAGAGAAATAGAGTGGGAGCAGGGGAGAGACAGAGAGAGAGGGAGACACAGAATCTGAAGTAGGCTCCAGGCTGAGCTGTCAGCATGGAGCCTGATGCAGGCCTCGAGCTCACAAATGGTGAGATCATGACCTGAGATGAAGTCAGAGGCTTAACTGACTGAGCCACCTCACCACCCCTGTAGTTTTAGATTTTACACTTAGGTCTATAACCCATTCTGTGTTAATTTTTGTATATCATGCCAAAAATTTCACTTTAATATCACATAAATTTTCCAATTCGATTGTGGGGTAATTTGCCAAGAAAAGTTGTGGAAATTGTTCTCCTGGGGTCATTTGCACTACAACTGGAAAAACATTAAGGAATTGACCAAGGAGGGGCACCTGGGTGGCTCAGTCAGTTAGGCATCTGACTTCGGCTCAGGTCATGATCTCACAGCTCGTGAGTTTGAGCCCCGCGTCAGGCTCTGTGCTGACAGCTCTGAGCCTGGAGCCTACTTCAGATTCTGTGCCTCCCTCTCTCTGCCCCAACCACTCGCATTCTGTCTCTGTCTCTCTCAAAAATAAACATTAAAAAAATTATAATTGTCCAAGGAAACAGCTCCGCATGTGCAGAATATGGTTTCGGTAGAATGTGCTTTCTATTATGCCATTTGCCTATTTTCTGACTGCTGGCTTTTCTGAAGCAATTTTGATCATATCAAGGTAGGTAAAAATCCCTAAAATTTACAGGTTGGTGAATTTCACACAGTCTAAGGCTACTGAATAATATTTTCGAGCATATTTTAACTGCTACTAGCTTATCCCCTTGAAAGTATCAGAGGCACAGCTTTCTCCCCAATCCACTAGAAAATTCCATGTATCTCCTTTGAGTAGCCTATTCTTTCTACTCTTGTGATGCTCTAATTGATGTCTGGGGTATTTTAGACTTTTCTTGAATTCATCTACTCCATTTTTCGAGGAGAAGATTCTCTTGAGTACTAACCATTATACTGGGTTTTAGCTGAGAGATAGTATCATTCAAAAAATGATAACTTACTGTCATACCCATTGTTTCATGGTAGATTCCTTTTTTGTAGTTTAATCTTTATAATTAAATGTTTGACTAGGTGAAAGATAGGCTATCAGAGTTCTATTTAGAATAATAACTAATGCCTTCTTATTCAAAATTGGGGTCATGACCCTTAGGAAGTCCTAGAGTGGTTTTTTTTTTTGAAATATGGAAATTTGAGGCACTTAGATGGCTCAGTGGTTTAAGCATCTGACTCTTGATTTCAGCTCATGTCAGGATCTCATGGTTTGTGAGTTCAAGCCCTGCATTGGGCTTTGTGCTGACAGTGCAGAGCCTACTTGGAATTCTCTCTCTCTCCATCCCTCTCTGCCCCTCCCCTGCTTGCACTCTCTTTCTCTCTCTCAAAATAAATAAACATTTTTTAAAACATGGAAATTTCCAAAATATCTCAAACACCCAAGTTTTGTAAAGCATTTAGCTAGCTTACATGTAACCATCAGGGTTATGTGCATTTAGAAGAAAGATGGTCTCTCCCATCTCTAGGGTTTCCTGCCCTTTGTCATTCTCTGCCTTGAACATGCTTTAGGGTGTCGATGCAAGCTTGGAATTGAAACATTCAGTGTTATCCCAACTAATACTTATGCTTGAAAAATGAATCACTTGATTTTTGTGTAAGAAAGATGACATGAAATGAAGTGTGGGTTAGAAGAGACTATAGGGGAAAATCTTTAAATACATATATATATATATATATATTTATATATTATATGTATGCATATATATTATTTATGTACATCCAGAATTACCAACATAGTATCAAGTAATTATTTTCAAAAGTGAAATAATTTGCCAAATTAAATTTTTTTTAAAATTTTTTTTTCAACATTTTTATTTATTTTGGGGACAGAGAGAGACAGAGCATGAACGGGGGAGGGGCAGAGAGAGAGGGAGACACAGAATCGGAAACAGGCTCCAGGCTCTGAGCCATCAGCCCAGAGCCTGACACGGGGCTCAAACTCACGGACCGCGAGATCGTGACCTGGCTGAAGTCGGACGCTTAACCGACTGCGCCACCCAGGTGCCCCCCAAATTAAATTTGATAGAGGTTTTGCTGATAAGTATAATAGTCCCCTGTCCACACTCCTGCTCTTCCCTCACTCCAGGGATAGTACCAAAGCAGAAAGTACACTTTAGCTGTTAGATTAAAAATTATGTGCATGCTTATTATAGAAAATATCAGAAGCTTGGAATATAGAAAGAAGTGGAAGAAAACCCATATTCTAACTACCTAGAAATAACAGTAGTTAATATTTTGATATGTTTAGTCAGGTCTTTTTTTCTGCTGAGTTTCTCAAACATATAGATGTATTACATATATGATTCACAAATCATATTTGCCTCTTAAAAGGATGATAGACACATTTTGATATTTATATTTTGTTGAGTGGGTATAGCATTATCTACCTAATTATTCACACACTTGGATCATTTGGTTTTTAACTGATAAGGTGATATGCAGCACTATGAAGAATTAGGGATATAACCTTACCTAAGTTGTGACTTACATAGTTTGGTCCCATATTTGTGCACAGTTAAAAAGGTACAATCTCAATAGGCAAAAAATAATTGGAAAGGTATTCTGTTCTTTACTCATATCTTTTAAAGTAGTGCTTCTCAAATGTATGCATGCACAAACTTGCTAAAATTCTGATTGCTGGGCTCTACCCTGAAAGATTCTGATTCAGTAGTTATGGGATGGGACCTGAGAACTTGCATTTCTAACACATGCCCAATTGAAACTAATGATTTAAGAGTCACAATCTTAAAAGACACTAAAAGGATCAATTAATGTCCTCTCTCATATTTTTCATACTCCTCTCTTCCCCAAATCTCAGTTCTTAAATTCTCTTGTCTTCCTCCCCAAACTTCCAAGCTCCCCAACCCCAGTTTTATAAATCACATGATGTTTACTCTCTGCCAGCCTTTTTCTCCACTTTCCTGGTAACCTCTAGTTCTTGACTTCTTTTACTTTGCTCAGAATCTGTATAACATTAGCATTCTGACCAAGATACACTCATCTCAGAGGCTGTGGGCAGGGATTGAGCTGGGAATGACAGAATTCTCTTTAACTAGGGAGAAATCTAAGAACCCTCCAATATTAATTAACGCATTCCATCCCATCACAAGTACTAAAGATTATTTTATTAGAATAAAGCCCCAGGAACATAATTCCTAATAGTCAAAAGATGTGAGGTAATTAAATCTTGATCTAGATCGAGAGATTAAGAGCACAGATGCTAAAGTCTGATGTACATGAGTCCAAATCCCACTTCTGTCACCTGTAGTTGGGAAAGCCAGCCCCAGCGAACTGAGGAAACCTCAGTTTCCTCATATGTAAAGAATAAAAAACAATAGCATCCAACTAATATATGTGATAATAAAAGTAATGCTTAGCAAATTTCCTGGTGCTTGGTAAGAGCTCTATTGATGAAGTTATTATTATTGTCTTTGTTGCTAAACTACTTCCAGAGGGTTATTCCAGATTCACACTCCCGTGAATAATGGAGCAGAGTGGTAACTGAGTAGTTATTAGGGTCTAACTACAACACACAGTCTTCGTGTCTATGTTGGGGGTGAAAAGAAGTTCTTCCTAAGTAATCAAGAGAGTCTACTAAAATTCAAAATGAACAATGGAGCAAATGATTCACAACATAAGAGACTTACTGGGTGTAATTCATATTTCATGCAAAGTGAAGCCAAATTAGATGGATAATATCATATCCATTATATTATAATATCCTTTTAATAATTTTCCCACCCTCTGGCCAGAAAGTTCTTCATAGTTTTGGCAATAGTTAAGACCTTAGTATAAATAGTTAAGACCTTAGATCCTGTGCGGTTACCAGTATGTGAATCATAGTAAGTCATTCTCTCTGTTTTTCTCAACCAAGTAACTCGAATTCTATGGATGCTATTATTCTTTCCTTATAGCTTTTGTTTTCCAACTATGCATTCGTACTGTTAACCAAAATCAGCAAAGTGGGAGTTTTATTTTTAAAATTTCTGGTGCCTTATGTGATATTCAGAAAGAAGTCAAATCCTAGCACCTCAGTTTACATTGGACAAATATGTACATAATGAGAACTACATGGTTGCAATATACCTGAATCTTACAGTCCATGAAAATGAACTTTTAAACTCTTGGTGAAATGCACGATAAACTGCAAAACATATTTGATTGTCTAGTTGTTATTGGTGAAATCAGAACAGCCTCAAAATCACAACAGTAATTTGTTTCAGAAGTGGCAACTAACACTTCTATTGCATACATTAAAGTCTATTATTCAGGAGAAACATAAAGTAAATCTTGTGTGAGCTGAGTCGATTTTTGTCTTACCACACAAAAAGGCAGCTGGATAAAGAAGATGACCTTTGTTAAAAGGAAAAAATCTTCAATACCTGGTGTTCACTGCCAGTGGGTGTTCTGGTGTTGGCTCTTAAAAGAAGCAGGAATCCTATTGTCATTTCTTCTAGCTTTAATGATGAAATTTACTTTCAAGTTTGTGTTTCGTCTCGGGCTATAAAAGTTCAGTACCTCCCCAGCACTTGATTCTGGGTCATTTCTTGGGGACCCTCACCATACTCTGAGACAAAATAAGTGGCTACAGATAAAAAAGCTCCAAGCTTCAGCACTCAGTGCTGAAACTGGTACAAGAGCAAGGCTGTTAATAGCAACCAAAATGATTTTGAACTTCGGGAGATTTGCCTTCCTCCTGACTCCCAAGGTTTGGCTCTGACTTAGATTAAAGCTCTTTCTATTCAAATAGAGGTTGTACTGTAGGAAAGGAGGGGAGAAGGAAATAAATTATGAATTATGAAAGCACAAATATGCATGCAAAAGCAATCAGAGGCTTTGAGGGAACAGTATAATTTATAAACCATCCCTAGATATTAAAGTTATATTATTCTTGAGAATTTTAGCAAGAGATTACAGTTGGGTTGACCCAGATTATTAGTAATTGAAGGCAAATGAATACCCTTAGTCTGGTAAGATTCTAGGTGACTGTATTTCAGGAAGGAAAATGGATTGTTTCGTTTATAAAATTGTTCCCATTAAGGGCATAAATATTCTGGGACCCTCAGAATATATAACTAAAGGATCTTTTATATGGCTTTTAGTATATCAATTATGGCCTCTCATGAGGAGAACATTGGTGAACTCTGTTCAGTATATTGCATCCTCTATCTTTCGGGTCTTCTTCTTTCCCTTGGTACATTGTGGAATTGACATAGTAACAACTCTTTCAACTGTTTTGTGAGGTTCACTGTGTATTGGTTCATTCATTATTTCATTCATTTTAATTAATGATATTTCATTCAATTAATTCATACTTCATTAAAGTAATACTTTTTAAAATGCCTGATACAATGCTACGTGCTGGAGATGCTGATATAAAGCAAAATCCCTGGCCTTAAGGAGTTTCCAGTCGATTGAATGGAAGGCCAAAGTTTTCTAACTCATTTACCTCAGAGGTCCCCCAAAAGGTCAACGATGTGTATGGTTTATCTTCTAATCATGCAAATCAGGAATTAACACTCAGGCTGGTTTCTGTAGTGTGGGATTACTTTTGTCTAGGAGTTCACTCATTACACATTAAAGGCAGTCTAGCTGAGAGGAAAGAAGCCCTTCCCTATACTTCCTTCTCCACCCCCATCCCTAATGCTCCTACTGTTGGCAGGTAGAATTTAGATGCCTATACTAGTTTTCATAAGATTTTAGAAAATGGGGGGGGGGGGTGCCTGGGTGGCTCAGTTGGTTAGGCATCTAACTTCGGCTCAGGTCATGATCTCATGGTTCATGAGTTCAAGCCCCACGTCGGGCTCTGTGCTGACAGCTCAGAGCCTGAAGCCTGCTTTGGATTCTGTGTCTCCCTCTCTCTCTGTTCCTACCCCACTTGTGTGCGCTCTCAATCTCTCTCTCTCTCTCTCTCTCTCTCTCTCTCTCTCTCTCTCTCAAAAATAAATAAAGATTAAAAAAAATTTTTTTAAAGAATTTAGAAAATGAAGGATGGCCTTTCCTTAGGAAATGACTGGGATTCTGTGTTCTAGATACATACTACCTTGTCTTCTCTCTTCTCGCCTTTTTTTTTTAAATGGGCTATATATAGGAAGGAGAAATCATAACCATTAAATCTCAAATAATAGAGACAATTTAAAGTTATTAGGTAAAGACAGATAAAGGGATCTCATTAAAATCCTAACAATCGTAATTTGTATAAGAAGTGAGAAACACTTTCTGAGTCAAGCTATAGAGTAATTCTTAATTGTACAGATAATGGCAATTGGATATTAATGATATAATTCAACATCTTGGCTGAAAATAGAAAATAATATTAGACATTGTTTCCATCGTAATTTCAAGATTTGGTGATGGCAACAAAATAAGACTTGAAATGCTCTACGAGTTGTTTGACTAAACAAAAATTTAGAAAATCTTTGTTTTAATTTTAATTCCAGTATAGTTAACATACAGAATTCTGTTAGTTTCAGGTGTACAATATAGTGATTCAGAAATTCTGCACATTACTCAGTGCTCATCATAAGTGTACATTTAATCCTCTTCACCTCTTTCACCCATCCCACTAGCTACCTCCCCTCTGGAAACCATCAGTTTATTCTCTACAGCTAAGAGTCTGTTTATTGGTTTGTCTCTTTTTTTTCCTTGGTTTATTTGTTTTGTTTCTGAAATTCAACATATGAGTGAAATTATATGGTATTTGTCTTTCTCTGACTGACTTATTTCATTTAGCATTATACTCTCTAGATCTATCCATGTTGCTGCAAATGGCAAGATTACAGTCTTTTCTGTGATTGTGTAATATTCCATTGTATATACATACTGCCTGTTTATCCATTCATCTATCAAGGGACATGTGGACTGCTTCCATAATTTGGCTATTGTAAAGAATGCTGCTATAAACATTGGAGTGCATGTATTGCTTTGAATTAATGTTCTTGTATTCTTTGGGTAAATATCCAGTAGTGCAACTGCTAGATTGTAGGGTAATTCTATTTTTAACTTTTTGAGGAACCTCCATACTGTTTTCCATAGTGGCTGTACCAGTTTGCATGAGTGCATGAGTATTCCTTTTTTTCCAAGTCCTCGCCAACACCTGTTGTTTCTTGTGTTGTTGATTTTAGCCATTCTGACACATGAGGTGATATTTTATTGTAGTTTTGATTTGCATTTCCCTTATAGTAAGTGATGATGAACATCTTTTCATGAGTCTGTTGGCCATCTGGATATATTTGTTAGGGAAATGTCTATGCATGTCTTCTGCCCATTTTAACTGGATTATTTGTGTTTGGGGTATTGAGTTTTATAAATTCTTTATGTAATTTGGACACTAACCCTTTATTGGGTATGTCATTTGCAAATATCTTCTCCCATTCAGTAGGTAGTCTTTTATTTTGTTGATTGTTTCCTTGGCTGTGCAGAAGGTTTTTATTTTGATGGAGTCCCAATAGTTTATTTTTGCTTTTGTTTCCCTTTCCTCAGGAGACATATCTAGAGAATGTAGTTACGGCTGATGTCAGAAAAATTAATACCTGTGCTCTTTTAGAAGTTTTATGATTTCAGGTCTCACATCTAGTCCTTAATCTATTTTGAGTTTATTTTTATGTATGGTATAATAAAGTGGTCCAGTTTCATTCTTTTGCATGTAGCTGTCCAGTTGCTCAGCACCATTTGTTGAAGAGATTGTCTTTTTCCTATGAAATATCCTTCCCTCCTTTGTTAAAGAATAATTGACCATATAATCGTGGGTTTACTTCTGGGCTTTCTGTTCTGTTCTATTGATCTATGTGTCTATATTTGTGCCAATACCACAGTGTTTTGGTTAATACAACTTTGTAGTATATCTTGAAATCTGGGATTGTGATACCTCAGGTTTTGTTCTTTTTCAAGATTGCATTGGCTCTTTGGGATATTTTGTGGTTCCATACAAACTTTGGGATTATTCTAATCCTGTGAAAAATGCTGTTAGTATTTTGATAGGGATTGCATTCAGTCTGTAGCCTGATTTGTGTAGTATGGGCATTTTAACAGTACTTGCTTGTTCTCCTAATCCATGAGCATGGAATATCTTTCCATTTGTTTATGTGGTCTTAAATTTCTTTTTATCAATGTTTTATAGTTTTAAGAATATAGTTCTTTCATGTCCTAAGTTTATACCTAGTTATTTTATTATTTTTGGTGCAATTATAAATGGGATTGTTTTCTTAATTCCTCTTTTGCTACTTCATTATTAGAGTATAGAAATGCAAAGATTTCTATATGTTAATTTTCTATCCTGAAACCTTACCAAATTCATTTATTAGTTTTAAGAGTTTTTAGTGTAGTCTTTAGGATTTTCTGTATATAGTACCACATTTTCTGCAAACAGTGAAGTTTTACTTCTTCCTTAGCAATTTGGATGCCTTTTATTTCTTTTTCTTATCTGATTATTGTGGTTAGGATTACAGTACTATGTTGAACAGAAGTGGTAAGAGTATACATCCTTGTCTTGTTTTGATTTTAGGGGGAAAACTCACAGTTTTTCACCATCAAGTCTGGTGTTAGTTGTGGGTTTTACATATATGGCTTTTATTATGTTGTGGTATGTTCTCTCCAAGCCTACTTTGTTAAGGGTTTTTATCATGAGTAGATGTTGAACTTCATCAAATGCTTGTTCTGCATCTATTGAAATGATCATATAGTTTTTATCCTCTCATTGATGTGATGTTTCATGTTGAGTGATTTGCATATGTCAAACCACCCTTGCATCCTAAGAATAAATTCCACTTGATCGTGGTGAATGATTTTTTTTAATGTATTGTTGGATTTGGTTTATAATATTTTGCTTGAGGATTTTTCATCTATGTGCATCAGAGATTTTGGCCTGGTAATTCTCTTTTTTGAAGTGTCTTTATCTGGTTTTGGTATCAGGGTAATGCTGGCCTTATAGAATGAATTTGGAAGATTTCCTTTTTCTATTTTTAGAATAGTTTGAGAAGAATAGATATTAACTCTTCTTTAAATGTTTGGGAGAATTCACCTGTGAAGGCATCTGGTTCTGGATTTTTGTTTGTTGGGACTTTATTGATTCCTGATTCAATTTCATTGCTGGTAATCAACCTGTTCACATTTTCTATTTCTTCCTGATTCAGTTTTGGGAGGTTATATGTTTCTAGGAACTTATTCATTTCTTCTAGGTTGTCCAATTTGTTGGGATATAATTTTTTCACAATATTTTCTTATAATCCTTTGTATTTCTGTAGTGTTGATTGTTAGTTCTCCTTTCTCATTTCTGAATTTATTTGAGTACTCTTCTTTTCTTCTTTCTTTCTTTTTTCATGAATCTGGCTAAAGTTTTATCAATTTTGTTGTAAATGAACCAGAACCAGCTCCTGGTTTTATTGATATATTCTATTGTGTTTTTAAAATGTTTATTTCTTTTGATAGAGAGAAGGGGGAGGGGCAGAGGGAGAGAATTCCAAGCAGGCTCCACATTGTCAGTGTAGAGCCTGATGTGGGACTTAATCTCACAAACTGAGATCATGACCTAAGCCTAAATCCAGAGTCATATGCTTAACCAACTGAGTCATTCGGGCGCTCGTGTTCTATAATTTTTTAAATTTCCTTTTCATTTATTTCTGCTCTAATCTTGATTATTTCCTTTCTTCTACTGATTTAGGTTTTGTTTGTTCCTTTTCTAGTTCCTTTAGGTGTAAGGTTAGGTTGTTTGAGATTTTTCTTGCTTCTTGAGGTAGGCCTGTATTGTATAAACTTCCCTCTTACAACAGTTTTTGCTATATCTTAAAGATTTTGGACCATTGTATTTTCATTTTCACTTACCTCCATGTATGTTTTATTTTTGTTTTTATTTCTTGGTTGACCCATTTATTATTTAGTAACATGTTATTTAACTTCCATGTACTCATGTTCTTTCTAGATTATTTCTTGTTGATGATTTTTAGTTTCATAGCATTGTGGTCAGAAAAGATGCATGGTATGACCTCAATCTTTTGAATTTGTTCAGACTTGTGTTGTGGCCTAATATGCTAATATATTCTGAAGAATGTTCCATGTACATTTGAAAAGAATATATATTCTGCTGTTTTAGGATGGAAT
The DNA here is from genome assembly GCF_016509475.1 of Prionailurus bengalensis. Classification (NCBI taxonomy): domain Eukaryota; kingdom Metazoa; phylum Chordata; class Mammalia; order Carnivora; family Felidae; genus Prionailurus; species Prionailurus bengalensis. The sequence continues at coordinate 57,764,140 of NC_057358.1, read as the reverse complement.
GTTCTGATTATATCTATTAAGTCCATCTGGTCCAATGTGTCATTCAAAGACACGGTTTCATTGTTGATTTTCTGTCTGGATGATCTATCCATTGATGTAAGTAAGGTGTTAAAAGTCCCCTGCTATTATTGTATTAATACAAGTTACTTCCCTTTGTTTGCTTGTTTATTTTATTTTTGAGAGAGATAAACAGAGCATGAGTGGGAGAGGGGCAGAGAGAGAGGGAGACACAGAATCTGAAGCAGACTCCGGGCTCCAGGCTCCAAGCGAGCTGTCAGCACAGAGCCCGATGCAAGGCTCAAACTCACCAACTGTGAGATCATGACCTGAGCTGAAGTCAGATGCTTAACTGACTGAGTCACCCAGGTGCCTCTACTTCCTTTACATTTGTTATTAGCTGCTTTATGTATTTGGGTGCTCTCATTTTGGGTGCATAAATATTTACAGTTATATATTCTTGTTGGATTGCTCCATTCATGATTATATAGGGTCCTTCTTTGTTTCTTGTTACAGTCTTTGTTTTAAAGTCTATTTTGTCCAATATAAATACTGCTACCCCAGCTTTCTTTTCACATCCATTTGCATGATAAATACTTTTCTATCTCTTCACTTTCAATCTGCAAGTGTCTTTAGGTCTAAAATAAGACTCTTGTAAGCAGCATATAGATGGGTCTTCTTCTTTTTTTTTTTTTAATCCATTCTATAACCCTATGTCTTTTGATTGGAATGGTTAGTCTATTTACATTCAAAGTAGTTGTTGATAGATATGTACTTATTACCATTTTATTGTTTGATTTACAAAATTTTTTGTGGTTCTTCATGTTCCTTTCTTGTTCTCTCATGGTTTATTGGCTTTCTTGAGTGATATACTTGGATTCCTTTCTCTTTACTTTTTGCACATCTATTACTGGTTTTGATTTTTGGTTACCATTAGGTTGATATACAACACCTTATGCAGATAGCAGTCTGTATCAAGTTGACGGTTGCTTAAGTTTGAACCCATTTTTTACTCATTTCCCCCTTCATGTTTTAGGTATATGATGTCATACTTTGCATCCTTTTATTTTGTGAATTCTTTGACTGATTTTTTACACATATACTTATTTTTTAATACTTTTGTACTTCATACTTTTTTTTTTTACTCCTACCTATGATCTTTCCTTTCACTCAAAGAGTTCCCTTAACATTTCTTGTAAATCTGATTTAGTGGTCATGAATTCCTTTAACTTTTGTTTTTCTGGGAAACACTTTAGGTCTCCTTCTATTCTGAATGATAGCCTTGCTGAATGAAGTATTTTTGGCTGCAGGTTTTTCTCTTTCAGCATTTTGAATATAATATGCTACTCCCTTCTGGCCTGCAAAGTTTGTGCTGAAAAACCAGTGGATAGCCTTACATGATTTCCCTTGTATGTAATAGTTTTCTTTTCTCTTGCTGCTTTTAAAATTGTCTCTTTATCACTACTTTTTGTCATTTTACTGCCATGTATTTTGGTGTAGACCTCCTTGGGTTGATTTTGTTGGGGGCTCTTTGTACCTCCTGGATCTGGATTTCTGTTTCCTGCCCCAGATTTGGGAAGTTTTCAGTTGTTACTTCTTCAAATATATTTTATGACATCTGTTCTCTCTTCTCCTTCTGTGGTCCCTATGATGCGAATGTTATTACTCTTGATGCTGTCACTGAGTTTCCTAAATCTATATTCTTTTTCTATTATTTTTGCTCTCTCTCTTGTTCAGCTTGATTGCTTTCCATTACTCTGTCCTCTAGGTCAAAGCTCCATTTCTCTCCTTCCTCTAGTCTACTATTCATTCCATCTAATGTATTTTAAATACGCAATTTCTTCATCTCTTATTGGTTTTTATGTTTTCTATCTCTTCATTGAGGGCCTCAGTGAGGTGCTCCAGTCTTTTCTCTAGTCCATTGAGTATCTTTATGACCATTCATTTAAATTCTCTGTCAGGCATATTACTTATTTTTATTTAGGTCTCTTGCTGTGATTTTGTCCTGTTCTTTCATTTGGGACATATTCCTCTGTTTCCTCACTTTGTCTAGCTCTTTGTGTTTGTTTCTATGTGTTAGGAAAGTCAGCTATGTCTTCTGCTCTTGAAAGTAATGGCCTCATGAAGAAGCCCTGTAGTGCTCTGATGTGAAATATCTCCTGTTCACCAGAACCTGGTGCTTCAGGGGTTTATTATGTTTCTTGTGTGTGCCCTTGTGTTGTGCATGATCCACTTTTGCCTTCATTCCAGTCATCTGCAATGGCATTCTTAGTCTATCGCAGGCAGGGTTTGGTCCCTTTGTTGTTAGTAGGCCAATGTGGGGTCACCTTGGGCTTGGATTGAGTCAGACCAGGCATTTTCCAGAGGTACAGTGACATAGGATTGCAGGGCACTTTTCCCTGTGCTGTCCCCTGAGAAGTTTTCATTGATGGGGAGAATCTGCCTTCAGACCAGATGTCTACTCCCTGCCCACTGCTGGGGTCCCAGTAGGAGTGGTATATGTGGTTAACTTCCCCTCTCCCTGGGGCAGGAGTAGGAGTCCCAATAGGAGTGGTATATGGGGTCCCAGTAGGAGTGGTATATGTGGTTGTTAACTTCCCCTCTCTCTGAGGCAGGAGTCACTTTATAGTGGTGCTGGCTTTATTAGGGATGTTTGCACACTGCCAGGCTTGTGGCACTGCTTTGAATGGGCTGCTACCAAGAGCATATTGGAGGAGGCCAGTCTGCAGTGGAATGCAGGGGCAGGGCACACTGTTAGCACGTTAGATAGGGCATGTTGGCAATGCACTGGTTCCTGTAGGTATCTGTGTGTCTAGACTAGGGGATGTAGGAAGCAAATGGCACCTACTAGCTTCTTTATTCCTAGAGAATTCACCCAATGCTCCCTGCCCCTCCAGCACACACTCTGAGATTAGTAAACAGATCTTCCTCTGGTATACCCCTGGCATTTTCCAAACTGCTGCTTCTATGCTCTGTCTCCAGGGGCTGTTAATTAATTGTGCTCTTAAAAAGCTGGGACTCAGTTTCCTCTTACCCTACTGGCTTTCCCACAAGCCAGCTGATTTTTAAAGTTCCAGGTGTTAAGCCCCACTGATTGTAAGAACTCACAAAATTCATTCCCTCTCATTTTCAAAGCCAAATGTTATGAGGATTCATCTCCCCCATGCGAGTTCCTTATGCCTGGGTTGCCTGGCATGGGGATTGCTCCTCTCCCCTCTCTGTTCCAGTGGAGTCACTGTTCCCTCCTGCAGACAATCCCACAGGTCCCTTTAGCTCCAGACCACGTCTCTGCCTTTCCTCGCCAATGTGGCTCTTCTCCACATGTAGCTGTGGAGTCTGTTCTGCCAGCCTTCAGGTAATTTTCTGGGTTGCTTACACTGATGTGGGTGTTATTTAGTTGTATCCATGGGATGAAGCACTCCTAGGATCCTCCCACTCTGCCATCTCCCTGGAATTTAATTTGGAAAATCTTTTTTGGCATTTAAACTAAACATCAATGTGAGTACAGCTTTCCAGTACAGGTCAAAAAATAAACAATTAGTAAAATATGACACTGCTAAGACTATACATCATATTTTGGATTTGGGCAACAAAATGTATTGTTTTAAACTTAAAGTAATGAAAAATATATGCATATTGCAAAAAGTTAAAGTACACAAAAGTATTTAGACCTCCATCACTTAAACTCATTAAACTCAAAGACCTCCATGACTTCTGTTCCAAATTATCCTATTCTTTCCCCACCCCCATTTCTCACTTCCTTTCACAAAATGGAAATTCTATTACCAGTGTGGTATATATCCTTTTTGTGACATTTATATACATATATGTGTGTATGTATGTACATACATTTAAGTAAAGATTGTTTTTCTCATATATGTGATTATATCATTCTACAATCTGATTTTTTTGGCTTACTATAAGTCTAAGAGATTGCTAAGTATCAGAGCATGTTTATTTTCATTCTTTCTAATTGATACATTGTATTTTGTACTAGATATACTATAATCTACCTAATCATTCCTTTTAATATGATTGCTTGTATGGCTTATTGCTTTTCACTATTATAAGCTTTTCTGAAATGAACACCTTTGCACATTCATATCTGAGTATATGTATATATGTGTATTTTTTTTAAGATAAATTTTAAAGTGGAGTATTTAGATTTAAAAATACCACCAAAGAGGAGAGCCTGGGTGGCTCAATTGGTTAAGCTTCTGACTTTGGCTCAGGTCATGATCTCATGGTTTGTGGGTTTGAACCCCGCCTCAGGCTCTGCACTGATACCTCAGAGCCTGGAGCCTGCTTCAGATTCTGTGTCTCCCTCCCTCTCTGCCCCTCCCCACTCACTCTGTCTCTCTCACTGTCTCTCAAAAATAAATAAACATTTAAAAAAATACCACCAAAGGTCTACCCAAAATGCTATACCAATTTACCCAATATATATGTATGTTAGTGTCCATTTCTATCTTTATCAATACTAAGTAGTATAATTTTTTAAATTTATGACACTTTGGAGATTGTGTATGTTTAATTTCATATATACTTACTTGAATTTTCATAATTATTCATTGTGATTTTTTGTTATACATTATATGGATCCATATTTTTCTCATTATATGTGTGTGTGTATAGTGTATGTATATACACTATGTGTGTGTGTATAGTGTATGTATATACACTATACACACACACACACACACATATAAATGTTGTGTTTACATATGTTTACGTGTGTTCTTTTCTTGTCTTTCTACCGGATTGTGTTTTTATTATTAGTTGTAGACTTTAACCTTTGTGAGTTACATAGTTCTATCATGTTTTCCTACGCTGTCATTTGTCTTTATTCTTTCAAGTATGATGTTGGGACATAAAGAGGTTTAACATTTTTATATAATCCAATCTGGTAGTATTTTTATGACTTCTGAATTTAGATCTTGTTTATAAAGCTTTCATCACACCAAGATTATAAAAAATTTCTCCTGCACATTCTTCTAATATTTTCAGTTTATTATTTATATATTTTGTTTAATCCATCTGTAATTTATTTTCATGTATTTTGTTATGTAGGGATCTAACTTAGTTTTTATATAAATTTCCTATTTCCAAACAGTATTTATTGATTATTGCATAATTTCTGCTGATTCCTGATGCAGCCATTTCTAAATGTTTATGTGTATTTCTTTCTGGTTTCTTTATTCTATCAAATATTTAAGTGCTTACCTCTTTGTCCAAGATACACTACTTAAATATATGTATTTTAAAATTTTGCATTCATATATAAAATGGAAAATTACCAATATTAATTTTTTCTCTTTGTTAAAAGTTTATTGGCTATTCTGGTACATTGTCTATTCTTTCTGAATTTTTGAATCAGTTTTTCAAGTACTATAACAAATTCTGCTATACTTTTTGCTTTCCTTATTAACTAATGTTTGTAACAATCACAGAAATTTTATCCTTTCTTACACAACTTTAAAAGTCTTTTTTAGGGGTGCCTGGGTGGCTTGGTCAGTTAAATGTTCAACTCTTGACTTCACCTTAGGCCATGATCTCACAGTCTTGAGATCAAGCCTGTGTCAGACTCCACTTTGAGTGTGGAGCCTATTTAAGATTCTTTCTCTCCCTCTCGTTCTGCCCATCCATGCATACTTGCTCTCTCCAAAAAATTTATTTATTGATTAATGAATAAATAAATAAATAAATAACAAAAAACTAATCTCTAAAAAATTGTTTATACTCTAAATGAATTTCAAATGTGGTTGGAGAACAAAATGATTCCTAAAAACTCTTTATTAACAATTTTTTTAATAAGGTCCAGAAAAACGCTTAGCACTTACCTTAAGATCATTTGAAATATTACAACATTTTCAGTGGCAAGTAGAAGTGATCTTTGAAAGCACAGCAAAACCATCTCCAAAAGTTCCTCCACCTAGAGAGTATTAAAACCTTTAGAAATAACATCACCAATACAGCTTCTCTAATCTGATTGTCTATCAAGTCAGAGAGAACATCTAAATGAATTAATCATTTAATACTAAATAGATTGTATGTTTGATCATTGATATTTTTCTTACAGTGAATGGGAGACTATATACTCCTACATGAAGCTGTGAAAAAGTATGATGTTAATATCAACATTCTGCCTAATTTGGCACATAAAAATATTCCTTACACTGTGTTTTTAAAAAGGCAATGGAGAGGAAGGAAATTCAAAGATAACTTGTTCCATGATATCATACATTTTAAATCTACCATGGATTCAGATAATAATTACAATTTTTCTTGTCCCCAAATGTCCCTATATAGGCTAATATCTGTGTGCTATATCCTCATAGCCAACCATACACATGCATGTACTTGTTTTAATTGACAAAGATTTACAGATGGACATATACATATATACATATATCAACACACAAATATATATGCTTCACCACATGCATGTGCATACATTGGAAAGAGTAGAGCAAACAAACAAAACAAACAAGTAAAAACAAAACAAAAAAGAAGATAACGAAAATTGAGGCGGGAGCCATGGGTGCACAGCGAAAGAGAGCACAGAAGGGAACAAATACACATGGCAAAGGTGGGGAGTGGCGGCAGGAAAACTGTATACATATAGCAGTGGGATAATTTGACACAAGATGTAGCTACATCAGCAACTATTGTATCTGACCTAGGTTTCTTTGACCCTCTCACCTTCCAAAATTAAATGCAGACATAAGACTTTGAGAAAGGCCAGGTATTTCTCTAAAATTGCATCTAGAATGAGCTTATTAAGGTTATGAGAATTTCTTCATTTGGCCAAGAATGAATTCACATGTTTGTTTTAAATAGGTATGATATACACACCAAATGTGAAATGGAGTTGTTTTAAAACATTGTTCTATGTATATATGCTAGTAGAAAGACAATATATTTCTTGGGAAGGGAACATAATGTACATCATCTAATGTCAGAGCATCATATCTAAATTTTTTTACTTCCAACTGATTTTTTTATTAAAACAAAAAAGAAATGCTTTTATCAAGGTTGTCTACAATGTAGACAAGGGCATGTAATTGGGAAATACTGATATTACTTGAATAATGGGCTTTTAAACATTTAGCTCACTATTTATACATGATAGAACCTCATTTTGGATACCTGTGAACAGAGTACTTTTGTGAGTTAATGCAGGCAGATGTATAGACAGTTATATTGAAGGAAACTGCTTCTGGGATACATGCTGTGGGCAATGTACTTCCTGATATGTATATCAAAGCTTAAGCATCATACAAATGAGTAAATCCAAATTAAGGGGCATCCATTGGCTAAACACCAACTTTTATCTTCCTAAAAATAATTTCTGTTGAGAGGCACCTGGTTGGCACAGTCGGTTGAGCATCTGACTCTCGATTTTGGCTCAGGCCATGATCCCAGGGTCATGGGATCAAGCCCTGCATCAGGTTCTGTGCTGAGCATGGAGCCTACTTAAGATTCTCTCCCTCTGCTCCTCTCACTCACTCTCCGCTCACTCTCTCTCTCTCTCTAAAATAAAATAAAATAAAATAAAATAAAATAAAATAAAATATAAAATAAAATAAATAATTGATAATTGATTATCAAATAATTGATAATTGATTGCCATTGATATAGCAACTTGCATTAGGAGTTAATTTAGCGATGGGTGACTATCATGGTGCCATCCATACCTCATTTTGATTTTTTTTAATAAAAACAAAGACAGTGGGTAATTTGTGAAGGTGATAAGTTAAATTCATTTATAATAATGCCTCAATAATTAATCACTATATAAGCTCCTTATTTACTTTCCTCCCATTCCCACCCGCCAATGTATTCTTTCTTAGAAATGTAGAGTTACCAAGACAGGGCATACAGATTTGCCAATGCACGGGGCACACAGATTTACCTCAGTCCTCTTCATTCTTCATTTGAGTGCTGCTAAAATCTTCTCAGATCTTAAACAGTAAGGGAGGACCTACTGCACAGCCCCTAGCTAGATTTAGGTATGATACAGAGAGGTATAATATACATTCAGGTACAATATACATAACCAAAGATACACAGATTGGGAAGGAAGAAATAAAACTATTTGTTTGCAGATAACATGATTGTCTATGTGGAATATCTAAAGAATTGACAGAGAACTCCTGTAACCAATAAACCATTATAGCAGGTTTGTAGCATTAAGGTGAATATACAAAGCCAGTTACTTTTTTATATAATGGCAATGAACAAATGGAATTAAAAAAATTTTTTTTCAATATATGAAATTTATTGTCAAACTGGTTTCCATACAACACCCAGTGCACATCCCAAAAGGTGCCCTCCTCAATACCCATCACCCACCCTCCTCTCCTGCCCACCCCCCATCAACCCTCAGTTCTCAGTTTTTAAGAGTCTCTTATGCTTTGGCTCTCTTCCACTCTAACCTCTTTTTTTTTTTCCTTCCCCTCCTCCATGGGTTTCTGTTAAGTTTCTCAGGATCCACATAAGAGTGAAAACATATGGTATCTGTCTTTCTCTGTATGGCTTATTTCACTTAGCATCACACTCTTCAGTTCCATCCACGTTGCTACAAAGGGCCATATTTCATTCTTTCTCATTGCCACGTAGTACTCCATTGTGTATATAAACCACAATTTCTTTATCCATTCATCAGTTGATGGACATTTAGGCTCTTCCCATAATTTGGCTATTGTTGAAAGTGTTGCTATAAACATTGGGGTACAAGTGCCCCTATGCATCAGTACTCCTGTATCCCTTGGGTAAATTCCTAGCAGTGTTACTGCTGGGTCATAGGGTAGGTCTATTTTTTAAAAAAAAATTTTTTTTCAACGTTTATTTATTTTTGGGACAGAGAGAGACAGAGCATGAATGGGGAAGGGGCAGAGAGAGAGAGGGAGACACAGAATCGGAAACAGGCTCCAGGCTCTGAGCCAACAGCCCAGAGCCTGACGCGGGGCTCGAACTCACAGACCGTGAGATCGTGACCTGGCTGAAGTCGGACGCTTAACCGACTGCGCCACCCAGGCGCCCCGGGTAGGTCTATTTTTAATTTTTTGAGGAACCTCCACCCTGTTTTCCAGAGCGGCTGCACCAATTTGCATTCCCACCAACAGTGCAAGAGGGTTCCCATTTCTCCACATCCTCTCCAGCATCTATAGTCTCCTGATTTGTTCATTTTGGCCACTCTGACTGGCGTGAGGTGATATCTGAGTGTGGTTTTGATTTGTATTTCCCTGATGAGGAGCGACGTTGAGCATCTTTTCATGTGCCTGTTGGCCATCCGGATGTCTTCTTTAGAGAAGTGTCTATTCATGTTTTCTGCCCATTTCTTCACTGGATTATTTGTTTTCCAGGTGTGGAGTTTGGTGAGCTCTTTATAGATTTTGGATACTAGCCCTTTGTCCGATATGTCATTTGCAAATATCTTTTCCCATTCCGTTGGTTGCCTTTTAGTTTTCTTGGTTGTTTCCTTTGCTGTGCAGAAACTTTTTATCTTGATGAGGTCCCAGCAGTTCATTTTTGCTTTTAATTCCCTTGCCTTTTGGAATTTAAAATTAAAAACACTATATTATTTACCTTAACACCAAGAAAAAGAAAAGATTTACATATAAATCTGACAATATATAAAGATCTATGTGAGTAAAACTACAAAACTCTGAAGTTTTAAGAGTGTGAATTTTGTGAAGTGTGAGTTCTATGTGAATACCTTAATAAATGGAGAGATTTTCTGTGTTTATGGATAGGAAGACTCAACATCATCAAGACAGCAGTTCTTTCCAACCTGATCTATCAGTTTAATGTAATCACCATTAAAATCCCAGCAAGTTATTTTGAGGACATGGCTAAACTGATTCTAAAGTTTAAATGGAGAGGCAAAAGACCCAAATAGCCAACTCAATCCTGAAGGAGAAGAACAAAGTCAGAAGACTAACACTACCCAACTTCAAGATTTACTATGTAGCTATGGTAATCAAAACAGTGTGATTAGTGAAAGAATAGAAAACTGGATTAATGGAAGAGAATAGAGAGCCCAGAAATAGACTCACACGCATGTAACCAAATGATCTTTGAAAAAGGAGCAAAGGTAATACAATGGAGTAAAAATAGTATTTTCAATATACGTTAGAGGAACAACTGGATATCCACATAGAAAAATTGAATCTAGCCACAGACCTTACATCCTTCTCAAAAATGAACTCAGAGTGGATCATAGACCCAATATAAAATGCAGAACTTCAAAAACTCCTAGAAGACATTGTAGGAAAAAATCTAGATAGCCATTTGTATTGGATATGGCAATGACTTTTTAAATATAACACCAAAGGCACAATCTGTGAGAGAAGTAATTGAGAAGCTGGACTTCAACTGTGGTCTGTGAAAAATGCAGTCAGGAGAATGAGAAGAGAAGCCACAGACTGGGAGAAAAATATTTGTAAAAGTCATATCTGATAAAGGAGTGTTATCTAAAATATAACAAAGAACCCTTAAAACTCAACAGTAAGAAAGCAAACAACCCAATTAAAAAAGGGTCAAAGGCCTTAAAAGAGATCTCACCAACGAAGATATACAGATGGTAAATAAGCATATGAAAAGATGTTCCACATCATATGTTATCAGGGAAATTAAAACAATGAGTTACCACTACATATCCTTTAGAATGACCAAAATCAAGAACACTGGTAAGACCAAATGCTGCTGAGGGTGGAACAAGAGAAATTCTCGTTCATTGCTGATGGGAATGCAAAATAGTACAGCCACTTTGGAAGATAGTTGGCAGCTTTTCACAAAACTAAGCATGCTCTTATATGATCCAGCAGTCACATTCCTTGGTATTTGCCCAGTGGAATTGAAAATCTGTGTCCATACAACCTGCCCGCAGACGTTTATAGCATTTTTATTCATAATTGCTAAAATGTGGGAGCGTCCAAAATACCCTTCAGTAGTACTACATAAACTGTAGTACATACATAAATGAGCTATTAAGCCAGGAAAAGATACGGAGGAACCTTAAACTTATACTACTAAGTGAAAGAAGCCAATCTGAAAAGGCTACATGCTGTAAGAGTCCAACTATATAACATTCTGGAAAACGCAAAACTATAGAGATAATAAAAAGATCAGAAGTTGCCATGAGTTAGAGGGAGGGAAGGATAAAGAGACAGAGCATGGAGGATCCTTAGGTCAGTGAAACTACTCTGTGTGATACTATAATGGTAGATACATGTCATTATACATTAGTCAAAATCCATAGAATGTACAACATCAAGAGTGAACCCAGAATGTAGGTCATTCTGTTGAGGCCAAAGGTGACATGGTCTAAATATGTGGTCTCTGTTGGAAATATTGAAGTCAGGAATTCTTGGAATTCCAAAAGGAGTAATGTGATAGATCATTCCTCAAGCCAGTATCCCTAAGAACAATTTCTCCTGCCAAGTCTTTGATAAGCACAGGATATAAGACAGTGAAGTCATTCTCTCTAGCAAGACCTGGAATAATGGTACCTTCATTGCTGATCTGCAGCAGATCCTTTGGACATCAAATAAGCAAGTAGTAAATTTAATCTTGTATTATGAAAATTAGGAAATCTAACAGGGTTCTATTCTTGCCTGAATAAAAGAAAACTCCACATATACATGTACCCAACATAAGGATTTTCCCCCAGGATGTGTTCACCAAAGACCACAGCACCCCATTCTCTCGTACACAGCAAGGATTATTGAGGCAGAAGAATGTTAACATATTTGATGAAGTGGTTCTAGGCATCTATCTAGCCATAGAATAGCTTCAGTAATACCCATGGAGAAGTTCTATGCCACCCTGCTATGCCACCAGACAATAATTGTAGACGATAAGGATACATCAATAAATAAACTAACCTGCTACACAGTTTGATTTCTTTACCTCCAATATATTGAAGACTATCTGCTAACATTGTGTTTGTTAGATAATACTCATTATAACCCTTCTTGATAATAAGTACATATTAAAACTACTTCTCAGGGTGCCTGGGTGGCTCAGTCGGTTAAGTGTCCGACTCTTGGTTTCAGCTCAGGTCATGATCTCATGGTTTTGTGAGTTCAGGCCCCGTGTCGGGCTCTGCCCTGGCAGTGTGCAGCCTGCTTGGAGTTCTCACTCTCCTTCTCTCTCTGCCCTTCCCCCACTTTTGCTGTCTCTGTCTCTCTCAAAATAAATAAATAAACTTAAAAAAATTAAAAATAAAACTATCTCTCTTTCTTTTAATAACATTCGTGGTTAATCTCTACCTTAAAATAGATATTCATGCTCTATACTATGGCAAATACTCAGTTCAACTAAAGTTCACTAATAGATAATGGCTCTCTATATAGTTTCGCAAAACACAATCTCCTGATGACCTACCAAGTTAAGACAAACTCTGTGGACCTTCAAAACTAGATTTGGCCCCCGACTACTTTTACAAATTTTTGCCCACATTTTTTTTCTCTCCTTTTTACCCTTCTGGCAACCGAAGTGGACCCCACCGTTTCTGAATAGAATTTTTCTCATTGGTCAGTGGCTGGTTCTCCTCTTGCACATGCTCCTTTTGTTATGTTTGCATGTCGGAAGTATGCATCCTTTGAACTAACTCTCTGTTCTTAAACTGTTTTCTGACACCTCCAATTAAATGGGAAATTTCTTTTATATCATTAAACGCCTTGTACTTTATTCCTATACAATTAACATTTTGATTCATTCTTAACATTTGTATACTTCTAGTGATCTTGTAAGCTCTATTAGGCTAGGAATTTATATTTTGCTTGCCTTTCCCTTAATGAACTTTATACAAAGTAAAATCTGAATGTATATGAGAATTGAAATGAATTAAATTTGACATAGTTCCCTTATTTGGCTTGCACTTGTATGTAACTTTGTTTTTAGTTCCATGTGTTTTCTTGAGAAATAGTACTTAGATTATCCAAATTTAAAAATAGGGGTCGCTGGGTGGTTCAGTCAGTTAAACATTTGACTCTTGAGTTCAGCTCAGGTCATGATCTCATGGTTCATGAGACTGAGCCCTGCATTGGGCTCCATGCTGACAGCACAGAGCCTGCTTGGGATTCTCTCTCCCTCTCTCTCTCTCTCTCTTTCTTTCACTCAAAAATAAATAAGTAAACATTTTTAAAAAGTAAATAAAAATAAATACAGAACAGCCTCCTCTCTCTCTTCTTATGATGATGAATAGTCAAAGATGTTAATTCTCGGGAGGGTAAAATTTTGGTGGTGTCCTTAGAAGGTGAAGTCTTTTGAAAGATACCCCAAATATTCAATTGTCTTTCTTTAGTATTGGAAATAGATTGGAGGGTCAGAAGTGTGTTGTCTCCTTCTTTTTAAAAATGATATATCCGAAATATTTGAAATCAAGCCTTTCAGTTAGAACAGTCACGTAAAAATAATTCCCTTTTCTTGCTCTGTAGCCATCATGAATAACAATATTATTTCTGGTAAATTATAGTTTCTGGTTTTGAATTTGTCTTAATGTGGGTCACCTTTCCCTCTTAGAGCAGTAGGTTGTTTTGTCTAAATGTTTCTAAGTAAGACTTCTGTGTATTTGGCCTTATTGTGGCATAAGCAGAAAACCGCTAATTACAGATGCTGCTATTGTTATCTTCAAACAAGAAAGAAAGGAAAGAAAAAAAACCCCTCTGTTACAAAATTTGCTTGGGCTGAGTGCACAGACTCCATTTCCCAAAGTATAGAGTGATACACACTGCTACATAAATAATGAAAGTTACTGTAAAATCTGTGTCCCACTAACTCTCCCTTGATATTAAACAAGGGCAGTTCTGTGTTTAAAATACTAACCCGTTTATTCTTATAACATTCAATCTCTTCTAGGAATTTCAACTGCTTTTGAATTTATAGATTGTTTCGGATTATTCACAGTAAGTGGCCTGTTTCTCCTGGAGTTTCTTTGAATTGAGAAGCCCCCCAGGGAGGCCAGACGAGAAGAGAAAGGAAACAAGCCTGACTCACCATAGTCTAGTTAGTTTACAGTTTAAAGTGAGTAATCGAGCTGTGTGACCAGCAGCGTGACCTTCAACTAGTAAGTGCTCCTCATGGACTTACAGTTAGGAGCCTTTTAATTTGTGCTCTAGTCTTATCCAATATAAGGCTTAATTAATTCCTTTGCCTTTTTGCAGCCTAACTTGGAACAATAATATTAACAACTTCTGGAGATGCTATATCAATTTAATTAATCCATGCTCTGCTAAATTTCAGCATTCAAACATATTAATGTTAACTGATTGATCTTATTCTTTTGTTTTTTTCTGGGTGGTAATTTTATACATACATACACACACACCCCCCCTTGATGTTGCCTTATTATTTTCACTGAATCACAAACTTTCACTCTGACATGGTTTTACTCTTTATTTTAAAAGACAAAGTGCTGAAGAGTTTAGAATAATGTTACCTTCCCCTTGCTCACAATAAAACTAATGTGAAAGAAGGTATACAATTTTGCCTTAAATAATTATATTAACTAGGGACATGTGGGTGGCTTAGTCGGTTAAGCATCCGACTTTTGATTTCTGCTCAGGTCACCATCTCAGTTCATGGGCTTGAGCCCTGCATCCAGCTCTGCACTGACAGTGTGGAGATTCTGTCTGTCTGTCTGTCTATCTCTCTCTCTTTCTCTCTCTGCCCCTCCCTCATTTTCTCTCAAATTAAATAAACTAAAATAGATTATATTAATTAATGGCCAGTTAGTATAAGAATATTAAGTCAAATGGTAAGAATGGTAAGAAATACTCTTCGCCTAGCTGCAGGGTCTGGTGCTCAGTTTCAGGAGAAGGAAGAAAATTGATATTAGTGTCATGTTGTAGGAGTATCTACTAATTTTACATAGAATTACCCGTGTACAAGTAATTCTGCTGTAGGGACAGAAAAATAACAATGTGTGAATATCAAAGCTTTAGGACTATTTATTCTTCATTTTCTCCAGGTTAAGTAACAGTCTGTGGTCACGATCTGTGTACCTCAAGGGAGATTAGTAATATTTATTGAACACTTTCAGAGTGCTTGGAAATGATGGTCAGAGAAGAAAATAAGAGAACATGATCTTTACGTTCAAATGTCTCTATTAAAAGCAGAGAAGATCTTTTGAGGCTGCTCCATGGTGACTTTCACATACATTAAGCGTGTTCACTTAAATGTAATACTGTTTCTATCAAGATGTATGTGAATTTATAGTTCTGCAAATTTAATCAGTTATTTATTTGTTTAAGTGTAATCTTCATACCTGCTTTACAATAGGATTCTGTACGTCCAAGCAGATAACCTTAAGATTTGAGAATCGAGTGATGGAAAGTCTCTTCACGGTAAACAGAACAACTGTTTCTATTATAGTGCCCCTGGTTCTGAGAGCTGTGGTGGGCTTGAAAAGAAATCATGATATGGTCCTAATTTGCTTCAGAAAACAACCTTGAGCTGAGCGATCCACCCATGTCACATTCTGAAATGCAGCATTTGTTTTGGTGACATAGACATGGCGGCCCTCCTTGGGTAAGTGGTTGATAAGCACCTCTCAGATTGATGATCACTCCCTGCCAGCTTTTACACGAGGGCTTCTCCTCTCACTACCATCCACTGTGGCAAGGGCCATAGTTATCTCCACTTCTCCAAGAGAAACTGCTTGAGCAATAGCAGTCACAGTTGGGACAGAAGTAAAGTTAGAACCACTTTCTCCAAAAGATGGCCATCTATGGGGCATCTACTATGGTTTCGTGAACTCCTCCTTAAGTCAAAATGCATATCACAAAACTGCTGGTCTTCTAAGAGCACAGGGATGTGTGCTTGGGTGTAGACTCCTTTCTTACTCTCTGGGGGCGAGGTGCCATCTCTTCCTTCCTACTTGTGGTAAGAAGGATTCAGCTGCGGATTGCAAAACTTCCAAGTCTCTCTAAGGACTACTGCCACTTCTTCCAGTTTAGGCCCTCAGTGACAGACTACGGCTGCTGAGCAAGATGAAGGCGACCAAGGCTGGACGGGATCCCTAAAGATTTAGCTTTCACAAATGAGACTTAAATAAGTGTATCACCAAGAGAATCTACTCTTTGAGATAACATTTTCCCTGAATGGAAGGACATATTTTTAAATATTCTTTGAGCTCCAGTCAACTTTAACCAAAAAGACCTTTCTCCTATATATATATTTTTAAACTGGAGTCTTACTGTATTTTCACTAAATGAAATCGGCTGCAGCTGTTTCCCTAAACTCTGTAACAAGCAGGTATGAGGGAACAAACACTTATATGTAGAGAGAAGTTTTGTGAGAGGGATTAACCTTTTGAAGGGGGGATAATTTGATCACTTGCAGAAGAAACCCTCTAGGAGCAGACTTCAGGAACATCGGTATGAAGTATCAGAGGACATGGACGTGACGTCATCAGAGGAAGAGACTGGTCTAAGCAGCAGTTGAAGCAGGGGACAGAATCAGCAGAGGGCAGTGCTATGAGGAGAATGGCGGAGCATCAAAATGGACTCCAAGCCACATCCAAAAGTTATTCAAAATGGATCATAAACATAGAAGTAAAACCTAAAACTACAAAATAGGAGAGAGTTCTTTAGATCTTCAGTTAGGCAAAGATTTCTTAGGCAGGACACAATAATCACAAACCATAAAAGAAAATGTGATACACTGGATTTCATCAATTAAAATCTTTTGTTCTTTGAAAGATACGGTTTAAAAAATGAAAAGTCAAGTTGTAGACCAGGAGAAATTTTTTTTAATTATATATCCAATGCAGAACTTGTGTCCAGAGTACACAACGAATTCTTTCTTTTTAAATTGAAATATAGGTGACACGCAGTGTTACATTAGTCTCAGGTGTACAACATTTTAATTGGACAAGTCTATACATTATGCTATGCTCAGCACAATGTAGCTACCATCTGTCACCTGCAATGCTATTATCTTTTTTTTTTAATGTTTATTTATTTTTGAGAGACAGAGACAGAGCATGAGTGCGGGAGGGGCAGAGAGAGAGGGAGACACAGAATCTGGAGCAGGCTCCAGGCTCCGAGCTGTCAGCACAGAGGCTGACCCAGGGCTTGAACCCACGAACCATGAGATGATGACCTGCGCCAAAGTCGGATGCCCAACCGACTGAGCCACCCAGGCTCCCTATCTTAATAAGAAGACAGACAAACCCCCCTTTTTTTAAATGAGCAATAGATTTGCATAAGCATTCCCCCCAGAGAAAATATGCCAATGAGAAAGAAGCACATGAAAAGATGCTCGATATCCTACTTATTAAGGAAGTCAAAACCACAATGGGCCACTATTGCATACCAATTAAAGTGGCTCAACTGATAAAGACTGACCATATGAAGTGTTGGCAGGAATGCGCAGCAACTGGAACTTTCATATACAGTTGGTGGGAATGCAAAATGGTACAATCAAGAGACAGTTTCTTTTAAAGGTAGGTATACATTTAATGTACAACCCATAATCCCATATCTAGCTTTTTACTAAAGAGAATTGAAAACATATGACCACACGAAAACTTGAATATGAATGTTTATAGCAGCTTTATTCATAGTGTCCAGAAACTGGAAAACAGCCAGGTTCATCAACTGGCAAATAGGTAAACAAGTAATATTATATTTAAATGATGGGATATTATTTAGTAACAAAAAGAAACAGACTACAGTTGTATATGGCATGGGTGAAAAAAGCCAGGCATATAGAACTACATTCTGTAAGATACCGTTTCTATGAAATTTCAGAAAAGGCAAAACTATAGTGAAAGAAAAGAGAGGGACTGTCATGAACCAGGCCATAGAGCAAGGAGTGTGAGGGGACTTTGGAGAGAAATGAAAATGTTCTGTATTTCAGTTATGGTGGTGGTTATACGACTGTATTCATTGGTCAAAACTTAACCAAAGTATACACTTAAAATTAATTAACTTTCTAGCATAGAAAATTATATTTAAATAAATATTATTTTTTTTAAAGTTCATTTATTTTATTTTTGAGAGAGAGAGAGAGAGAGAGAGAGAGAGAGAGTGCAGGGGAGGGGCAGAGAGAGAGGTAGAAAATCCCAAGGAGGCTCTGTGCTGGCGTCATGGAGCCTGATGTGGGGCACAATCCAATGAACTGTGAGATCATGACCTGAGCCAAAATCAAGATTTAGGCTCTTAACCAACTCAGCTACTGAGGTGCCCCATAAATCTGATCTTAAAAACTAACTTACAGTTACCGAATTTAAAAACAAAACCAGTAAAGACAAGAATTACAAAGACCAGAAAGGACACCGTCTTGCTTTAACCTGAGGGAGTTCGCATGCTGGAGCGAAAATATCATTTTCTCAAGTAACAATCACATAACTTTTATGACCCTTAGTGTCCCTAGACATAAAACAAGGAGAGTAAACAAAATGACCTTTATTTATAGCTCTGAAATTGGCAAAAGGTTTAGGTGTTTTTATATCAAGGATAACCAATTTTAAAGGACATTTAATAAAGAATTTTGGTTCCATTTTATCAGGCTATATTAATAAAATTGAAAAAGGAAACTCTGATTTATGTAGTTTGACAGTATTTCAAAACAAGTTGAAATGGAAAGTTTGAATAAGCAAATACAGGAAAGAAAGTGGCTCCCTAAATAAAGTTTTCATATAAAAAATTCCTCTGATGTACCTCTTATTTGCACAAGACTGTTTTAACAGTTCAGAGGATTAGTCACTATCAACATAGACCAGTGGAGTTTAGGGTATCAAAAACACATGGAGTTATTAAGTAGTAGACTTGAAAATATCCATTGGTGCTTGTCATTAAGAAAAAAAGAAACAATAGATGAAGTGTTAAAATGGTGGAAGTATAACAGGGAAACCTTGTGTTTTAAGAACCACAATACTGAAATAACTTCAAGGGATTGGCTTACACTCAAACAGGAAATTGACCAAATCAACATTTGGCTTGAGATAATGAAGTGATAAAAGGAGCAGAGGGGGGAGCACAACTGTGCCCGAGAAGGAGGCAATGGAAGTTCTGTGTTCAGCTACAGGGCTGTTTCTGAAAGTGTTTTTAATTAAACCTCTCCATTCAGTGTTCTTGAAACCTAAATACAATACTGAATTAGTGCCTTTGGGAACAGGTATAATAAAAAAAAGGGGGGGGAGGAAGAAAGGGAAAGGGAAAGAAAGAAAAAAAGAAAGGAAAAGTAAAAGACTAGTAAAAGCATCTCAATCTTTTCTAGAACAAATTCTACACTGTTTCTCTTTATTGATAGTCCTATTTCAGGCAGTAACAAGGAAATTAAGAAAACAAGCCTATTGTGAAAGCAGAGGAAGAAGTAGCGAAATTGCACAAAAACACCTAAGAATGAGTGCTGGCTGTTCCCTAATCCCTGCCTCCCCAGTCCCTCAGATGACTATGGATGCTGAACAAGATGAAGGGGACAAGGCTGGTTGGGATCCTCACAGATTTAACTTTCATAAATGAGACTTAAGTCAGGGCATCTGTAAGAGTATCATCTATTTATGACATAACAGATCTGGAGCTGAGTTCAGATCCAGAACCTGGTAATGGGAACGTGATATTAGGAGGCAAAACCTGGGGGTGGGACCGAGGACCTAACCATGAGAAACAGTTAATCTAATGAAGTTAACCAACCAGAGTTGAAAAAGTAGATAAGGAGTTAAACCAATGAGGCTTGGAGCCCAATAGAGAGTTAGTAGGTAAACACAAACAGCCTAGGAGTGAACTCACAGGCTTTCAAAAGTTGCACCAGGGGAACTTGGGTGGCTCAGTCTGCTGAGCGTCCCACTCTTGATTTCAGCTCAGATCATGATCTCACAGTCCCTGAGACTGAGCCCCAAGTCAGGCTCTGTGTTGACAGCTTGGAGCCTGCCAGGGATTCTCTCTCTCTCTCTCTCTCTCTCTCTCTCTCTCTCTCTCTGCCTGTCTCTCTCTCTCCTAAAATAAATAAATAAATAAATAAACTTTAAGAAGTTGAACCAAAGCACATGAAAGTGTTCTCTTTTTTCTCTCTCTTCTCACTCCTCTCTCTCTCTGCCATATTATTTATGTCTGTATCCCAATCTGAAATGGGATTGACCCAAATCCAAATCACTGCAGGACTCTAAATGGCATAGGGCATTTAATTTTGTACATTGGGAGGTAATAAATAAATAAATCTTTGAGGTAACAAATAATAATAGCTAACATTTTCAGAATACTACCTATGTGCCTGGCACTGTCTTAGCAATTTACAAACAAAGCAAAGTGAAAAACTTTATAAGGTAAGTACTGTTATCATCTCCATTTTATAATGACACATTTTAATTGACTTATCAGATGTCATACAACCTAAGAGGAGAGTGGTAGAGTAAGAATTAAAACCCAAGCAATCTGGTCCCAACCATTATTAACAACCGCAGGCCAATGGAATAGGCTGGGAGGGACTGAGATCTAGAATGAAAACCATCTCCTAGAATGGAGATGATCCCTGGAAAAACAGACCCAAATACAGATGCAGGGAGGAAGTTTGGTCCAGTGCATGGAGCATGGTGTCCAGAGGGTGTGGCAATATTTAACAGATGCTGGTGCAGCCCGGCAGTCAGACCCAGAGGTTCAGCCTGGATTGAGGAGGTTCCAACAGATCGAGCAAGAGCATTGGGAGGATATTTAGACAAGCAGTTGTCAGTAGGGCCCCTGGCAGCCATTTCAGGATGGCCCCTGTTCTAGAACTAGAAACACTAGAAATGGCACCAAGATAGAGCTCAAGCAAAGAAAACAAGAATGGAACCTAGTTCTCTTACTGATGAGGTTGAAGCCATCGCCATGTTTGCACCAAGGCTCAATTTCCCCTGGGCTGCTCACAGCCAATGACTGAGTGCAGTGTGGATACTAAGGCAGACTGTGTCCTGGGAGATTCTCTGACAGACTGCTTTGGTTTGAAAAAGGCTTGCCAAACTTTCCGTACATGGCATAGTAAGCTTCTCCACAACACTTCTTTCTTCTTCACTAATTGCGATCTGACAAGCTCCCTACCACCACCTTCTTCATCATTTCTTTTTACAGATGCTTCCCCTAGTAAATCCTTGCACCCTAAATCCTATCTGTGCTTCTGCTTCTTGTAAGACCCAGACAAACAAAAACATCTTACATTTGTATCATACTTTACAATTTACAAAGCATTTTTACATGTATTTGTTCATTTGACCTTTAAAGAGTTTTGTGAGGTAAGCAGGGTAGGTACAATTATACCCATTTTACAGGTTTGGAAATTGAAGTTCAGAGAGATCCAGTGCTGTTGATTGGTATGCAGCCTCTAAGGTGGCTCCTCACAACCCCTGCCTCCCGGTATTTACATCCTGTATTCCCCTTGTGAGTGGGCTGGACTTATTGACTGATTTTTAATGAAAAGAATATGGCCAATTAGAGTATAAAAGACCACAGCTTCCATCTTGGGTGCTCTGCCTTGCTTTTTTTTTTGAATCATTTGCTCGGAAGGAAAATAGCTGCTGTGTAGTTAAGGAAGCCCCATGGAGAAATTCATGTGGCAGGGGACCAATGCCTGCCAACAACCACGTGAGTTGAGTTTGGAAATAGGTCCTCCACCTTCACCCCCAGTCAAGTCTATGGCGAAGACCACAGCTCCAGATGACAGCTTGACTGCTACCTCCTGACAGAACTTGAGTCAGAGACACCCAGCAAAGGCAGACTTGGATTCGCGATCCACAGAAACTGTGACATAATAAATGCTTCTTATTTGAAACTGATAAGTTTGGGGATAATTTTTAAGTGGCGGTAGAAAACTGATAAGAGTATCCGATGTTCAAAGTGAGTAAGCAGAATGCACCACTGAAACTTACCCCAAAGCATTGTCTAGCTGCACTGTACTCTTATTTCTACCCCAATCTGCAGTGCTTTCTTTCTCCATTCTTTTAACAAACAAATTTGAATCCCTAATTGTTATTTTTTTATGCTTTGGTCTATTAGCCATTTTTGCTTTAGTAACAAACAGCCCTCAAATTTCGGTGGCCTTCAACAGTGAACATTTATTTTTGGTTCACAGGTCTGTCATTTGGGTCTGGCTCTGCTGGACCCTTCCCAGGCCTGTTCCGGTCTATTCTATATATCTTCACATCCCGGACTGAAGGACCAAGGCTACCAGGGCTGTCTTTGTATGGAAGTGTCATACGTCATTCCATTCCATTGACCAAGGCAAAACATTTAGCCGACCCAATAGTGTGACAGGATACTAAATGCTGCCTAGAAAGTCACGGGATGTTACAAAGCAAAGAACATGGGAGCTATAGGTGGGAGGAATAATGTCATCTCCCATATATGATATGGGATGGCTGTGAATTCAGATTGTATCAGTGGTTGAAAAAGTAATGCCTATAAATTTTAAAAATTAAAGCATTAAGTGTAATAAATTAGTCCCCCTAGAATTCACTATGAAAACACCAACACTCAGCGAAACTATTGAGCAGGAGGACAGAAAACACTAGAATGTCGTTTGGAAAATGAATTGGCAAAGCAGCCATGCCCAAAGTTAGTGATCATAGTTTAGTCATGATGTCTTTGCAGTTATAACTTTTAGAGATGGGAAATTGAATTTCTTCTCAGTACTACTCTCTCACTTAAAGAGGCATTTTTCCTTCTCTTTTAAAAATGGGCATGAAGTCTCATGGGGGAAATGTGTGAGACCCCTTGCTTAATCCATAAAATGGTTACCACCCCCTCTCAACCCTGAATTGGCCAGGAACATGATTAGAATTTCTTAAAAGTTGTTAGCACTATCCCTTGAAGGAAAAAGAGAAAAAGAAAAAAAAAATGATGCAAATCTTCTTCTTCTTCTTTTTTTTTTTTTTAACAACCAAACGTTCCGGTAATGATTTTCCACTCTTTGCCTATCTTGATGCTTTAAATAGATTCTAGGTTAAAAATATCTGCTAAAATAAAATAAGAAATAGGCAGCTAGAAAATTAGGAAGTAGGCAAAACTAATGAAAATAATTCTAAAGACTATTGAAGATACAGTCCTACTAAATGTTTTTTTAAAAGAAATGTCAATGTTTTAACCTTTTCTAGATAGTTATTTTCACAGCTGATTTTGAGATTAACTTCAATGTCACCATTACACTTTTGAACAAAAATATCACAGCAACAATATGTGTTAATGTGTAGCAGTCCTGCTTATGCCCTGACCCTGTATAAAAAGTGACCTAATAAATACAGTGACCTAATAAATACAGAGGGGGGAAAGTATAGGTTTGAGGAACCAATGCAAAATCACTGTGCTTCAAAGGGATATCACTAGGAATAAGGCATATACAGGGTGAACTCTCTATGCCTGTGCCTTAGGCTGAGAGAGACCAACATTTTCAGGTTTGTATGAGCTTAATTTCCAACTTCCAGGTCAAAGGGTGAACCATCATTTCTTTTCTTTTCTTTTCTTTTTTCTTTTCTTTTCTTTTCTTTTCTTTTCTTTTCTTTTCTTTTCTTTTCTTTTCTTTTCTTTTCCCTTCTTCTTCTTCTCCTTCTCCTTCTCCTTCTCCTTCTCCTTCTCCTTCTCCTTCTCCTTCTTCTTCTTCTTTTTTATGGTAAGAGGAATCAGGGAGATCAGTTCTATTAGCCACTTCCAGCCTCCAGTTCTTTCAGAGCTAATTCATCTAGGTAGAAAAATACTTACGAGCAATCTACTGTTTATGCCCAAGGTTATAAAATTGCAGCATGGTTTTTGAGTCCTTTAAGCCATGTCCTAAAACAATACAATGAAAATATTATTCCCCAAAAGTTTGTTAATGTGGATTGGTCACTTTTTCTGTCTCTTCTGTAGGTCCTTCCCCAAGTCACTAATTCTCTAATTTTGTTTACATTTTTATTTCCCCCCACTATTTTTACTTTCTGGTTTATTTTTGTTTTTACTTTTCTTGCCTCCCATCTATCTATATAAATACACTATGTTTTTCATACTTACCTACCCATGAAATTGAAAAGCATTTTTATTTGTTATACTTACCAGTAAATCAGGCCCTTTTTTAAAAAATATAAACTTGTAACCAATAACTGAATTTTCTCTTTAAATATACTTTTTTTTCTTCCTTATGTACCTTATTTTTATTGTTGTAAGGGGCCTGATCAGTAGATTTCAACATAAAAAAAAGGCTCTTTACTGTTTCTGTAACACAATGAGATTGAGCATTGGGAGACTGACACTAAGGACCTCTTATAGATGTCATTAAAGAACAATACTTAAACATTAAACTTTATCAGATGAGCCCTATATTAAATGAGATTAAATATGTTCTATTGAATAATTGATTCCATAAAAAGCTACATAGCTTGCCATGGTTTATTTATTTTTAAGTGTATTTATTTATTTATTTATTTATTTATTTATTTATTTATTTAGAGAGTGTGAGGGAGGGAGGGGCAGAGAGAGGGAAAGAGAGAATCCCATCATGGACCTTGATCCCACAGACTGTGAGATCATGACCTGAGCCAAAATCAAGAGTTGGATGCTTAACTGACTGAGCCACCCAGGCACCCCAACTTGCCATGTTTTCAAAAAATAAACACTTAAATAAAAATTTAGAACTACTTTGGGGCGCCTGGGTGGCACAGTCAGTCAAGCATCTGATTCTTGATTTGGGCTCAAGTCATGAGTTTGAGCCTGGCATCAGGATTCAAGCTGACAGTGCAGATCCTGTTTGGAATTCTCTCTCTCCCTCTGTCTCTGACCCTCCTGTGAGCACTCACTCTCTCTCTTTCAAAATAAATTAATTAATCAAAAAATAAAAATAAAAATTTAGAACAAGTTTTTTTTTTTTTTAATTTTTTAAATGTTTATTTATTTTTGAGAGAGACAGAGACAGAATGCGAATGGGTTAGGGCAGAGACAGCGGGAGACACAGAATCTGAAGCAGGCTCCAGGCTCTGAGCTGTCAGCACAGAGTCTGATGCGGGGCTCAAAACCATGAGCAGTGAGATCATGACCTGAGCCACGAGCGGTGAGATCATGACCTGAGCTGAAGTCGGACACTCAACCGACTGAGCCACCCAGGCACCCTAATTTAGAACTAGTTTTAAGTGGGTAGTCCATAGAGTGTTTTTGGAGTCTCGAATACATGTATCTGTTGGGGTACACAAACTCCAGGCCTTAGTGTTCTTGTAAAACAAGATCAGTAACTTAAATGAACCTCATGATCTATTAATTTATTTTATTTATGTATTTTCTGAAATTTATCAAGCCATCTTTAACAAGTTGCATGAACTTCAGTTACTTCCTTAAGATTTGCCATAGGAAGAATTATAATAAAACCTCAGATCTAAAAACTGCATAAATTTAGTAAAACTGTACACATTTTTAAAAGGTATCTAAAACATATTGAAAAATTGCAGTCTAATATTTATGGTTGTGATTTCATTAAGTAATATCTTGTTATACTGGATGATACAAAAATTGTAATTTCCCTGGTTCTATTAAATAAGCTTAAAATACAAATAAATATAAACAAATGTAGTACTATACACAACGTTGTGAGTTATAAGACCCACGTGTTAGTTTACCATTAACGCTTTTGCATTCATTTTTTTTAATGTTTATTTATTTTGAGGGAGAGAGAGACAGAGTGTAAGCAGGGGAGGGGCAGAGAGAGAGGGAGACACAGAATCTGAAGCAGGCTCCAGGCTCCATCTGTCAGCACAGAGCCCGATGTGGGGCTCAAACTCACAAACCATGAGATCATGTGCTGAGCCGAAGTCGGACACTTAACCGATTGAGCCACCCAGGCGCCCCTGTACTCATTTTCTTAACAGAAAATCTAAACTTATCCATGTTTGGGTACTAATATTACATGCATAGATTTTCGTAATCACATGAACTCATTATTTTAATCAAGAACATGAGTAATAACAACTAGATGGTCACCTGGGGAATGCCATTAAGACCTGACGTAACTAAGAGCAAAATTTCACTCATGTTCTTCAGTGAATCAGAACACTGAGCTAAAGCTCTTCCCATTTTCTTGACAGTGTTTCCTGTTGTTGGCCAGATGCATAGCCACAATCTTAAGTACTAAAAACTCAGAGAAGCCATTGACGAAAAGAGCTGGAAAGTAAGTCATTCTCCCACAGCTTCTAGACACAAATTCAAAATGTAGAGGGATTCAGAGACATGGAAATCTCTGGCTGCCCATTAGAACTATGATTCCAAATGTTTGTGAGGCATCTCCCCACCACAGATTATAAGAAACATTGCTGTGTTGTTTAAATGAAAGCAATAAAACTCAGTGACCATAAACATTATAATTTATTTCTACGTACACTGCTACTACCAGCACTTGAAAGTTGGTTTCACTTTTAGTCAAGGCCCTGTCTTCAATGAGTAACTGAAGCAACTGAAATTCAAATTAAATCATCATATTGTTGGTCCCTGGCTATGCAATTTGGCAACTGACAAGGGGAGCCTCCTGGCATACTGGGTAGACACAAGGCAAAGCAGATATTCACGTTCAACCTGATGTTCAGGTTGGCTGTTGTAAGAAGAGCTATAGAGAGTAAAGTTCTATTTTAGGCCCAGATAGTGATACTGAATTAATATGACCCACTATACAGAATTTTCTTTTAGTGTAACATAATTCCTTTTCGCCAATAATTATTAAATGGTGGGTGACAACCAAAATGAGGACCACTGTCAAAAGGAGCCAACCTTGTGTGTGGATGATTGTCTTCATCATATGGTTTAAAGTTGTAACTGGAGGCCCTTGCTCTCATAATTCGGTCTCCACTGCTGTCTGAAATCTTTCAGTAACGATTCCTTCCATTAGGGTATATAATACTTTTTCATACAGCTGTTTTTCAATGGAGATAATTTGGGGAGGGCTGCCCAAATTAAATACCCCAAATCATAGAATGAATAAATTGTCAGGCATTTTATTCATGCATCAATATTTTTCATTCTTTCACTTACGCCATTGATTCCTACACCTGAAATTTGGGAGCACCTTCTACATGCCAAATACTTCTCTAGGTGATGGAAATCTTGAGTAGGCCTTGAGTAGCTCACCCCAGTGGGCAGCAGAACACCGAGCTGGAGATAGCACTCAAAGGCAGGAAAGAGGCACAGAAAAGGGAAAAGAGATTCGCCAGATCTGACCGGGCTGTTTCACAGTTTTGCCTAGAGCTGGCACTGGTGGTACCCACAGGTGTCCAACCTCGACCACAACTGATGAAGTGTGCAAAAGTTACCTTGAAAAAGGGAAGTTGACTTCAGAAATACAGGATTCCCTAGAGTCCATGATTTCATTGGTTGAGAAAAAATGTTCCTTAGCTTTAAAAAAATGTTGTACAGTGAATGCTTTAGTGGCAGGATCCAATTACTCTCCCAAAGAAACTGTTCAACATATTAAGATGCATATGTTCAGCAGATCTAAATAAAATTGAAAACTCTTGATCAAGCCAAATCCCCTATTTTTATAAATGGTGACAGACACCAGAAACCACAAAATCACCTTTGCCTATATATTCCAGTCTTCTTTCTCAACTCCCATATTGTAGTTTTGGCGATATTCTTTTCATTCTTTTATAATCCCTTCCTGTTTCCAATGTTCCACCTCCATCTGAGCTAATGTATCAACAGTTTAACTCACCTCTCTGTCTTCAGCATTTCCTTCCCTTCTATCCATTCTGAAAACTGTCATTACCACATTGTTTTGATCATATTGTTCACGCTTTTGGGGCAATGTAAAGACCTCTAAAATTTAGTTTCGGTCTTTTGTACCTCACTTACAATTTGTGCTATGGCAAACATTTAACCCCGCTGAGCTTCAGATAAAATCTAAAGTCCTTAGCTTTAGGGGCACCTTGGCGGCTCAGTCAGTTAAGCATACAACTCTTGATTTCAGCTCAGGTCATGATCGCATGGTTCGTGGGTTCGAGCCCTGTGTTAGGCTCTGCACTGACAGCAGGGGGCCTGCTTGGGATTCTCTCTCTCTCCCTCTCTCTCCCTCTCTCTGTCCCTCCCCTGCTCCATTTCTCTCCCTCAAAATAAATAAACAATTACAATATTAAAAAATAAACTCCTTAGCCTCATATTAAATTTGTCCTCAACCTGCCTTTACCATCTTATGTATAACCACACATTTTAAGACGTCTATTTCAGTCCAAAGGTTTACTCACCACTCTTCATTTTCCCAGTTTCATTTATTTACTCATAATCGTTTTATCCACACAGAAAGAGACAGAGACAGAGAGACAGAGAAAGAGAGAACTTTCTTTGTGCTGCTTTTGATCATTCTGGGAACATGTATGAGTCTGATTTTCAACCGTAAAATGAAGCTTGATAATATATAAACTTCCTATCTTATAGAGTTTTCATGAGGATCAAGGAACTAATATGTATTGGCTCCTTGTTATGTACCAAATACTTGGCTAGTTTTAAAAACGTAATATGTTATCTTACTTTATCTTATTAAAAATTTCCAACAATTCTGTGATATAAGTCGGTCTTATTTTTATTTTGCAGATAAGGAAACTGAGCAATGATTTGTATGTAAACACTTTGCAAGCTGAGAAATAGTTAGAAAAATGTGGGGGTTTTTGTCTACTTGTGACCTGCTGTTAAGTCTTCTGTTTTATGCAATCTTAATATTTTCTCCAACTATGTTTTATTTTAAGGTAAAAATGACTTTATGTATTTCTTCATAATGCATTCAATCATGATAGTTGCTAGATTTAGTAATTGCTTTGTAAATATTTTCAGATTTATTTTTATATACAGCTTATGTTGATAGTTTACCGCTGATTTTACCTTTCCATCAGAGAAGCTTACACTCTTCTTTTCCCTATTTTTTCCCTATTTGACAACCAATAAGAGGCTATTGAGGGGTTACCAAGGAAAAGAGATATGCCCCACTTACGTGGGCTGCCTCAGGGTATGTGTGCATGTGTGCGTGTGTTAGTCCTGTTTGCAAATATTTCAAAATATATTTAAGGAAGCAATCAAATCTGACTTAGTAAAGGGGAAAATATTAACAGTAATTCAAAGCCATTTGCTGCATATTTTTAAAAGATCTATTAGGGATGAGGCAACTGAGGATAACTTCACTTTACTAGTGATAAATACAATAAACTCACAGGCACTACCTTTGAAACTTGACTTTGATGATTTAAATAGAGAAAGTAAAACTAGTTCACACTTGAGCAGGGATTTTTTATTCTATTTGTCTGATGTTAAAGCCAACTATTAAAGTAGGTTGAATGGCCTTAAGTTTCCATATTTGAGCAGAACTTGATGGATCATTTGATAATAGATGAATTCAGAAAATAAACCAGCTCCCAAATTTGTGTATTTGTGTGTGTGTAGTATATATATTATATATTATGCTACTAAACTTTAAAGACAAATGTGTTTTTCTAGTAGAAAATTTTAAATGAGGGATGCCTGGGTGGCTCAGTTGATTGAACGTTTGACTCTTGATTTCGGCTCAGGTCACAATCCCAGGGTCATGGGATGCAGTCCCATGTCAGCCTCCCTGCTGAGCATGGAGCCTGCTTAAGATTCTCTCTCTCTCTCTCTCTCTCTCTCTCTCTCTCTCTCTCTCTCTCCCTCTCTCTCTCAGTGCCTTGGTGGCTGAGTTGGTTGAGTTTCCAACTTCAGCCCAGGTCATGATCTCCTAGTTCATGAGTTCAAGCCCCATATCGGGCTTGTTGCTGTCAGCACAGAGCCCGCTTAGGATCCTCTGTCCCCCTCTCTCCCTGCCCCTCCCTGGCTCGTGCTCTTTCAAAAATAAATAAACATTTTTTTTTTAATTTTTTTTTCAACGTTTTTTATTTATTTTTGGGACAGAGAGAGACAGAGCATGAACGGGGGAGGGGCAGAGAGAGAGGGAGACACAGAATCGGAAACAGGCTCCAGGCTCTGAGCCATCAGCCCAGAGCCTGACGCGGGGCTCGAACTCATGGACCACGAGATCGTGACCTGGCTGAAGTCGGACGCTTAACCGACTGCGCCACCCAGGCGCCCCAAAAATAAATAAACATTTTTTGAAAAAAATTTCTCTTTCTCCCTCTGCCTCTCTCTCCCACTCATGCCCTATAAAATGTAAATAAATAAATAAATAAATAAATAAATAAATAAATATTTTAAAAAAGAAAATTTTAAATAATAGGTTCCAAACAACTTTCTATATAAATAAAGATGCTAGAGTCAAAAGGCTGGTGCTTTCAACTTAATAGAAAAAATGTACTTTAGCCATAACTATGATTAAAACTTCTAGGTTAAAAAAAAGTGAGTTTGATTTGTTCTATTTTTTTCTTTTCTTTGATTAGAAAAAAAACATGTTTTTATGGTGCTTTGTTCATTAGAAGTAAACATTTTAAGATGGCATCCTCTAAATCTATTCTTTTCAATATGAAACAGGATGCCTGGCATGAACTACATTTCCTTTATTGCACTGTGTTAGATTCCAAATACCATTATACATCTTAATATAAGAAATATGTGTGACATAGCACCTTTTCCTAGACAATATGCTTGAAATGAAGTTATGAACTAGGGAAATTAATCCATCAACCTATTAGATGATGACGTTTTAAGGAAGCCCAGTCTCTTTTTCACCCATCAAGGCCATACGTTTTACCTTCATCCACTAGAGGGGGTAATGTTCTTCCATCCTAAAAGAACATGGAATTATCCCAACAAGATTTAAATGCACACAATGACCTTATTTCTTTCTAAACCAGGTTAATTAAATAATATAATATAATGGATGCCAAAAATATCAACGAAAGTTTCTTCAAAAACATTTGTGACACACAGATCAGAAATACTTTTTGTTCTTGTCCATCCTAACATTTGGCAAAATCTGTGGTTGTAAAGATGGGTAAATTTGTTTTAGTTGAGAGAAGAAAATTTACATAAAGTAATGCTTTCTATGAACATCCAAAAAGTACTATGTACTGTTACTATGTAATTTTTCATGTGATCAATTTCAATCTATTAGAGTTGATCTTTGGGTTGTTAACTAGTTTAGCAAGGAGGCAAATCATCTATTTCTTCAAGGATGTATTTAAGAAATAATGGGGGAATTAAATAGATTTATAGAAGTTTATACTAAATATTATAAATACATGAATTAGACATTGTGTAATTTGATTGAATCATGATGCAGGGTTTGGAATACTTGAAGATCAATAACATATATGCAGAACTGTTTTTTTTTTTTTACATATAAATATATAATTGTCCCTGTTTATCATGGTAATGATTTTCCTTTAATAAATACCAAGTCAATAAGACAAAAATGTTTTTTTCTTTAAACCTCCTGAAAAATAGTTTGAATTGCAGAATAGCCAATCATATTTGGTTGTTAAAAGATAATCAAAATAATTGGTTAGAAATAACCAGTTGCCAAACTGATGAGATGTCATAATTATAATTAACTGTGCTATTAGGTCAGTTGTTTAGTTATTTCTATGAATAAGAAAAAGCCTAATCAGAATGCAGAATAATTAGTTCAGTTGAAAAGAAGAGATATAATTTGTGAAAAGCAAGTATATTACATCAACTGTATTTTTCGTAATTCTAATCATTTTCTAAAATAAAATATACTTCTAGTTCCTGGAGATTATTCCCCTTAAATAATAGCTGCTGTAGTAGTTTCAAACGGTGGCTGAATACCAGACTTACCATACAACTTCTGAAAATAATTCATGCCCAGAGCCCCCCAGCAGGAATGCTGATTCAGCAGGTCTGGGGTGAGATCTCAGCATGGGGACTTTTATAAAATCTCCATATTCTAATCTGCAGGCCTGGTTGAGCATCAGTGCACTGCACAGGGAGTTAATCATACCTGACTAGGTTTCTCTTCTTTCCTTTTGATCCCCAGAAGTGTAGTATTAAAAAAAGTCTTTTTAAAAAAGCCTTTAGAGGCAAAAGAAGAAAATTGTAGTGAATTATTATAACTTTTTACAGGAGAATCTCCTATTGTTTGAATGAGAGTAAAGGCCTCAAAATACCTATGTGTGGTAGTGAATTCCACATTATAGTGCAAATAAACATGCTTTTGAAGTCTTGTATTGTTTCTCAGTAATTTGTGCTGCCTGGAGATCTTCCAAATACAGCTAACAAAAGCTTGTGGAAAGGACTTAGAACATCATGGAAAAATTTTTGCTATAGACAGGAACAAATATTTACAAACAATAATTCCAAATAGACCCAAGACCCTATAAATAATGATCATGTTCTTGTAAATATATTACCATAAAAATGCAGTTATTTAAAAGTGAGCAATATATTTATCTACTGTATACATTGAAACAAATTATAGTGAGGTCACATTTCAAAGGGACATTTTATAGGAACTGGGAAGTTAAATTATATGCATCTAAAAAGAATTTGGCCTGTTTCATGATGCAATATGTGCCACCTATTATTTATTTTACTATAAATAGGGTTTTCTATATATAGTATAGATAGCTATTATTAATTTACAGTACATGACTTACTTTAATCAATATAAGAACAAAGTTACTGTAAAACAGAAAAGGATTTTTTTTCTCCTACAGAGTATTTTCCACCTCATTTTTTTAGCACGTACTGAAAAGGCACCAGGGTTACAAAGAACAACTGGGGAGTGGGGGAGTGGGGGAGGCGTAGCTCACAGGCCAGTGGAAGAAATTAACATGTATCCAAACAGTTGCAACATAGCAGCATATTTTGCATATGTTAAAACCGTTAGGAGCTATGGATGTCTGGAAGAAAAAGTGTCCACTTTTGCCTGTAAGAAGTCTAGAAGTGTTGACGATGGTAGTTGTGGACAATCAGTGAAGAGTCAATGTTCCAAGATGCATTCATTCATTCATTTAAATCAAAGTTTGTGGAATAGTTGCTCTGTACAGATGTGGCATTTTCCTTCAAAAAGCAGATAGTCCCTAAGAGGTATGTCCAAAATTAGCCAGAACAACAATGTAGAGATGGATGGATCGATGGATGGATGGATCGATGGATAGATGATGGATGGATGGCACGTCGTGGTGAAAAGTGCTATGGAGGGCTTAAAGAAGGAAAGATCTCCCAGTAGTACATGGCACTAAATGTGCCCTGAAGTCTAGTTAGGATTGTTTTCGGAGAAAAGGATAGTATTGGAAGGCAGAGCCAGGAAAATATGGGGAAGACCTGGGATGATTTGTTTCTCTAGTTTGCTTGGAGAGTGTATTTCATCCCTTAAACCCGTGTTGCATCCTCCACTCTAAGAACAGTTCCTGAGCTGTTCCCCTAGATCAATGCCTGAACTTGTATTAGACTTATAATTAGAAACAGTTAAACATTTAATTATATGCTATTTTGCATTGTTTTCTGGTTATTTCTGGTGTTTTTAAACTTCTTAACCCTTTACATTCTTTGTGATTTCTTTGGGACAGGGATTGATTTTGTACACATGTGATAACTTTCACATTGTCTCCCATACTATTTAGACACACTGTTTGGATCCAGTCTTTGTTTATCATTTATTGTTTATTTTAAATTGACAAGCAAATTTAGCTGTGTGTATATACATACATTCCCTCTCCTCCACATCTGGCAGTCTTAGGTACTAGTGAATTTTTTATAGCTTTGTCAACATTTTCAATGTACTGACTATCCATTCCTGACCTTTCATCTGAGAATAAATTCACTTATTTTGTTGTTTGAAGGCTGGTTCTTCCTTCAACAAGTGAACTGCAGTAAATAAGAAGAATGAAAGAAAAAAGACATTTTTGAACCAAAGACCAGTGACTAAAGATGAAGGAAGGGACAAAGTCCAGGGATTGAATCAGAATGGATGAACATGAGGGCCCAGAGACTACATAGAAGAGAGGGTGTAGTACAGACCGGAGGAGAAAGGTGTCTGAAGATACAGATAGGAAGAAGAGATGGGAAATAAGAAAGTTAAAAACAGGAAGAGGCAGGAGAAGCAAGTTTATTTAAACACACACGCACTCAAAGAGATACAGGAACGAAAAGAGGTAAAAGAGCAAGAATGAAAAGTTGATGATAGTGGAATGAAAGAAAAGCAGGAGATGCAGAATGAGAATGAGGATTGAGAAGGTACGAGGAGTAGCCTTCCTGCCCTCTCCCCACCCAGCTGCACTAGTGACGGTCTGTTGCTGCCACTGGCGGTGCTGCAGTCACCGGTCATCCTGGGAGCATGGAGAGAAGGTTTCCTTGTGCCCTTGTCAGGCTAGTCCAGGTGGAGAAGCTGGCCACCAGTCCACCGGGGCTCACACATGCACATACACACAGGTGTGTGTGGGATGGTTAGTGGGATGGTGTGGCAAAGATAAGTTCTGTGGAGAGAACATGGGCTAAGAATAAAAGTCTCTTAAAAGTGACTTATTACATACGGGGGTTTATTTTCCAACACTAAAAAGAAGGAAATTTTGCAATGTGAAATGACCTGGATGAAACTTGAGGACTTTCTGCTAAATGAAATTGAAACAAACCTGACACGTAAAGACAAATATTGCATGATTTTACTTACATGAAGTGTATAAAATAGTCAAATTCATAGAATCAAAGTGTGAATAGCCATTGCCAGAGGCTGAGGGAGGGAGAAAAAAAGGAGTTACTACTAATCAACAGGCATAAGGTTTCAGTTAAGCAAGATGAGTAAGTTCTAGAGATCTGTCAAACGGCATGGTACTTACAGTCAACAATACTTTATTGTGCACTTAAACATTTGTTAAGAGAGTAGATCTCCTTTCTTAATGTTTATTTATTTTTGAGAGAGAGAGAGAGAGAGAGAGAGAGAGAGAGAGAGAGAGAACATGACAGAGCGTGAGTGGGGGAGGGGCAGATAGAGAGGGAGACACAGAATCCAAGGCAGGCTCCAGCTCTGAACTGTCAGCAGAGAGCCCAATGTGGGGCTCGAACTCATAAACTGCGATATCACGACCTGAGCCAATGTCAGACGCTGAACCGACTGAGCCACCCAGGTGTCCCAAGAGAGTAGATCTGTTAATAAAATAAAATTAAATTAAAATCTTATATATCATGAGATCACAGACGCGAGGGAAAATTCTGAAATCCATGACAATTTGTATTTGTATGATAGCTCTTTCTGAATTCTTCCAGACAGCTTTTTGTCTTCCCAAACTCTCTAGGCAAGAATGTAGACTCTGAGTGTCATCTCACTGGCTTTTTGCACACTGGGAGACTTGTCTTTCTTTCCTACAGAAAGTGTTGGGGCATTAACCAACCATGAAACAGGCATAGATAAGTAACACTTTTTATCCATCTACATCAAAATCCTGTAACATTAACCCAGAATCCTAAAGAACTGCTTGATGGCCAGTTTAAAAGCCAAGAAATTGCTTCCCCAGGTTCTTCAGTGGCTTCTTGGTCCTATCACACTGATAAACAGGATGAATTTTTTAAAAAATTAGAATACACTGAAAATAAATTTTACTTATAACTGTGATTATTAACATGTATTTTATACATGTGTGGGAGGGACGGGGGAGCAGTTCATTGAAAAGTTCTATTTTTTTGTTTCCAAGACTAATGAAGAACAAAGAAAATCTGCCCTGATATCCCAAGTTTATTTTCATTCATCTTCAAAGAAGAGAACCTGCTTTTCTAGGGAACTGCAGGAATGCTGCTCTACTGTCCTGCCTTGAAAACCTTTCTCCCACATAAATCAGCTATGTTGACATATAGCACTTCCCTGTAAGAAACCACAATTTCTTTCTCTGTTTCCTGCTTATCTTTCATGCATGGCACCAAGCAAACCTAGACAGAATGAAAAGTAATGGGCGACATACTTTGTATTTTTATACATTACTTGTTGCATGTCCAAAAAATAGGGCCAAAGTTACTATGTTCATCTAGAGGATGGTCTCTAGAGGCAAGCCAAAGAGTTCCATCTTGTTCAATTCATCTTTTCCTTTTGTCAGAGACCTAGAGGAAAATATAAAGGAATGCTTATTAAGTTTGTATCTGAGCATAATCTTTGGAGTTAAATAAATTACATGTATGATGGTGTTAAGATCTGCAAAAACAAAAACTCCAACATGTGCAAAGAAGGGTCAAATATTACAACATGAAACTTAATATGGGAAAATTTGAAAGTTAACACTAGGATCTCTTTCTCTATTTCTGTCTTTCTTACACACATGCACAAACACACACACACAAAATTGCATTCCTATAGGCTGGCTTATTGGCACTTGTATAACAAAGATTTGTCGATGTGATTTCAGTAAAAGCTGGCAGTATGATGTGGCTGCTAGAAAGCTCTTGCACTAGGGGTGCCTAGGTGGCTCAGTTGGTTAAGCATTTGACTTCGGCTCAGGTCATGATCTCACGGTTCATGGGTTCAAGCCCCATGTCGGGCTCTGCTGACAGCTCAGAGCCTGGAGCCTGCTTCTGTGTCTTTCTGCCCCTCCTCTGCTTGTGCTCTGTCTCTCTCTCTCTCTCGAAAATAAATAAATATGTAAAAAAAAAAAAAAAGAAAGCAAGCACTATTGAGTGTGCTAATAATGGACCTATGATGGTTTGAATGAGGGATGTGAATGAGGATTGTTGCTGATTGGAACAATCCTGGTGTGTTGCATTCAGCTCTGAGAATCTGGGAAACATAGTCAAATTAGAGTATATTCAAAGGGAAATAGTCCTTGGAGGAGAAAACTCAAAATAGTTTTCTCTGAGTTTCATCTGAAAGAACTGGAAATATCAGCCTAGAGAAGAGAAGATTCTTGGGCAAGAATAGTTGGCTTCAAATTGTTCATCAGGTGTCTGAAAGGGTATGAAGTGGAAAAGAAATCAGACATGTTCTCATGAATGGCGGTGCTAGAGCTAATAACTTGATGTTATGAGAAAGAGATATTGGCCCACCATAAAGAAATATTGGCTGTCTGAACCTGAACTAGTTTGTTTTAGAGAAGTTCCCCAATTGGGGAATTCAAGGATGGACTGGAAAACCACTGGGTTGGATACTAAAGAATTTAATGTTAGAAACATACACGTGTTAGATAATATTTAAGGCCTCCAGGACAGTATATAGCCAGGATAATTACATTCCCTGAAGTCAAAGAAATCAGATCCAACATTTAGAGTCTATTTGATACTAACAAAATATATAATTTTTTCCCTAGTCTCTTCATCTATAAAATAAAAAGAGTGAAAATTAACTTAAGATTATTGGGAAGATTGAGAAAATACATATACAGTGATTAGTACAGGATAATTATTTGATGATGTTTTGTTTTAAGATGTAGGTCCATTCCAACTCTGGCAGTTGGAAATAATTTGTAACAAAATTTGTTTGACTTGGATGATCTTGGCATTGTGTCAACTTTCAATATGCTCTACTCTAGTATGTATTATATCTACTTTATCTATCTATCTATCTATCTATCTATCTATCATTTATCATGTACGTGTCATCTCTCTATCCCCTTTGCATGATACAGAAGCCATGAAGAAGCCCTAGGGCCCACTCACACTCTGCTGGCTGGTATTGTATTATAGTAATTGTCTACTAAGTACCTAAATTTTTTTAAATTTTTTGTAAGTATTAATGTTACCTTGGGAAAACGCAGGAGAGAAATAGCAAATTTATAGGTCTTGATATTAACCTTCTGACAAACTCCTCACATATAATTTGCACCCCATTAACATGGAGTGATTTTTTTTATCGTTGCTTCTGATGTGGTCTATTAAAACATAAACAGAACTACATGGAGGAGCTAGATAGAACTCTCAAAAGGTGAGATACAGGCAATAAGAAGATGTACCCTGATAAGAAGACAGAGAGGTGATGCATTCAGGCTAGTGGGCAAGGAAGGAGTACAGAGTTATTGGATCAGTAGGCATCTTAGCATTCAAGAATGGAACCACACATTTGTAGTATGCATCATCTTCTCTAAGGATATAATCCTTGCATTTAAGAAAAAACTATATATGTATGTATACGTGTATATGTGTATTTATATATAGATGTATATGTATGTATATGTAGATAGTGTATGTATGTGTCTGTCAGGACCAACTTCATGAATATGCAACCTGGACAGTGTACAGGGCTTCATGCTTAAAAGAGTTTTGCACTTGGTTTAATGATTTGCTGTTGGAGTATTAAAATCCTTACTTATTTTTTAATACTTTTTTAAAGAGTTTATTTATTTTTGAGAGAGGGAGAGAAAGTGCATGTGTAAGCAAGCAAGAAGAGGAGGGACAAAGAGAGGGAGAGAGAGAATCCCAAGCAGGCTGCACAGAGCCCATTGAGGGACTCCATCCCACAAACGGTGAGATCATGACCTGAGCCAAAATCAGGAGTTGGAAGCTTAACCGACTGAGCCACCCAGGCACCCCAAAATTTTTAGTAATTTTTGAACATAGACCACATATTTTCATTGTGTACTGGGCCCCACTAATTAGGTACGTGTGTGTGAGAGTGTATGTGTAATCTTAGAAGTGAAGGGATCTGATTATTTGTCTAATTAAACATTTCTTTCAATCCCCATTTTTTTTCCACTTCATATTTTCTATAGTATGGGTATCTCGTTATTTATTGTTTTTGCTTTCACCTTTCATTTTAAAAATAGCACACTAGTAAATACTTGATGTACATCTTTCTGGCTATTTTGTAATGAATGTAGATGGATATATATGTACATATTACTTCTTTACATATATGAGATCATGCAACAAATATTCACTCCTATTTCCCTTATGACTTGCATGAGAGACCTTTATATGTATATGCATGTATCGGCTGTCATTGTTTCTGAAGATTAATAGTTGTAGTTAGCAGACCGTCCATTAGTTCTTCACCCTAAGCTGTGATTGACCTGGACCGGAAGAGCTAGATTATTTTAATGCAATAGGTACTCTATTATTTCTGCATATTCTGGACTTTAGCTGTCTTGTCTATGTTTGCCCTATTCCTTCTAGTTTCTGAAGATTATTCTTTTTAATAGAAAGATGGAAACAATGTAGAAATGATGTCATTCTCCCTCCACACTCTCATCTGACAGAATTATATTAATTATCTCAAGCAAGAGACCTAATTTTTTCTTTTAATTTTTCTGTTCAGTAGCTAAAAATATTATTTGGTTGCTTCAAGATTTTTTTCTTTCCCAATAATCTCAGCTTATTCTGGGCTTTTAACTTTTCTGATACTATTTTTAAAAATACATGTCATTCTTTTGTATTATTCTTTTTTTGAAAGTTTTTATTTGAGGGGTGCCTGGGTGGCTCAGTCGGTTAAGTGTCCGACTTCGGCTCAGGTCATGATCTCGCGGTTCATGGGTTCATCAAGCCCCACATCGGGCTCTGTGCTGACAGCTCAGAGCCTGGAGCCTGCTTTGAATTGATTCTATGTCTCCCTTTCTCTCTGACTCTCCCCTGCTCATGCTTTCTTTCTCTCTCTCCCTCTCTCTCTCTCTCTCTCACACACACACACACAAATAAACATTTTTTTAAAAATTTAAAGTTTTTATTTAAATTCCAGTTAGTTAATATACAGTGTAATACTAGTTTCAGATGTACAATATAGTGATTCAACACTTCCATATAACACCCAGTGCTCATCAGGACAAGTGCATTTCTTAATTCCTATCATTTCTTTCTCCTGTCTCTCCCTCACCCCTGTCCACCTCCCTTCTGGTTACCATC
Source organism: Prionailurus bengalensis (assembly GCF_016509475.1). NCBI lineage: Eukaryota > Metazoa > Chordata > Mammalia > Carnivora > Felidae > Prionailurus > Prionailurus bengalensis. The sequence continues at coordinate 57,724,490 of NC_057358.1, read as the reverse complement.
AGTCTTTGTATAATTCTTATCTCACTTCCTTTGTGATATATGCTTATCTTCAAATCAGAGCTCATCAGAAAGTTTCCTGGGTTACATTATATGCCTCCCCTGCTTGATCCTCACTGAAATAATTAAGGTAATGCTAATTAAGGTAATTTTGTAGAGAATTCTACCCATCCCACACCAAATATCTTATTTGTTAGAAACCCTGATAATTGATCATAAACATATTTCCTTTGTTCTTTAAAAAATCCTGTTTTAGTTCTTACTAAAATAAGCATAAGAATAAGCATAAATGAGGTTTTGTGGAGGAAATTGTAGTCTAGGCATGTACAAAACAACTACATGTGCCTAACTTAGAGCAGCTCCTAAGTAGTCTAGTATTGGTAATATTATTAGCAGAATTAATGAATACATATATACATGAATTTAAGACCAGAACCATATTACATTTGGTCCTTTAGGTAAATATATAATTAGCTAAACATTTCAGTTGTTATCGTAGACTTGCTTTCTTATATGGTTCCTGTCTTACATTTCAACTTTGACCAACCTATAGAGTAAAATACTCAAATGTGAAATTCTTACACTTTTGAAAGGATATAATTCTTTTTATACATTGTTAGATTCAATTTCCTGATATCTTTTTGAGGATTTTTTTTGTCTATGTTCATGAGAGATATTCGTCTGATTTCTTGACTTTTAATATCTCTATCTGTTTTTAGAATTAGGGTAATGCTGGCCTCATAGAATGAGTTGGGAAGTGTTTACTCTGCTTCTTTTTTCTGGAGATTGTAGAGAATTGGTTTTATTTTTTCCTTCAATGTTAGGTAGAAGTCGCCAATTAAACCATCTGGGCCTTGTGCTTTCTTTTTTGGAAGGTAAATTATTGATCAATTTCTTTAGTAGATATAGGGTGATTCAGGCAATCTATGTTTCCTTGTGTGTGTGTGTTTTGGCAGTTTGTTGTCTTGCATGGAGTTGGCCCATTTCATTTATCTGATTTCTAAACAAATTAATTTGTTTAAAGCATATCTTTATTATCCTTTTATTTTTCATGAGATCAGTAATGATGATCCTTCTTTCTTTTCTCATAGTGATAATTTGTATCCCCTCTTCATTATTCTTGTTAGCCAGGAGAGATGTTTATCAATATTAATCAATATTGTTGATCTTTTCAAAGAATCAGAATCAGCCTATGGTTTTCTTGCTTTATTATTTTCTGTTTTCAATTTCATTGATTTCTGCTCTAGTATTTACTATTTGTTTTTGTTTTTTTCTGCTTGCTTCAGGCTTAATTTCTCTCCTCTTTCTAACTTCCTAAGGTAAGGTGAAGTATTAATTTTTAGATTTTTTCTTTTATAATATATGCATTAAATATTATCAATTTCCCTCTAACTACTTCCTTTGCAATATCCTACAAATTTTAGCAAGTTTTTAAAAATTTTTATATTAGCTCTTTAATTGAAGTATAGTTGACATATAGTGTTACATTAGTTTCATGTATACAACATAGTGATTCGACAACTTTATACATTATGCTTTGCTGACAACAAGGGTGGCCACCATCTGCCACCATATAACGCTATGACAGTACCATTAACTATATTCCCTGTGCAGTACCGTTTATCCCTGTGACTTATTCATTTCATAACTGAAAGCCTGTACCTCCCACTCCCCTTCACTCATTTTGCCCATCTCACCACTCTCAACCCCTCTGGCAGCTATCAATTTCCTGTCTTTATTATGGGTCTGTTTCTGCTTTTGTGTTTTTTGTTTATTCATTGGTATTGTTTTTTAGGTTTCACATATAAGTGAAATCTTATGGCATTTGTCTATCTCTGTCTGACTTATTTCGCTGAGCATAATACCCTCCAGGTCTATCCATGTTGTTGTAAATGGCAAAATTGCATTCTTTTTCATGAATGAGTAATATTTTATTGTATATATACGCTATGTCTTCCTTATTCATTCATCTGTCAATAAACACTTGAGTTACTTCCATATCTTGGCTACTGTACATAGTGCTATAGTAAACAATTTAGTAAGTTTTCATTTTAGTTTCATTTAATTCAAAATATTTTTAAATTTCTCTTGAAACTTATTCTTTGACCTATTGGTTATTTAGAAGTATCCTATTTAGCATTTTTATTTCAAAATATTTGGGGACTTTCCAGCTATCTGTCCTCTTTCTTATTTCTACTTTAATTAAACTGGTCTGAGAACATACTTTATGTAAGTGTTATATTTTTAAATTTGTTGAGGTGTGTTTTATAGTCAAAATGTAGTCTATTTTGGTGAATGCTGTACATGAGCTTGAGATGAGTGTATATTCTGATGGATTATTGAATGGAATATTTTATGTCAGCTAGATTAATTTGATTGATAATGCTGTTTAGATCATCTATATCCTTGCTGATTTTCTGTGTGCTGGAATAATCAATTACTGACAGAAGGAAGGTAAAATTTGCAACTATAATAGTGGATTTGTCTAGTTCTTCTTTCAGTTCTATCAGTTTTTGCCTCATGTATTTTGACACTCTGTTGCTAAGTACTTACATGCTTAGGGTTGTTATGTTTTCTTAGAAAATTAACCCCTTTATCAATATATGGTGCCTCTCTTTCTTCCTCAAAATCTTGCTTGTTCTGGAGTTGGCTTTGTTTGAAATTAATGTGGCTACTTCAATTTTCTTTTGATTAATTTCATTATGGTATGTCTTTCTCCATTCCTTTACTCTTAACCTGAGTCTATATATTTAAATTGGTTTTCAGGGCGCCTGGGTGGCTCAGTCAGGTAAGCACCCGACTTCAACTCAGGTCATGGTCTTGCGGTTCATGAGTTTGAGCCCTGCATCAGTCTCTGTGCTGACAGCTCAGAGCCTGGGGCCTGCTTCAGATTCTGTGTCTCCCTCTCTCTCTGCACCTCCCTGCACACACTCTGTCTCTGTCTCAAAAATTAATAAACATTAAAAAAATTTTTAATAAAATAAATAAATTGGTTTCCTTGTAGAAAACATTCAGTTGTATCTTCTTTTTTATTCACTCTGATAATATATATCTTTTAATTGATGTATTTAGACCATTTGCATTTAAGAAATTATTGATCACATTGGATTAATATCTGTATCTATAACTTTTTTCTTTGTTGCATTTGTTGTTTCCTCCCCCTCTTTTTTTCCCTTAATTCTCTGGTCTAATTGAGCATTGCATGTGATTAATTTTATCTTCTTTATACATTACACTGTTTTAAAAATTTTTAAGTGGTTTTCTCTAGGACTTAAGACATATGTTTTAAACTAATCTAAATTCACCTTTAGGGGCCCCTGGGTGGCTCAGCTGGTTAAGTGTCTGACTCTTAATTACAGCTCAGGTCAGAGTTTGAGCCCCACATCAGGATCTGCACTGATAGGACAGAATCTCTCCTTCTCTCTCTGACCTCCCCCCACTCTTGCATGTGCTCTCTCTCAAAATAAATACATAAAAAAATTCCCCTTCAAATAACGCAATGCTACTTCACACACAGTGCAGGCTCCTTAGAACAGAGTATTCTTCCCTCTGTCCCTTGTGACATTGCTCATTCCATTTATCCATTTGCTCTAATCACCCACTACATTGTTATTATTACTTTATACAAACAATTATTTTTAAAATCAAGAATAAAAAAATAAAACATTTAATTTTTCCATGTATTTTCCATTTATTTCTTCTTTCTCTTCCTTTTTTTTTTTTTTTTGTAGATCAAGTTTCTGACATCTATCACTTTCCTTCTGCTTGAAGAATTTCTTGCAACATTTCTTGCAGGTCAGGTCTGATGGCAATGGATTCCTTAGTCTTTGTCTCAGAAAGTCCTTATTTCTCTTTCACTTTTGAAGGATAAATCTATTGAAGGACAAATTTCGCTGGATATAGAATTCTAGAATGGTAAGCTTTTTTTTCCCTTTCAATGCTTTAGATTTTTCACTTCATTTTCTTCTTGGCCTGCATGGTTTCTATTGAGAAGTCTAGAGTTTATCCTTGTGCTTCTGTAGGTAAGATTTATTTTTCCCCTCTGGCTTTGTTCAAGATTTCCTCTTTGACTTTGGTTTCCTGAAGTTTGAATATGGCTTGCCTAGGTGTGGATTTATATATATATATATATATTTATTGGATTTCTATACATATTTCTATATATATTTATATTCTGCTTGGTGATATCTGTGCTTCCTGATTTATGGTTTGATGTTTACTAAATTTCTAAAGTTGCCATGACAAATTACCACAAACTGGATTGCTGATAACAACAAATTTATTCTCTCACTTACCTAGAGGCTAGAAATCTGAAATCAAGGTGTCAACAGGGCAGTGCTCCCTCTGAAGGCTGTAGGGAAGAATACTTTCTTGCTTCTTCCTAGGTTCTGGCAATTGCTGGCAATCTTTGGCATTCCTTGGAGTGGAGCTCATCAGTTCAGCTGCGTCTGTCTTCACATGGCCATTTTCTCTCTGAGTACATCTGCGTCTTCACATGAACTTATTATAAGGACAGAATTCATTGGATTTGGCACCCACCCAAATTCAGTGTGATCTCCTCTTGAGGAATTCCACCCACCAAGACTCTATTTCTAAATAAGGTCACATTCTGGGGTTCTGGATGGAAATGGATTTTAAGGGAACACTACTCAATCCAGTACAGTATCCATATTTAATTTTGGAAAGTTATTGGCTACTATAACTTCAAATATTTCTTTTTCCTGTTTTTTCTTCTCCTTCTGGCATCTTAATTATGCATATGTAACACCTTTTGAAATGATCCCATGGTTCTTGGATATTCTTCTGTTTTTCATTCATTTTTTTTTTCTCTTAGTATTTCAGGTTGGAAAGTTTTGATTGACCTATGTTAAAGCTCACTGGTTTTTCCCTAAGTCATTGCAATTACTTATAAGCCCATCAAAGACATTCTTCATTTCTGTTACAGTGTATTTGATTTCTTATTTAAATTTTTTAAGTTTATTTATTTGTTTTGAGAGAGCAGGGGAGGGACAGAGAGAGAATCTCAAGCAGGCTCTGGGCTGTCAGCACAGAGACTGACTTGGGGCTTGAACTCACAAACCATAAGATCATAACCTGAGCTGAAATCAAGAGTTGGACACTTAACCAATTGAGCTGCTGAAGCACCCCACAGTATACTTGATTTCTAACATATCTTTTTGATTCTTTCTTATATTGTCCACCTTTCAGTTTACATTACCCATCTGTTCTCACATGTTGTTTACTTTTTTCCCATTAAAGCCCTTAAACATACTAGTCATAGTTATGTTAATTACTATCTGGTAATTCTAACATTTCTAATATCCGAGTCTGATTATGATGATTATTTTTTCTCTTCAGACTGTTTTTTTTTTGCCTTTGTCATGGCTCATAATTTTGTTGTTGTTGTTAAAAGGTGGACATGCTGTTTCAGATCTTAGAGACTGGGGTAAATAGGGCTTTATTGTGAAGATTTCTGTTAACATGACAAGGAGTCTTGCTGGGTTTGTGTTTGCTGTAGCCCTAATGCCAAAGGCTTCAAATTTCTCTGGTGTCCTTGTTTTTATCTCTCCCCCTGACTTTGGGCTTCCCTAAATACTCCTCCTCAGAGAGAGTCTGTGTCTTGCAATTCTTTCAGCTGTGAACCACTGTTATGGGTGAACCACAGAAGCCCTGCTATGGTGATGGTAAGGTGTAGGGGAGGGGAGAACGTTCTATAATCTGATTAAATCTTGGTCTTTTAGTGGGCTTGTGTCTTGGGGCTGAGCTGTGACCTTCACAAATATTTCTCCTGTGGGTATAGATTTTCCTCCTCATTCCCTACTTCCTTCCTTGGCTGCCAGGACTCTCCATCTGTTTTCTTAAAGCCCTGTGGACTATATTTTTCCCCTCGTAGGTGAGACCGATGAGACCAGAAGGCTAGAGTGGCTGGCTAGGAGGAGTGCCCTTCCTCTAGCCAGAATAAATCTCTGGTAAGGTCTTTTCCCTTGGAGAGTAGACTTTTATTATGGAGAAGTCTCTGAGTGTATTATTTCACAATGATTACTTCCTTTCCCCTGGAAAGAGCTATGAGACAGTGGATCTTCATAATGAGACTTGAAGGTCAAGTCCACCAAAGCAAGGTGGGGACTATTTAAGATAAGAGTTTCTCATGCTCACACTGGTTCACTTACAGCCACCAGCAACTCATCAAAATTACCATTTCGGTGTTCTGCAAGCCTTGTCTCTCAAGTGCTTGTCTCTCAAGTGATTGTTACCCTGTGATCTCAGTTCTCTGATTGGTCCAAGAAAAGTCACTGAAGTTTTGTTTGCATAGCCTTTTCTGTCTTAAGAATGTTTGGAATGATGACTACCAAGTTCTTTACGTGTCAGAGTGAAAGCCAGAAATCCATTTGGAATATATTTAATAATGTGTTACAAAGCTAAATTTCTTTCTGCTTATTTATAAAAGGGAATTTTAAAATCTTGAAAAATATAAAATAAGAATTTAACACTTCTTTACATATCTGCTTTTTTATTTTTCCCTTTGGATACCAGTGCACACCACCAAGGTTTGTTGCTGTCTTTGCATTTCCCAGCATTTCTATGAGGCAGACGTTAGCTGTGTTACCTTGGGAAAGTTAATCGTCCTCTCTGTGGCCCAGTTTTCTCACTGGTAATATAGATTATAAATAGTACTTTATTTCAGGATTCTTATGGAGATTAAATGAGATAATGCATATATGAATACTTAGCACAGTAAATACCTGACATAAAAATGTTCTCAGTCCGTGTTAACTTCTCCTTAACACTTTTGTTAATCTTATTCTCCAGACAGAGCAAATGAAGTAAATGTTTTTTTCAAATCTGTGATTCTCACCTCTGGGTTCTTTGTTTTAGAATTTTCTGCACTTTGAGCCGCAGCTGGTGGTATAGATGCGGGAGCTGCAGGCTTGACCACACTGGAACTTGGCCAGATGAAGTGCCATCATCCTAATTGTGTGCGAGGGCCACAGTTCACTGCATTAGCTCCTCTGAACTCTCCTGTCTCCTCCCACATGCTGGCAGCATAATTCAGCATACACAATAGCTTCAGATCAATCCAACATGAAAGTGGCCCCTGAAGAAAGGCGCGAAGTATTCTTTGCTAGTCCCCTGCAAAATTTTTAAAATTGAAAAAAGAGAGAGCTCTTTAGTCTTCAATTATGCTAGAAATATTATACTTTGAAAGATTTCAACCGGTTTATTTTAATTTCCTTTTCCTACGAAGTCATCCTCTTTTTCTCAGTTTTGCTAGTATTGTATTGTACTGAGAGGTATTGGTGGTAGAAGGAAGATGGGGTGAACAATTTCACAAAAGGTGTAGTGAGATTCAGAGCTGCATAACCGTCAGCTCATTTCTAAAACTCCATTTACAGCAGGGGCCAAGGCTGGAGGTTCTGACAATGCCATAGGGGAGCATTCTCCCTGGAAAACTGTGGCATTGAATGGTGATGAACACCAGTGCAGACCAGGGCACGTTTAAAGAAATTCAACCTTAAAAGATGCTTGAATCTTAGAGAGTCTTTACATGAACTTTCAATAGGCAGGTTTTCTGCATTTATATGTAGAAGAGAGAAGAAATGTAGCCCCTATGTCATAATTTCTTACTGTTTACATTACATTTAATTCCTTGAGGCTATTTTAACTTTGTTTACAATGCTATTGTTGTAGGCTTTTTTTTACCTCAAAACCTGGGGTTTGTTGTCTTACTGTTTCGAAGAATGAAGAGGTGGACACAGAATGAGCAGCAGGCAAAAGTTTATTAGAGTAGAAGATAAGAAAGTAAGAATGGTAGGAAAGCTATCTTTACGGAGAGGGGGCATTCAAAGGTGAATTCCCGAGACTATAGGCAGGGGTCCTTGTTTGATAAGGTTCTGGTCAGCACCTCATCACTTTCCCCTGGTTCCTTCTCAGGTTCAACCCTTACTGGCTGGATAACTCTAGGTGCTGGGTTGTCTATTCCTGGTTGGCCCAACTCCATTTTGTGAGGAGTAAGATTTGTCATACCGTCCCTCGTATAAGTTTTATGGTTTACTTTTTTTAGTTAGGTATTTTGATTGTCAAATTCCTGAGGGGAACCTGAGGGGGAGTAGGTAGTGCCTGTTACATTCTTAAGAGGAACCTCACACCCAAGGGGGTTTTGCTGTGGTCAAACTCCCAGCATTTTTCCAAAATATGTGTTTTTCCCCACCCAGGGACCTCAGGCCCTAACCTCTCCCTGTCTGCCTCTTTTATCCTATCTTTTTCTATTATACTGTCATTTTTTCCCTCCTGAAATTATGATAAATTTTTATACACATATAAATGTCTTAGTATTTAATCCCTTTATACTGTTAGTGGTATACTTAATGGGATAGTAAAAGTGTATCTAGTCCTGTTCCTACTAAGTTCCAATCTAATAGTATATCAAAGACTGTTTTCTCGACTTTCTTTCAATTAAGTAGGAATGGAATTCTATAATTTCTTTATTGCTTCAATAAGTGTATCGCATCTTTAATTTTGACAAATTATTTTTAAAATCCAATAGCACTTGATGTGATCATCTTTGAAGTTTTCAAAATATGTTTGCGACTCTCATCTCATTTGATCCTTATAACAACACATGAATGAATAAGGGCAAGCAGCTATTGCTAGAATTCTGATATAACTGAATCTACAATGTTCCTCTAGAACTGCAGGATATCAGCAGTCTTCTAGGAATGGTTTCCACATAAGGCTCTGATGTTTCCTGGTGAGATGCATAAAGGATTTTTGCATCTTTTGCCTCTAGGATTCTCATTCCCAAAGGGGAAAAAGATAGAGTTTGCCCCTACTCTCTGGGCATGTGTAAAGCTGGCTAGATGTAGGGTACTCCAGAAAGCAGGGAACTGACCCTGAAGTAGGAGGGAAAAAATGACATTATCACCATTTTAGGAAGGTCTTTCCTAATTAAAATGCAATCCCTAGTCCAAAGTAATTCTTTCGATGAATCTATTATTCTACATCCTCCCCCGCCCGCCCCCCCAAAGCACTCTCTGATACTTTTGGCTGTTTCCTTCCTTACTATGTGCCTTGCTCCTGTAGAATTAATGATTTTGCAGAGAGAGGACCTAATCTTTTTGGATTATCAATGAATTCACACCACCTAGAATAATACCTGACAATCAGTAAGAGCTCCATGAATATTTCTCTCTGTGACTTTAGGTCCAGGTCTCATATGAATAAGCTAGTGTCTTTTTCTTTTTAATTTTTTAAAATGTTTATTTATTTTTGAGAGAGAGAGAGAGAGAGAGAGAGACAGAGAGAGACAGAGAGAGACAGAGAGAGACAGAGAGAGAGAGAGAGAGAAGGAGACCCAGAATCCAAGTCAGGGTCCAGGCTCTGTGCTAACAGCTCAGAGCCTGATGTAGGACTCGAATTCACCAATCAGGAGATCATGACCTGAGCCGAAGTCAGACGCTTAACCAACCGAGCCACCCAGGTGCCCTGTTTTTTTTTTTAAATTTTTGAATGCTGATTTATTTTTTAGAGAGAGACAGAGTGTGAGCGAGGGAGGGGCAGAGAGAAAGGGAGGAACAATCCAAATGGGGTAGTGTTTCCTAAATGAGCTCTACACTGGTCAGCCTGTTCAGGCTGCTATAACAAAAAATACCATAGGATAAGTGCCTTAAAAAACAAATGTTTGTTTCTCATAGTTCTGGAGGGTGGGACGTCCAAGATCAAGGCATCAATGGGTTTGATACCTGATGAGGACCTGCTTCATCATTCATGGATAGCAGTCTTAATGTATTCCTACATGGCAGAAGGAGTGAGAGAGCTCTTTGAGGTCTCTTGGGAAGGGCACTAAATCTCATTCGTGAATCCCACCTCCTAATACCATCACATTGGAGGTTAGGATTTCCACATATGAATTTTGAGGGGACACAAGAATTCAGTCTATTACAGGGAACTTGCTCTAACTCCTCTATTAGCTACTATACTCACACATATGAAAGAAACTGAACTTAAAGAAACTGAAACAAAATAAAATTCATTTCTATTAGAAAGATACTAGAGTGGATGAAAAGTAGAAGAACCAAAAGAATGGACAATAGAAACAAGAGTGGCTCAGATGACCTTTCAGGTTGGAATAATGGCTTCAAATGCCCCGAGAACCTTTTTCAGTCTCTTCATTCTCTCAAACTGCCACCACAAAGGTGGATTCATTGCTGAAAGCAGCTCGGGAACTTAAAGTCTCACAAATGAGGCCAGAGAGCAAGGGCTATTCCTCCTAGCCACACCAGTCTCCAAGGAGGTGGTGCATGAAAGAAAAGGAATATAACTGACGCAGAGGAAGACCTGCTCATATCGAGAATGGAGAGCAATTTCCAGAAGATGAGAAGAATGCTAGACCCAAACAAAAATGTTTACTTAGTAACTGTACTCAGTTCCAAGTAACAGAAAATAGCAAAATCATGGCATAAAAATAAAAGCTTTATTTGTCTCACATAAATGAGAAACCCAGAGGTAGGCAGTCAAGTGGACTTGGGAAACTTCTTAATCTCTTTTAGAACCCAAATCGCTTCTTCATTTCTTCTAAGCCATCCTTAGTATGTACTCATAATTCTTGGTCACAAAATGGCTGCTGTAACATCTGACAGCATGCTTGTATTCTAGGTCATTCCAGTCAGGCATGTGCTGTGAGACTTGATTTGGATCGCTATTACATTGTTTGTTGTTGTTTTGTATTTTTTTAATGTCTATTTTTGAGAGAGAGAGAGAGAGAGAGAGAGAGAGAGACGGAGACAGAGAGAATGAGAGGGAGTGTGAGTGAGCAGGGGAGAGAAGGGGCAGAGAGAGAAAGAGACACAGAATCGGAAGCAGGCTCCAGGCTCTGAACTGTCAGCACAGGGTTCGAATTCATGAACCATGAGATCATGACCTGAGCCAAAGACAGACACTTAACTGACTGAGCCACGTAGGTGTTGGATCACCATTACATTGTTATGTTTAAGCCTTATGAGTAGTGCCATCAGCTAGTTGAAGCCTTGATGTTACACATGACATAACCTAAGGAAGCTGGGCACCAGAAGCATATGAATTTGTGTCAGTCAGAATGAAACAAGGTTGCACCAATGTGTGTATTTGTATATATTTGAGAGCAGTCACATTTGAAGCTGTTTTTGAAGGCATCAGGTATAGCAGCATAGTTTGGGGCCAGGCAAATCCACATGAGTTTTTCTGTTTTTGTAACACATGTGTGGGGATGATGAGCCAGCCAGGGGTCAGATTGGGAGCTGAAGCTGCTTCTTGCCAGACTGTGGTGCTTGGGTCCAGGAGACAAAGACAATATTAATTGTTTCACACTCTACCTTTAGTGCCTCCTCAGATCTGAGGTGTTTCCTCTCCAAGGGTCAGGATTGTTCTCCTATAGTTATGAAATTGATGTATCCACCCCAGTTACTTTCTTTAATCATCTTTAAGCATCTTTCTTTAATCTCTGACTTGACCTAGACCTTTTGTCTAGAAAGGAGAGATGCACATGAGAGAAGGCATTGTTACAAAACTTAGAGACTCATTATGTATTCCATTTTGGCCCACATGGGCCATGTAGGAAAGTTCAGTAAGCAGTGTATTAAACCAAGTGGTTATCATTTTTATGATCTACAACCTTGTCCCAAGAGATATTCTGGGTGGCTGAACCAGAATTAAGTTTGGTTCCCTACACCCACATTTTTCAGGGCTGTCACCCAAAGAATGAGCCAACCAGAATGGTCCAGGGTTGATTTTTGGGAAAGAGAGACTGGACGTGCCTAAGAATTGTCAGGGCTGGGTGCTATACTTGCAGTGAGTTTGCATGGTGGATGAGGAACAATGAGTTTGGAGACTCCACTGCTTTTATAACAAGAAGTAAGTAAGCCTACTCTTCGCTTTGGAGGGTGACATTATTTCATCTTTTATAATTTGCTTGTTGTAAACACAACCCTGAGAAATGGCCTGGATAAAGAGTGGACACTGCATTCGTGGCCTGTGCTGCAGGATATAGAAGAGCAAGAGAGACCACAGAGGGGTGTCTCTTCCAATAGAACTATAAGACACAATCCTCTGAAACTCATTACTATCTTGACCAATGGGAAGCATGTCTTAACATTACTCAGTGTCCTTGAGAAGAGGACACCCCCAGGAAAATTTTCTATTGGGTCTTGATGTGAGGAACAATACTTGGGCTTCTCCCTAACAATTGGATATATGGAAATAGATCCTTTTTCTTCCTTCTTGCCTGTTGGAGAGAGTAAAATCAAATTTGTACATCTCTGGCACAAGAAGGTCTTCAATAAATAAGTGTGAATGAAGGATACAGAACTGTAAAGGAGGATGTGCATTTTGTGGTGAACTCACTCTTGGTTCCGTTTTATTCCTCTGCCTCTTTATCCCTATATCTCATTTTTCATACTTTAATTTAAATCAGAATCAAAGATCCACACGTTTTATTTTTTATAAGCTGGAATTCAAATCCAGGTCTTCTAATTCCAGTGTCCTATATTATATCTAGTTCTATTCTGTTTGAAGTTGGAAAACAGCTGGTTAATGTTTTTATCTTAAACAATTCATGAAGAGAGTTACTCAATCACTCATCATCTGTCTCTTCTGTCACTACCATGTTCGTTCTGTTTCCAATGATTTAGCCAGTTTTTTTCCTTCTGTACTCCAGACTCTCTCTTATTTTGTACACATAAACCCAGACCCTCAGATGTGAATTTGAAGACTTCTTATCTTTTTTCAAGCCAACATGCTCAGAACTTTTAGCAATGTATAGCAATGTATGTTACTGTTAACTCTATTAGAGGTTTTTTGTTGTTGTTTGTTTGTTTTTCTTTTTTTAAATACAAACAATACCACACTCAGTTATGTCTTTATCCTTCATCCTGCTTTGGACAAATCATCTCATTATTTCTTTTTACTTCTTTTTGGATTGGAAAATTTATGAGGCTTTGTAGTTACAATTTCCTACTATAGAGAGACAGAAAAATACATTGTAGGTTCCAGCTATGTCCAGGTAAATACTCAGAATTCAGAGGCTGCCTATAGGAATCAATTTTTTTTATTGTATAAATGTTTGATCATTTGTTTCTGCAACAAAAATTAAAAGTAGCTCAAAAATGAATGGGCATATTGCACAATCCAAGAAGTGTTTAAAATGACTGAAAGCAGTGTGACCAAACCTGACTATTAGGGTAATGATCCAATTGATTACTCTTTCCTGGAGCGAAGTTACCTGGAAAGAAGCCATTTTGAGCATACAAAACAATGTGCAGTAATTTAACATGTTCTTTTGAAAATCAACCTATGGATTAAATTCTAAATTTGTTTAAGTGTATCACCATCAAGGAGAAGATGGGGGTAGAAATTCCAGATACATAGATATGGAATTTTTATTTACTCTCTTCAAATAAGTTCCTGGGATTTCAATAAGAAGGACATTTTTGTGTTTTTAAAACCATCCTCTTCATTTTATATGCTTTTGTTGACCTTTCATTTTGTCCGTTCTTTCACCCTCTACCACATTTCACCTAATATATGATACAATTGGTAATACAGTACCAAAAATTTGAAAGAAGTAACAGAAACAAGAGTCATCATGAATTCAGAGACCCAAATACATAAACCTTACTGGGACTCAAGCTTAATATTTTATTGCCTTGCTTGACAGTTAGTTCTGTTACTAATTGTAAGTTAGCAAAATATATCAGTCATTATCCTTTTCCTTATAAATAAAAAAAACCCAAATGTCCATCAATTGATGAATGGGATAAAGAAGATGTGGCATCTATCTATCTACCTATCTATCTATCTATCTATCTATCTATCTATCTATCTATAACAGAATACTACTGGGCAATGAAAAAGAATGAAGTTTTGCCATTTGCACCAGAGTGGATGAAACTAGAGTGTATTATGCTAAGTGAAATAAGCCAGTCAGAGAAAGACAAATATCATATGATTTCACTCATATGTGGAATTTAAGAAACACAACAGATGAACATAGGGGAAGGGAAGGAAAAATAAGATAAAAACAGAGAGGGAGGCAAATCATAAAAGACTCTTAAATACATGAAGCAAACTGAGGGTTGCTGGAGGGGTGTCGGGTGGAGGGTTGGGCTAAATGGGTGATGGGCGTTAAGAAGGGCACTTGTTGGTATGAGCATTGGGTGTCATGTTATAAGTTCTGAATCACTGGGTTCTACTCCTGAAACCAAGACTATATTGTATGTTATCTAACTTCAATGTAAATTAAGTAATTATAAATAAAATTTAAAAATATTAATAAAGATCCATGTATCTCATCGAAGGTAAACCTCTATATATTTAGATTCAAATTTTATAGCAGTAGATAACACAGAATATACTGTGAACGTTAGGCCTGAAAGAAATCCACATATTAAAAAAAACCAAAACACTACTTTTACATGTTTAACTCCCCCACATTGTATACTCACTATTTAAGATTAAAGAACAGAAGACAAACTGAGAAATAGTAAATTAAGAGACAAGATGTGGGGACTACAAATGTTTTGCCTGAATAGAACCAATCTCATTCTCTCTGTTTTTTTTTTTTCTCACAAATAAGGAAAATTTAACAATAAGAATAATAAACACTTCAATACTAAGAACAATGCAATTGTGGTTTTGGCTGGTAAAGGATTTAGGTTTTATATATTATTTCTCCTTTTCAAAACTGTGGCTGAAAGTTTTAAACAGTTCATCCTAAATACTTACCAAGATGATACAGTTTAAAAAATGCGAATTCTTTTTTAAAGGTATCTGCTCTGTCACATTTCAGTCAACTTCGGCAGCAAAAAGCAGTGTTGGCAGTTTTACCAACTGTTTGTAACCCGTTCAGTTCAGTCTGGCTCTGAGTTGTTAATAGTACTACCGATCCTTAATTCTTAGGACCACAGGGGAATGTTTAAATAAAAGAACACTCGATTTCATAGTAGTTTTTAAATGGAAACATATGTATCTGTAATAGGGCTTTAAACGTTTTTTTTTTTTTTTTTCCAGTAAGCACTTAATATGTGGCATCTGCTAGGTATAGTGTGTCTTTTTCGGTTTTTCTGAAGAGGCACATCAAACTCAGTAAAATTAATAGTTTAGATGTGGGTATCTCGGGTGTAATCAGGATTAAGAATGCCCAGGGAAGGAAGATTGTTGTTGGTTATTTTTTCTTTCATAGATAATCCCTTATCTTACATTTAGGGCGAGAAGAAGAAGAAGAGAAGACTTAAGATACTTTCTCGAAGATGGTTGATGTGAAGAAGTTCACTTTTAAAATTTGATAGGCATACAGTGTTTGGCGAGACAGGTAAAAACAGACATGGTATAAACCACTCACGTACCTGGGATTCTTATCCAGTACTTTAAGATTCCTTTGAGTGGTGTCAGTGGTTCAGTCCATAATCACTAAACTTAAATTACCATTTTATAGTACACTCTTGTTAATGGAGTGAAGGTTGACAAATTACACTAATTTTTTTTTAATGGGTAATTCATAACCATTAAAATGGTGTTCCATATCGGGTCTCTTGCATCACCTAAATTTCCCTCCACTTCTCAGACCACAGATTTTCATGTTTTTTATTATTATCCCTCTCTATCTTCTTTAGGATTCCCAAGTACGCTGTCTCTGCTGTCTTTAACACAGATGACCAAAAAAATCCAAGGTGAACTTTGTGCAAATCAGCTAGGGTCAAATATTGTACACTCCTAATATTTACTAGCATTTCTTCAATATCTCCAAATATGTTGGGGAGATTAAAATTGCCTCAAACATTTTTAAAGAATCTTGAATACCTTGGACAAAACTAAAGCTCTTTCTCATCAATATAGGAGAATATGGGAACACAGATTGATACAAATCACAGTTGATTTGCCTTAATTTCCCCCATATTTTGAAATCTATGTATAGTATATATATACATGTCCATGAATATATGTAGGTATATTGTGTATGTATATAAGTTAGCATAGCAAAGTGATTAAGAGTCTTTTAAAATTTCTTTTTTTTAAATGTTTTCCAATGTTTATCTCTGTGCCTCAGTTTCCTTATCTGTAAAATAATATAATAAAATCACATACCTCATGGGTGGTTGTGAGGGTTGAGTTTATGCCCATAAAGCACTTAGGATATGCTTGTAAAGTTATAGGGATTCAAAAACTTTAGTAATTGTTATTATAATATGCATCATATATATATATGCATACATAATATGCAATTGCTTAGTCTACAAAATAAGACAAATTTATGTTTTTGAATACATTCCTAAATGCATTTCATGTTTAATATATAGTAGATATGTATACTTAATATATGGCACATTTCAATTTTCTTGAAAATTTCACAGTTATGTAATGACCAATATGAGAATACCAATGCAGCTCATGTCTGGACGTTCCATATGATACATTTGGCATTTTAAATCTACCCATTTAATGAATTAACATTTCCCGCTGAAAACTGACTCTAATATAAAGTGTAAGTGGCATCAAGGTGAGGTGGAGGAACACAGGCTTAGAGCTGGCGCGGTGTGGATTCTCATTCTGGCATAACCACTTAGAAGTTATGTGATTTTGGGCGAGTCACTTCACCTCTTTGAGCTTTGGGTTTTTTTTTTTTTCATCTGCACAACAGGGATGCAGCGTTTCTTGCAAGTTTGTGGTAAGAAGTAGAGAGAAAATACATAGAAGAAGCACTTGGCCAAGAGCCTGGCACATAGTAAATGCTTGATAAATGGAAACACTGATCTTTAATGTGTCAGACCCACTTCAAACGTGGCTATTTTTTAAAAGCCCAACACAAACAAACATCCCACTGGAAGTTTTTGATCAGCTATGCTGTTGCTATGTAATGATCATGAGTGAGTCTTAAGGGCATGTGGTTTCAATAACCCTAATGGTTGGAAGTTGCTGCCTGTAGGAGCAAAAGGGAAGAGGTTGGTGATTCATCTGTATCTTACCAGGCAGCTTGCAACTTTGCACCCTGTCCCCCTCTGCCCAGCCTCACCTCTCCTGCCAGTAGGAAGCTCACTTGCCCCAGGAGCTGTTACAATGAATAAGCTATAGAAGCTGGAGACAGCAGTGCTTTGCTTGGTGGGGTCAGGCCAGGCAGGCATGTTTGTCGCCCATTGTCTAGAGAGCCAGGGAAAAAAGATTCACTCTGTCCCTTTTATTTTCACTGAGTCTGAGAGAAGTGGATTAAAACTTGTAAACAGCAATTTCTCTTCAAATGTTATATATTTTCATATAATTGGTACTAAAAGGCTTTTTTTTTTTTTTTTTTTTTTTTGTAGCTGGGACTGATTCGCCTCTTGCACATTATATAAGGATCTGGGTCTGACATAGTAATAGCTAACTGTGAAAAGCAACTACATATGTACTATGAAAATAAATCATTTAATGTATGCCAAGAACTCCTTAGAATAAAAATAATACTTACATTCAAAGTATAGTGCAATTATTAAGTTCTTATGAATTCTTATATTCTTATTATGCAAATGAAGCTTGCATGATTGAAGAAATGTGAGGAAAAGTAGCATATAGGAAAGGTGTTTCATGCGCACGTGCAGAGAATTTTTTTCACACAGTTGGTGAAGACACATTGATCCAGCAATTTGAATGTTATTATTATCCCTGGTCTGTCTCATTAAATACTTAAGAAAACATAGTAAAATTGTTTAAGGATACACATTTAGAATGCCATATCCAGAGCTATATCCAAGCAGCAAATGATTACACTGCTTATAAATTCTAGGCAGATGATAATTTAGAGTCCCCATGAAAGCCCTGAGTTTATTTGATTGTTCTCTTAATTACTGGGCTCTGTGCTATCAAATATTTGTGGAAGAGGAAGCTTTTCTTTGTGGGAGTGGATAATAACTGTGCTTACACTTTGAAAATTTTGCCTTGAGTTATTAAGATTTGCATTCTCACTTTTGTTCCAAGGAAAGGTGTTTAGCCATTTTTAGAAAGCAGGTACCAAATAATCAATCATCAAACACCCCAGAAAGTTTCCACTCTAGGCAAGTGCAAAATCTCAGGTATTAGCAATCCAGTTCCAGAAACAAATCTACAAAGGGTGGAAAGGGGGAGAAAGGATGTATCACTTTTCTAGGTGAATATATTGTGATTGGTATGTGTTGCGAGCATTAAGACACTGCATTTGCTTACTAACTGCCATTTAGAAACCAGCCAGAAAAAGTCTGAGAGAGATCGCACAGACAGGCAAGCCCTAAGCCTCCCTCCCATGCAGCTTCAGCGCCCTGCTCTTCCAGGCGCGTGAAGAATAAACAGACTGTGGTCATTGATCTCCTGGTGGTGTTGTTGCACTCTGGGAAATGCTAGGGGTGCCCAGGGACACGGCTCAGTCAATGGATGCGCAACTGAAGAAAATCACCGAGATGAGGAAAGAGAACATGAAAATCGGCTCGAGAAGAGGAAAGGGAGAGCGAGAAAAAGAAACGTGTTGCTCGTATTGTGTTTGAGTCCCCTTCTCCATCACCCTCTTCCAGACCCGCTGCCTCCTTGGTGAAGAAGATCAGTGGTACCCCCAATCCTACTACCCACTACACCCCCCCATCCCTGCTCTACCCTAGTTTGAGATTTAATAGGGTTTCTTTTTCTTTTCTTTTCTTTTCTTTTCTTTTCTTTTCTTTTCTTTTCTTTTCTTTTCTTTTCTTTTCTTTTCTTTTCTTTTCTTTTCTTTTACCCCTGGCAAACCCGCAGCTGTCATAAATCAATGAAAGTAAGATTGGAAGAGATAAGCCCGGGAGCTGTCAGAGCACACACTTAAATCAGCCCCACAGCTTCTGCTCCGGGCATTACCTACGGAGTTTCCTCCCGTGGTGATGTAACTCTGAGGGTCTCTTCTCGCCTTCACGCGCTGACTCCAGTGTCGCCGGAGTCGAAGCCCAGCGCGGAGCCTTTCCCTCCTAAATATCATTCCTTGGTCCTCAGGCATTGGGTCTTTGGGGTTCACCCACACAGAACAAAACCAGTTCAACCAGCCCGGAGGCAGGGGTGAGAGCGCCCGAAAACTTTTCTCCCCCCTCCCCGCACCCCAAGGAGTAGGTGGGTTCAAAGTGCCGGCGGCGGGGACCCGCGGGCGCACCGCCGGGCTCGGGGGTGGGGAGGTAGTGGTCGCTTTAAAAAGCAAACCTCTCCCCGCTCCAGCCTTCGCGCCGGGCAGACGGCGGCTCGCCTCCCAGAAGGTTCCGCGGACACCCGCAGACCCCCACACGCGCCCCCCGTGCAAGCTTTACGGTTGTGCAGGCGGGGGTGAGGGGCGAGCAGGGGCCCAGGTAATGGTCGCAGGGCTGCGGGTGAGGTTCCAGCGCAGGGAAGAAGTTGACAAAGGGGACCTGACTAAACCCGAATGCGTATTTATAGATGCGAGCTCCACCGAGATCTAGAGATAGCCTCCTTCCACTCCTGCCATTTCATTTTATCGCTCCTTTAAGCGGAGGGCAGATTTTTTTTTTTTTTTAAACATTCCTGCACGGTGTGGGTAATCACCGCGTTATTTACAATCTAGTTACTCTGCAGCAGACGGGGAAGCAAACTCTGGGGCTCCTTTCCTTCGGATGGACAGAGAGGGCGGCCAGGCGGCAAGCTGCAGCAAGGAGCTCAGGGTGGGTTTGCGGGAGCTCGGGGGCGACCTGGAGGGAGTCGGAGCCCCCGGCGCCGCCCCCGCGCCCGCGCCCGCCCCCGCCGCACCCCCCGGGGCGGGCGCCGGGCCGCGGTGACCGCCGGCTGGTGCGCTGCCCTCGCCTCCCCCATTGTTCCTACTGTCTTTTTGCCTTTTGTTATTTGCACTCGCATTGTGTTGTTTGTCTCTGAAGCCGCCTCATGACCAGCAAAGGGATTTCACCTCGTCCTTGAGAGCCACACGGGGAGCGAGAGCGAGCGAGCGAGAGCCGGGGGGGAGAGGGACACGCGCGCGCGCACACACACACACACACACACACGCACACGCACACACACAGAGTGAAAAAGGCGAGCCACCAAAACCCATCTCCAGTCTCCTCCCGGGGGCCCCCGGCCCGCCACTGTGCCACTTTGCATCCCACGCCAGAGGAGACATTAAGGAGACCCGGTAAGGTGCGTGAATCGCAGCGTTTTAACTTTGTTGTTCGTCCCGATGTTGTTGTGGGCAGACCTCCAAGGCGCAGAGCTCCCCTCAGCCGCTCGCCGTGCCCGCCACTCAGCACTCGCTCCCGGCTCCAGCTGGAGAGCCGGCGGAGGAGGGAGGGGGCCGCCACCGGAGTTTCCTCAAGTACGGAGGGAGGGGGACTGGGCTGGGGGTGAGGGGGGGTGGGGAGGCGGGAGGCGGCTCGGGACTTGAGGTGGCCCTGGCATCCTCCGGGGGGGCGGCCGGCCGGGGGGGGGGGGGACCCCGGAGCGTGGGCTTGGACCCCGTTCAGGAAATGGGATAACTTTAGATGTTTGTTGGGGAGCCTGCGCGCTGTTGCCGGTATTGTTTTGTAAGTGGTGGCGGTGGAGGTGGTGATGCGAGAGGAGGGCAGGAGTGCGGGGAAGACCCGAGGCTCGCGTGTGCATCTGGGCTGACGCCAGACCACAGACCCTGAAAGTTGGACAAAGCTCTCTCCCCTTCCTGGAATATAAAGGCGACCCCCAGCCCACCCCACAGTCTTAATATTCCACCCCCCCTTTAGTCTTTTTGTTTCGCTTTCTGCACTCCCTCTCCCTACCAGTCCTCCTCTCTCCCGCCTGGAATTTCGGAGACCAGTCTCATCCTTCAGAATTCTAGGGATTCCAGAGACCGGAAGCGTTAATTTTAATTGCAACTACTTTCCCCCCACAACCCCCTCCCTCCGTGTACGAAGCGAAACCACTCACGTGTTGTGTCACTTTAAGCGCGGGCTTGGGAAATGTCGCTTGCACTGTGGGGCTAGAGTAATGAGCAAGGAAAAGAGGTTATCTGAGTTAAAATCAAATTGGATTTGGAAATATTTGCGTTTGATAGCAGCAGTTTCTTGAGTGTTGATCTGCTGGCGTCGGAGGTACATGAAGCACTGTTTACATATTTTAATAGTCGTTTCCCTTGCACTTTGCAAAGCGAATTTATTAATAAATAGATGCACCCTGGTGAGTATCTAAAGACGCTGGCCTCTGTGACCAAATGCAGAGTGTGGTGAACGTGAATTCATTTTAATGTCTTTCCTTCTCAACTAAAGCAGGTCAAAAGGAGGAACTCTGTGAATATGCAGAGCCATATCCAGGCAGTCTGGGTGGCAGTCCACTGTACTTCTTCAGAAAAGTTTAGGGATTTGTTCTATCCCAGTTGAGAGCCTCACAATATCCAGATATCCAAAGTAGTTTGTCAAGAAAGGCATGAGCCGGATTTCCCCAGAGACTGCCTTCAGGCTCAACACAATTCTTCAGTCAAGGGCAAGACCAAGGGAGATCTGTGGGATTTTGGGTAATAAGTGTGGGAATCTGCAAAGGGACTAGACAGAGTGATTTGTTTCCTTGCTGCTCATAAATAATGGCCCCTAGTATCCTTAAAAAAAAAAAAAAAAGCCCACGCAAACAAAACAAGCCAATGAAGTAGGCGCGTGGGAGATTTGTAGGCAATGGGCATTTCAATCAGAAAAAAAACAGAGCAGAGTTTTTGATCAGGATTAGAGGAGTGAGGCTCGATTGCCAAGAGTGATTAGGTGAAGGGCCAGATGGTTTTAAAGTATACGGAAATGTTTTTTAAGTTTGACTTTTACAGAATTAAAAAGAGGACGGACAATGTCTTAGAGTCTTTACAGAAGTGCAAAAATTTTGATCTGTCTAATTTTGAAGGAATTCAGCTGTATGTGAACTGTTGTTAGCTCTGATACGGAAAGAATCTGGTTTGAAATGTAGATACATGGGACAAAGTTTCTGGGGTTGCTTCTTCCTGATTTAAATATAGCTCCTAGGCTGAAGCCTAGATAAATTCAGCCACAATGATTTAAAATCAAAAGTACTTACACTGAAAGTTCTCTTAGGCATTGTGCAAAGTTCTGCAAATTATGTCATCAACTGTTTATTCTTCAGAACTATATAAGATAAAAATCATAAGCATCACTTAAAACTGATGCAATACAGCTTTAAATCCTCAGACTGGTAGAGATTGCTTTTGTTTGCCTAAAAGGTAGATCTTTCATCACATGAGTTGTTTAAAAACATTTAATTGTGGGGGTGGGAAGGGATGTGCATAATTATTTAGTTATTTGTGTTAATTATATAGTAGCATACTCGCTTGAAATCCTTTTTTTTTTCTTTCGTTCCAGTGGTCTTCTAACAATCTTGTGCATGAAGAATTAATAGAGATTTTTGTTTGCTTGTAGGTTTATAAAAAATCTTTTTGTAGCTTTTTGAATGGGCAATATTGAATCAATCTGACAGACTTGTAGAGTAAACTCTTAGTATAGGAAAAAAGAGCTTCAACTCTTAATGTAGAAACTCTGCATTAGTTTTGTTGTTGAGCTCAAACAGTTCTGGTTGAATGGTGTGTTATATACAGGATTCAAAACTCTCAAACTTATTTGGTAAATAACCAGGCATTTGAGATTCAGTGGTTATTTCAAGTTAACTTAGTCCTATACATGTAAATGCACATCCTGTTTTGACTGACACATTATTTTGTACAAGAAAAAAAATGAATATATGTTTATAAAGATGTTATTTGTGTAGTATATGGAGTAAATAGTAAATAAAAGAGTAAAGTTTATACTCAGTATGATGGCTTTTTTTTTTTTTTGGTCCTTTTTGAGGGGAAAGACATGACCTATATGGAAAGTTTAAAATTTCATTTGCCAGTTAAAAGAATGGATTTGAATGCTTGAATAATTTTTTCTTTTAAAGCAAATGAAAACTATGGTATGATTAAAAGAATGTACCATCCTCTTGAAAAGGCTGTATTCTTTGATAGGCAATCACTGTTTTGAAGTCATGTTCAGATTATATATATGTATAAAAGTAAAATACAGAGCAGGATAAAACTCGTTTTTAGTAATCTCCCCCAATACACTGGATTTTAAATAACTTAGAGTTCTAAGGTTGAACACTATTTAGATTTCCATCAGGTAAAATTGTTGGGTATAATTGATTGGCATAACCTGGATGTTTCACGCGATATCCAATCACCTGCAGTGGTAGGGGATGCTATAATTAGAGTTTTGAGAGTAACCTGGAAAACTTTATTTCTAGGCCTAAAGTCAAAGCATTCCCTCACATACTCATCACAATTTTGTAGCCTGAGAATTGTAGGCTTATTTTAAAGGCAAAGAAAGTGCTTGGCTGTTTCAAATAAACTATATCCTGAACTTAGATTTGTAGATAGTTAATAAAATAAAAGTCCAATTTTGTTCCAAACGTTGTTTAAAACACCCATTTGTAAATTGTCTACATTTGGTTTTCATATGTTAATGATTTGGGATCTGAAACTTCTTTCAGAAAGACATTTTGGTTTATCTTAAAAAACACCACACAAAACTGTCTAAACAACTCTGTAAATAAACTGTTCCAAATGCCTCAATTTGATGAATGAATTAAAGAATTATAGTTCTTAATCCAATTATGATCAGTCTTGTTATTCCATTTCCCATTGCGGGGAGCTTTGGGGAGTGGGAATGGTAAATGATTCTCAAATGTGAGTGGGGTCTTTGTTGTTTATTTTCTGTGTGTGTGATGTAATGTAAATAATTACTCATACCTAACAGGAGAAAGATTTTAGATGTAGAAAAGTTATTTAATGATTTTCAGTTAAGCCAAGAATTCGTTTGCATGAAAAGTTGCTCTTAATGAAGAGTAAAGTGAAAATTTCAAGAATATAAAGCACAGATCTAACTTTTTGCTTAAAAATAATGAATTTTTACATTTAAAGGGGGAGAAATGGAGCACTTTTGGGTCGGTAGCAGGCAGATATTCAGGTACTCTCACTTTTAGCTGGGCCTTGTTCAGACATTTCTGTGGTGGTATTTAATAAACTTTACCATTTTCAGTTTCCTTGTCTTTAAAGTTAAGGGGAATATGCTTTTTGAGTTGCTTCTCTCAACCCCTTACACCTGTACCTGCTTGCATGGGTGCTTTTGAATGCTCTCCAGATCAGGGGCCTGAAACTATAGGATGGGCCCTGATAACAGCCCCGTTTGCTCTGAAGGACCCTTCTGAATTCCTGCCTCATTTGTCCAATTTAACCTCTGGCTCATTAATTAATTCAAAGGTGTTAATGGCTCATTATGGTTTAATTCTCTAGATGTGGTTATTATTATTATTATTACCGTTATTGTTGCAGTTTATTATGACCATCTAATTCCTTAGAGAAAGAGTTGTGAATATAGGTATCAAGTGAAACTGCCAGAAGAAACATTTATGAATATAAGGATTTTTTTGGTACTACTCAAATTGTACCTTATCGGCAAGTAATTACTCTGCTTACAGGTAAGGATGCTGGGCAGGCATATTGATAAAAGTAGAAGGGAAATAAATGCATTTAAAGAATACATTAAACAATCACTCTTTAAAAACTGAGCCTAAAAAAAAAAAAAACTGGAAAAAAAAACGTCTCTCCAGGAGAGGTGCTACTGAATTCTATAGATACAGGTCTATTCATTCTTCATTGCTTAAAGTTCATTGTAAGTTACAAAGGAAAACAAACAAACAAACAAACCCTGATTCTATCTTTGATGCTCAATTACTTCTCATTCAATTATTTTGTGATTATATAGTATCATATGTCCAAAGGGGATAGATAGTGCCTCATTCAGCGGGATGGGAGGGCTCTGGCTTGTTCTCCAGTTGGAATTCTTTGGAAGCTCAGGTATTGTGTTGTCATTGCAGCACCAATTAAAGTCTTTGAGGTAGGAAACTCAGGAAAGAACCAGGATGCAAGAGGCAATCCCACTAGCTTTTGGAGCTTCTCAGTTTAGGTCTACGTATAATTCTTCCAAGACTTCACTTGGAGTTCTGTGGCCCTTTTACTGACCTCTAAAGGTGGAGACTATAATGCTTTTTCTTATAGAGATATTGCATGGATTACAGTCGATATTATATGTCAAATTCCTAGAATATGGTTTGTCATGAACCAGGTGCTTAGTAAATGTTAGCAACACTTGTCTTCCCTCCAGTCAAGTCTTTTTGATCATTAATAATACTTGAAGGTTAATTTCGTACTTGCTTTGTACTGGACTTATTTGAGTCCAAGAAGAAAAATATATCACTTCCTTGAGGCTGAGATCAACATTTTAAAATAGTGATTCAGTTAATGTCTATATATGATCTCTGACAATGTGGTTTTATTAAGATGCTGTATTTGGTGCAAGTGTGAATTCTATCTTTTATTCATAGAAATGTTCCTTCAGTAATTAGCATTTTATCCTACATAATAGGTAAAGGCAGCAAAAACCTTAGGACCTAACTATAGATCTCTCTTCTTGTTATCCTTTTTGATTTCCCATTACAGATACAAACTAGTGAAAATTTATCATGACTTTATCCATAGTCAGTCATCTACCTTGCAGTAATATGAAGTTATAGTACGTGTAGATAGAGATTCCACTTGGAAAAAGAAATAAATCTGACTTTGCAATGTTTGCCCTTTGAGTCAGCAGTTTCTTCAAAGAGAACCTCATAGACTTGTTTATACTGGAGACAAGGAGAAAGGCACAATAAATATACTATTACCTGTGTGAAGAGATGATGTATAGTAACATGGAGAAATTACTGGATGCTTTCTCTTTCCAGTGATACAGAAAATTTCTCTCTATAGGCTTCCCCCCGCTATCTGGAAGTAGAGCATTCCAGTGAAACCCTTTGTGAGCTGAAATGGCCTAAAGTGAAGAAGCAATTACCATTTTGTAAAAGCAGAAATCCTCTTTGGATTAGTGAAAACAGGTACTAATGTAGGTTTTTCATGAAAGCAAAATGGTGTAAAGCAAACTTTTGGATAGCAGGGTGGTGGTGGGGGGAACCTATAAAACTGACCAAAGATAAAGGAAGGGCTTTAAAAAAGTAAGTACGTGACTTGGTTATTACATTAGTTTGGATTCCTCGAGAAGCAGATGACAAAAGGGGATTAGATAGGTAAGAAGAGGAAGCAGAAGGCTGGGAGAGCCTTTCAGCTGTGATCCATGTTTGATACTTATGCAAGGAGAGACGGAAGGAGGGAGGGTTGAGTAGAAAGAAGCTGTACTGTAGTGCAATCCAGGAAAGGTTTGGCAAGGCAGAAGAGAGTCAGCCATTGGAGGAGTATTCATTCGCTGGCTAGGAGCAGCCCCCTGGAAGCATGGCCTCCGGGCATCACTGTTGCTAGAGACCTAGGGGCAGCAAGTGGGGCGCTGAGTCCATTATAATCTTGCAACAGGAGATCTGAGTGGTATGGTTCTAGTTTGGTAGTATAGCCCAGAGGTTAGTAGCAGTAGCTCTGGTCGGTGGACTTGTCACCAAAAAAAAAGACCCGGTATTTCTTTAAGCTCTTTGATGCTTTATTTTCCTCCCCTGTAAAATGACCATAACAATAGTATCATCTCACTGAGTCCTGGTCACATTAAATGAGGTTGTATGAAATTACGTATAAATCCATAGTACCATGTATGGCATAGAGGAAATGTTCAAAGCATATAGTAGCCCCCCCTTATTTTGGGGGGATACATTCCAAAACTCCCAGTGGATGCCTTTCTGAAACCACATACAGTACTGAACCCTATATATGCTATGTTTTTTTCCTATGCATGCATACGTACCAATCATAAAATTTCATTTATAAATTAGATGTAGTAAGAGATTAACAACAATAATAATAACAGAACAGTTATAACAATATACTGTAATAAAAGGTAATGTGAATGTGGTGTCTCTGTCACAATTTCGTATTGTACTGTTCTCACCCTTTTTGTGATGATGTGAGATGATAAAATACCCACGTGATGATATGAGGTGAGGTGAATGAGGTGGGCACCGTGACGTAGTGTTAGTCTACCCTTCAGAAGGAGGATCATCTGCGTCGGGGGCGTGGGTGACCTCAGATAAGTGAAACCACAGATAAGGGGGGTTTACTGTATTGAACTCTTTTTAATGTACTCATAATATGCAACTGGAAAGGTATAGCTGAATTGTGTCAGGTGAGAGTAAATATACTCAAACAATAGATATTAGCTGTAATTAGAAGGCATTGTTTTTGCAAGCAAACATCTTTAAGGCTGGCCTTTTAAAAATAGCTCGGTTTATTTCTCCTGCTTCAATCCTTATTTTTTATCAGGTTAGAAACCATACAACAAATAGACCAACTGACCTTGGCCATCTTCAGGTAATTTGCCCTGAAGCATGAGGTAGACAGAGTGCTCCCTTCATTTCCTTACCCCTCTAGGCTTCCTATTCAGTTGAGAAGCAACTTGCACTGTAAGTCTGCATTTTATCTTGAGCCTCAAACACCTTGCAAGTCTTTGCTCCCCTATGTTACTGTTCCTAAACCAACTTGCCGCACACAAAGCACTGAACTCAAGTGGCCCTCAGTGCTAGCTCCTGCTGTGATGAGTCACAGAGCCACCAGCACTTTGTTGCGTTAGATTTGATCACTGCCATGAGCAGTCCTTCGATTGTCAGCTAAGAGACCCTTCAGGGAGTTGTCCCTTAATAGAAAGTCTCTTTTCTTCCCTCCTGTTGTAACTTTAAATTAAAAGAAACTGTAGAGGAGCGGGTGGCATTGCAGCAGTTCATTCTTCTACCCACTGGGAGAACAACATCTGAGAAAAGACGTTATTGGACTGAGAATTGAGTTGTTGCTATTTTTTTTGGGCCAGCATGGGGGGGAGGTTGTGGTGGAGGAACGAAGACTGTGTCGTTCAGATGCAGACTGATTCTCAGTAATGCAATGGAGAGCGATCCTTCTGTGTATGCTGGTGAGCATTTTTTGGACGTTAGACACTGACTTAACATATTAATTTCAAGTAGGATTCACGGGACCCTGATTTTTACATGGTTCTGGGTGTTGTGTGGGAAACTGGCATAGGGACAACGTCAGAGTTCAAGGAGGGTGGGAGGCAGGAAAAGGGAGCTAATTTTTGACACATTCCTCAAGCAAATTGACCCCCCTAGGGAATCTGTGCCCAGGATGAGGACTGCTTACTGTGAGCCTTTTGGCATAGTTTTCCCCAAATAGTGAGTGCTGGTTACTTTAATGTTAAAAAAGGCTGATGAACTTCACATTTGTGAGAGGAAAAAGAAAAGAGATGTTAGTACTTTTGACGACGTGTTTTCTAGATGCTGTTTCTCACTAAATGTCTGATTTAATCCTCTGCTGTGCCAGGCTTCATACCCTCTCTAGTTGCTGGTCCATTCCCATTCTGGGTTAGGGCCTGCCCCCAAGTCTGATGTGTGCTAAGATTTCCCAGTGTAATTCATGGCTACGAAAAGCTGAGGTTGTTTGATGCGTGACTGAGGTTTGCGTGTGAGTTCTTGCGATGCTCAGTGTTACTATGCAGTATTGGCAGTCTTTCCCGTGGATCTGGCACAATCAGTCTCATTAATTTACTCTTGCACTGGGAACTGCTTTTGAACAAGTGCATACTATTTCTTATACTTTTGCTTTGACTTGTCTTTCTTCTCTCTCTCAGCCTTACTCCACGATACCTACACTACCAGCAGGATAGTGGTGTCTTTTCTACATTAAATCAGGAAATTAAGTGCTAATTTTAATGCATACTAAACAGACAAACAGTTCTGTCAATATGTAAAGAACCTTAATGCTCCCAGTATCTATTTCTAGGGACTTACTCAGACCCCTGAAATGCTCTTCCCTCCCTGCTTCTCTTTCCCTATCACTGCTTTTGGGATTTTCTTAACCTTTCTGTCACCACAAAGTCTTTTTTTTGTTTGTTTTTTATGTTTGTTTACTTTTGAGAGAGATAGAGAGAGAGAGAGAGAGAGCGAGCGAGCGAGCGTGAGTGGGGGAGGGGCAGAGAGAGAGAGGGAGACACAGAATCCGAAGCAGGCTCCAGGCTCTGAGCTGTCGGCATGGAGCCCAACGCGGGGTTTGAACCCACGGACCACGAGATCCTGACCTGAGCCAAAGTCAGATGCTTAACCGACTGAGTCACCCAGGCATCCCACCACAAAGTCATTATTATCATGGCACCACTGGCCACTGCATTGCGTTAATCTCAGTGGATGAAGTGAGAAGCGAAAGATGTGCTTGCATGCATTGCTGCCTGGTTTGAAAGGGGTAACTGGTAGGATGACAAAACACTTCTCATCAGAAGGTAAACTCCATGAAGGCACTGTGTTGTATTCCTGATGCAGTCACAATGCCTGGGACAGAGCAGCTGCAGAACAAATGGTTGTTGAGCCCACATGCCTTTCAGACTGAGCTTCATTTTGATTCGAAGGCCCGGCCCTGCATGACAGAAAAGTGGGAAAACTAATAGCTGTTGAGCACTGATCCTGTTCTAGGCATGGATCAGGATCTCATTTAATCCTCACAGCCCCCCTGTTAGGTGGGTATCAGCCACTTTTCGTGGATGTGTGAACAAACTCCAATGGGTCAGGCGCTGGCCTGTTTCCCTCAACTAGGAAGCAGGAGAATTATTGCCTGAATTTCAGTCTAGTTGATTCTGCTTCTTGTGTTCTTTCCATCATGCTGTGGCCAACGTGCTGGTGTGGGGGCATGAACCTTACCTGCCTGTCCACCGCAGGGGATGATTAGGAGGAACAGGTGAGAAGTCACAGAAAGTGATGCCTGAGATGTGAACTAAATCCTGGATGTTGAATATGATTATCAAGTACCCCACTGGTTCATTTATTAACAAATATGTGTGTGTGTGTGTGTGTGTGTGTGTGTGTGTGTGTGTGTGTATGTGATATATAACACAGATGCATGTTGTTTGCACTTAATAGGAAATATTTTGTGACTTGAAACAGAGATTCTGAATACTTAAAAACTGACATCAAAGGAAATGATAGAACAGTATTTCACAAAGGTGATCACTCAATCACTCAGTTGAAAACCACCTGGGATATTTTTAAAACTCTACCTTTCTGGCCCCCATTCAGACAGGGAATCTGAATCTCTGTGGTAGTTGCCCTGTAATGCTACATTTTTAACGAGCACGACTGTCAATTCTTTTGCACATAGGAGTTTGGGAACCAGTGCTAAAAAAAAGTATTGACTTAGTTTGGTACTAGGCTTTGTATATGGCATCTGAAATTAAAGTAAGATCTCAAAGAATAGTGGCAATGCCTAGATAAAGCACAACTGATTGCTGAATTGTTATACTTTTTTTGATGATGATGTGGTTTTAGAAGTTTTGAAATAAAATATAAATTGCGTTTATTAAATTTAAATGTGTAGAACATTAGCATGTTTAAAGTCAAGAGTGAGGGCACCTGTCACAAATTGGGTTGGGATGGGGGAAGGGTGGTAGTTATGGGTATTCTAGGTTTGGAAAGAACTTTCTGTAAGGACAAATCTAAGATGGCTAAGTATGCTGAGAACCAGAGGTTGATTTCTTTATCCAGTTTTGTATCCCCAATACTTAAAACAGTATCTGGAACAGAGTAGGTGCTTAAAGACCTTTGTTTAATGAATGAATAAAAACAGAAGAGAGTGATATGTGGAAAGTAGAATAGTTTGGTTGTGATTACTGTGGATAAAGAGTCAAGAAAGGGTATGCTGAAAAGGAATCCTAGTGAGATAAGACAAGGACAGGGTTTTAATTAGTCTAATATGGTCCTTACAGGAAAGTGCCTTCATACAAACAAATAAACAATGCAAAACCAAACCTGAGTTTTGTATGGGATTAAATCTCCAGGCCACTGCTTGTGTGTATTATCTTGGGAGCAGCAATTACTACATGAGGACAGGGACCAAGTCTGTTTTGTTCTCCATGCTATCATAGTACTCAATAAATATTTATTGAACGAATGACAGGGTTTCCACATGGACTGGAAAAGAAAGCTTTTAAATGACACAAAAACGTCTTGTAAAATGAGGAAAAAATCTTTACAATTGCTAACCAATAGCTTGTTGATCATGAAACTGGCAAATCTTCATAGAACTGTGTGTTCCCAGTCTCTTTAGAGTTTAGTAAAGTCTCCATATGATAGTTTGTCTGTCACCAAGCAGGCCTTTGCCTCCAGTGCCATTTTCACTTTATTGTTTCGAAAATCCACCATGGTGCCTAGTGCGGTGCCTTGCTGACATTAGCTGTTTAATTAGTATTTGTTGAATAGTTCAATTAGTGAGTGGAGAGTCCTGACTAGGGCCTGGGAGGGGGGAAGTGGGGATTGAAAGCAGTGAAGCAGAGAGTTGCCCTCATCCACTCAGAGACCTTTGAGTAGGCACATTTCCCATAGAGCTCAAGGCCTGGTTGTTGGAATCTTGAGGGGAAGGATGTTTGCTAAGATAATGACTACAAAGGTAGGTCCAGCCTTGTTCGAAGAGGCAACCATTCATTTGATCTGGGAAGTCAGGCCAGAAAATGTATTGCGGGAAAGATGGTAAAAAGTAATTCTAAACCTAACAGGAGTTTCAGGAGAAAAATGGCTCTAATTCAGGCAGTGTAATGTTAACATCAATGCGTGTCTCATGGCTCAAGCCCCGCATACTGCTTTGGAAATAAAAGGAGATTGTGTAAAGAATTAGCAATACAAGGCATTTTTAAGTGCTTTATTGCAGAGGCCTGTGATACTCTGTGAAATCTATGCAGGCTTTTTCTTCCTGCTGTGCTTAATTTCAGAATCTGATGCTATTACCTATCCTTAGAGAAAAAAAAATTGCTCACTGTTAACTCTTAAAAACCGAGTTTAACATTGCATTTGCTTTCAACATAATCTTTCTGACATTTCTTAGGAAGAGAGAAGTATATTTAGCCACAGAAGGTTTACCTTCAAGTTGCATATGTAGGATTGCTTCTAGGAGGCAGCATTAGAGTAAGAGGGCAAGTTGGAAAAAAAATGTTGAAAGCCTAAGTTTAGAAATGGCTCAAACAGCTTGAAGAACAAGGTCCCTGAGAGAGTTGGCATAGAATGGGTTTAGCATGAATCCAGATCAGAAGCCAGAGAAGTAAATTATGAGACATTATGAAGATCAGGCAGAAGAAGGAAGGACAGGAGTTAAGTCTTTACAGTATAGGTGGCTATCTTCTTGGACATGAAGACATACCCACCAAAAATATGTTCCCTGGCATGTCATCGCTGTGCCCTTTCTTCTGTCTAGCACAAAATAACAGTTGACATTGATTCATAGTTCAGGCATTGTGCTGAGCAGTTTTTTTATTTTTTTATTTTCATTGATTCTTCCCAGTACTTCTCTAATTTAGATACAAATGCTGCCCCATTATACAGATAATGTTGGGTTTGCCCAAAAGTAGCATAGCTGTTTAGTGTGGGAGCTGAGACTTGAACCCAGAGTGGTTGATTCTGAAGCATGGGCTCTTAGCTATGGTAATATAGGAAGTATATTTTAAGTGCTGTTGAGTCATCCCTCAAAATGATGTTTTTATTTTCCCCTTTCTTTATATATATACTTCTATCACTCGAGGACAGTCTTTTTTTAGCTCATTTCTGACCTATTGCAAAGTTCCACAAACTAGCGTCTCTCCTTACAATCTGCTCTGTTTACCACTGTCAGGTCAATCTTCCTGACATGCTATTTAGATCATGTGGCCCCTTTCTCAAAAATTCAAAGTGCCTGAATGCCAGATGGGACCCAGATTCTTAAGTCTGGTTTTTGGGGGCCTTAAAATCTATCTCCAAGTCTCCTATCTTTTTAGGCTCATATTTGAAACTTACCCTTTGAGAATAATTTGCTTCTGATCTGGATTCAAGCTGAACACAGTTTCCCAGATGACTCCCCAACTGTCTGCAACATGTCAGCCATATCAACTCTTTTCAGAATGCTCACGCCAGAGACCATGCCATTACATAAAAAGCCACTGCTCATAGTCAGCTCAGACAATTCTTCCAGAGTTGCTTTTTCTAGCTACTTCAGACTTGCTCATCAGTTGACTTTCTTTGGTTCTCAATCAACTTGTCTCTGTATTTCGGCTTTCTCTTTTTGTTTTGTCCTTTCATTCATTCAATCATCAACAAATATTTATTGAACACCTACTATGAACCAGACACCATGTTAAATGTCAGTGATGTGTAGAGGGGACACACATCTTGTACACAAGGATTTAAAGCCTATAAAGGAAGATAAACGTTAGTGAATTGCCTGCATTTATGATCGCAAATTGTGGAACTCTATTTCACACAAGTATATACAATCTGTGGGAGAAGTATCTGATCTATTTAGGGGGGCCAATCAGAGGAGGCTGCCATGAGGAAGTCACATTTGAAGAATGGCTAATGAGGTAAAGAGGACTAGAGAAAAAACTTTTGAGACATGGGGAGTAGCATGTGCAAAGATTCCAAAGGGGGAAGGATACGTTCTTGGAATTAGAAGGCCAGCATAGCTGTAGTCGAGTGACTAAGGAATGCAGCTCTAGAGGTAGGTTGGGATCAGATCGTTAAACCTGATGGGCCATGTTGGAGAGTTGAGTCTTTATAATAAGGGTGATAAGAAACCCATTGAATAGTTTTAAGCAAGAAACTAATAAAATTTGTGGCTATAGCAGGTGGACCAAATTTAAGAGAGGCCGGAATGGATTTGGACAGGCTAATAAGGAGGGTATTGCTGTTATTTGTATAAGGAAAAGAAGGCGGCTTGAAATTTGGACTCTTGCAGTAGTGTTAGAGATAGAGACACAAGGAAGGATTTCCGAAGAAGAAGAAAAAAAACCAAAAAAACCATGGAAAGTCGCCCAGGTCCAGGTGCTTTGTTAACCCTACTTTTTAGCCTCATTCCAGTAACCTAATGGGATATTCCCTCTGGTAATTACCCATTGTTTCCATGTTTCATAGGTTTAGAAAAGAGATGCTTAAGACCATATCTCTCCTGGGATCTCTGCTGGCTGGATCTGTACCTGTTATAGCCCTTAAGTATTCAGGAAGAAAGATTCGATACAAAACATATAGTGCCTTCTGTCTACATCTTTGTATTTGCCTTCACATTTCTATGTGTTCCTTTTGTATATAACATTCCTTCATATAGATTTACTGAAACCCTACCCATATCTTAATTTCCAAATTAAATTTTACTTTTTCTTAGTATCCTCATAGAATATACTGACCGAAGATCTCTCCTTCTGATCTTACGTTATTTACATCTGTAACCACTTTTATGACTTAATTATATATTGTACCATATTGTAAGCATGTTGTGAACATGTCTTATCCTTTGAGATGTAATTGTGAGTTTGTGCCTTGGAAGTAGATGCTGTAGTTCATTATTATACCCCTATTTTGGATCATCATTTACTCTTTCGAGCTGGGCAATTTATTTAACCTCTCAGTCTGTGATTCCCTCATCTGCAGAATGGTGATAATCATATCAGTAAGCAGTTGCGAGGAATCAATGGTAGAATGGATACAAAGCACTTAAAACAATCCTTGGCAAATAATGAGTTCTACCATATGATGACATTTTATGGTTATAAATATTATCCTTTGAAATCAGAAACCTGTATCTTGTTACTACTTTTGTCTACTTGGAGCTCAGTAAATATTTATTGAATTCAGATTTAAATTTAAATTTAAGTATCACTTTTGCCAGGGGATACAAATACAAATGAATGTTGGTTCTTGTCTGAAGGAATGTTGATTCGATAGGGGAGCAAGTAACATAAACCGGTAATTATGTATCCGTGTGATAGGTGTAGTGATAGAGTATTTTGAGAGCCAGGTTGGGGAAGGTTTACTAAGTGAATTGATGTATGAGTTAAGTATTTTATTCATCAGTTAAATACATAGTAGAATACTATATGTGTGTTATATAAACTCAAAGTTCCATAATAAAATAGCACTCCTACCTTACTAACGATCATGTCTACCCATTGCCACCACTTTCAACTCTGTATTTCTAAATAAAATGTTTACTCCTTATTTTATTATTAAAAAAAAGTTATCAATCTATTTGCTACTATTTGGCTTTGTTTTGCAAATCTTCCTGTACCTCACCTATCTAAAACCACACATACTCCTTTTCCCTTTCTTCCAATATAATTTCATCTTTTTTTGTGTGTGCGTAGGGGGGTTAAATCAGTTTAGTAAACACAGTCACTTTGACTTTGTAAATGTTGTTTATCTCTGAGAGTATCATGAATTTATTACTTATACTTTTTATACAACTTTTTTAGTTTTCTTGGGGTTAATAATGACCTGTATTCAAACCTAACGTTTTACTAGGATTGCTCAATTTTTACTGGGAATTCCTGAGTCTAAGGCTTAAAATTGGGTGAGTGGCATATCCAAGGTGGGCCTTTGGGGCAGTCAGCCCTGGTGGGAAGGACCATTTTATTATTACATAATTTAGAATTGTTGGAGCCAGATGATAATAAAAAGCCCCCTGCCTTTTACTTATATTATGCTTCTTAACATTTCTGCAGACTTTGCACCCCTGTGTTGCCTGCACTCAGACACACTGTTCCCAGAAACCTGCCCTTAGTAAGGCTCTGAGTTAAGCTAAGTATGGCAGGGAGTGGTGCTCCGAGAAGGGAGGAGAGCATTCCAACCAGGCAGTGTGACATAAGTAAAAAGACAAGGAGGTGAGAAATGGCATGGTGTGTTGGTGAAATTACAGATTGTTTGGTGTCAGTAGAGCATGATGGGGACAAGCTGAGATGAGGCTGTGATTGTGGAAAGTGGTCAGATCAGGGTGATCTTTTTACTGTAGACTCCTATTCACGAGATTCTGTCTTGTGGGCTTTGGGGAACCTTGTAGTGTTGAGTAATGTGGTTTGCTTTGCTTGTGAATGAACTAATGATGTGTTAGCCAAAAAATGAAAATCTGGCTCCTTAAGTCAGCAGTTAGAATGCTGTATTTGCATATTTGGTGACATATTAATACTTTAGGGGTGTCCCATCTGTAAAATTTTTAGAGTGCATGATTCTACAGAATGTGTGTGTGTGTGTGTGTGTGTGCACACACACACACATTCATTAGGGCACAATAAACACTTAGAGCAAGGGTCTGCTTAAATGACAGTAGAAGTAAGAGTGGCAGTACATCAGAATTTCCTGGACACCAATTCTGATGTGTAAATTTGTGTGCACTGGGTTTACTGCAAGGGCTTTTGGGAACAACACCTGTGAGGGGTTGAGAGAAGCAGGATGGGCCCATGGAGAAGTTGAGTGTGCCACACCTGAGGGTACAGCTAATCTATGGGGAGCTCTGGAACTGGATGGCTTCTTAGAGATGTCCTGAAACGAGGCAAGGGGGCCAGGCCTCTGTAACCTCACAGAGGTTGTTGTTGGATGTGGGCCATCCTTGGGGAGGGGATGGAACTTTGGATGAGGGCAGTTTAAAAAAATTTTTTTTTTTTTTACTGTTTATTTACTTTTGAGAGACAGGAAGAGCATGAGCAGGGGAGGGGCAGAGAGAGACACAGAATCCACAGCAGGCTCCAGGCTCTGAGCTGTCAGCACAGAGCCCGACGTGGGGCTCGAACTCACCAACCGTGAGATCATGACCTGAGCTGAAGCCGGACACTCAACCAACTGAGCCACCCAGGCGCCCCAAGATGAGGGCAGTTCTTAAGGAAGGGAGTCTTCAGTAGCCAACACTCTTGGCATCTGGGAGATGAGGGCCACCAGGTAGCATACCACAGCACAAACAGCCTTCCAGAGAATTTCTCTATGTTTTTAAATTATTTTTTAATGTTTATTTACTTTTGAGAGAGAGAGGGAATGGGAGTGAAAGAGGGACAGAGAGAGAGAGGGAGATACAAAATCCAAAGTGGGCTCTGAGCTGAGAGTGGAGAACCCGATGGGGGGCTTGAACTCATAGACTATGAGATCATGACCTGAGCCGAAGTTGGATGCTTAACCAACTGAGCCACCCAAGCACCTCTCTATTTTTTGAATTCTTATAGATTTTCCTTGAAATGTGACTAACAAAGAGCTAGCAGTGATCTATGAGATACACTTTTGCCATTTTCCCATGTTCATTTATATTTACATTATTCGTATTACTTGGAAATCCCTAGATTATTGTTTTGTTTTGTAGGAAGTCTTTTAAAAACACTTGTCCAAATTATGGAAAGAGCCTAAATGTCCATCAACTGATGAATGGATAAAGAAATTGTGGTTTATATACACAATGGAGTACTACGTGGCAATGAGAAAGAATGAAATATGGCCCTTTGTAGCAACGTGGATGGAACTGGAGAGTGTGATGCTAAGTGAAATAAGCCACACAGAGAAAGACAGATACCATATGTTTTCACTCTTATGTGGATCCTGAGAAACTTAACAGAAACCCATGGGGGAGGGGAAGGAAAAAAAAAAGAGGTTAGAGTGGGAGAGAGCCAAAGCATAAGAGACTCTTAAAAACTGAGAACAAACTGAGGGTTGATGGGGGGTGGGAGGGGGGGGGTGGGTGATGGGTATTGAGGAGGGCACCTTTTGGGATGTGCACTGGGTGTTGTATGGAAACCAGTTTGACAATAAATTTCAAAAAAAAAAAATAAAAAAAAAACACTTGTCCATGTCATGAGGGTTAATTTAGCTAAAAATTAGATGGCATCATCCATAATCCATTTCCTAAAGCATGTGAGACTGTAATGTGTAACAAATGATGAAGGAAAGAAAGAGAATGGCATTAACATGAACTTCTTCCTGTGGTGAAATGAGGGCCCCTGTGGCAATCTGTTAATAATTAGATTAAAAAATAAAGCCACACAGAAAACAGTATGGCGCTTCCTCAAAATATTAGAAATAGAATTACCATATGAACTGGTTATTCTATTGGTTGTTTACCCAAAGAAAACAAAAACACTAATTTGGAAAGATGCATGCACTGCTATGTTTATCTCAGCATTATTTACAACAGGAAAGATATGGAAGTGACCTAAGTGTCCATCAACTGGTGAATAAAGAAGATGTTGTATATGTACACAATGGAATATTACTCAGCCATAACAAAGAATGAGATTTTGCCTTTTATGACAACTTGGATGGACCTAAAGGGTATTATGCTAAGTGAAATATTCACACGAAGAAAAATACATATGATTTCACTTATATGTGGTATCTAAAAATCAAAACAAACACAAACAAACCAACAAACAAAAAGCAAAAACAGACCCATAAATACAGAGAGCAAACTGATGGTTGTCAGAGGGGTAAGTGAAGAGAGGGCAGGAAAAATGGGTGACAGGGGGGAAAATAAATAATTCCAGCCTTGGATAAAATGTCTTTATGAATGAGGCCAGGGGAACATTTTAATTGGACGTAGGACAGCTGACTGGATGTAAACATGTGATGGGGATAATGTGTCTCCAT
This sequence comes from Prionailurus bengalensis, assembly GCF_016509475.1. Lineage (NCBI taxonomy): Eukaryota > Metazoa > Chordata > Mammalia > Carnivora > Felidae > Prionailurus > Prionailurus bengalensis. The sequence continues at coordinate 57,686,090 of NC_057358.1, read as the reverse complement.
GCATTGGTAAGGGAGGAGGCATTCTGGCCCAGTATGTGGACAAGAGTATAGGCCTAGGTTTTCCAGCGTCCCAGATGGGCATCTAATTCACTGCTCTCCTAATTTTTAGGATCATGTATGCACATCATCAGTAAAAAGATTATTATTTTACTAGTGGTGAACACAAAAATAGAAATTAAAAGGAATGAGATAAAGAGGGAATAAAGAATATCTATAGAATGAATAATGTAAATAGAAGTCATAATATTTTTACTAGCATGCCAATAGATTATTATTATTTTTTGCCTCCACCTTAAAGACTTCTGAACTAGATTTCTAGAGCATAAGTTATATATTAAATGGGGAAAAGTTGTACTGGAGACAAATTTTGACAGTTTTTTGCATTTGACCCATGTAACTGTTACAGTGAGATCATATGAACTCCCAAGTATTAAAAAATAAATAAGGTTTTAGAATACAGTTGTGTTGCTTTAAAATATTTTACAAATCAAGGAGGGAGTGTGTGTCTATGTGTGTGTCTGTGTGTGCTAGCCAGGGTCATAATGACTTAGGGTTTCCTTCTGTTTAACAATTCCTCATAATTAGCTAAAAGGTTGGGGCCACACTGACACCATTACCCCTGTGTATATCTGGCTGTAATTTATGAGCCATATCCTGCCTTATTTTCCAGAATGCTTTTACTTATTTTTCTCTGATTCATAAACTTATAAATCAGTTACATGTAATAATGAAAAGATACCTTTATTTACATCATCTCAGCAATGAAAAGAAACCTTTCATAAATTTAGTGAACTCCTTCATGTCCTTTGGAATTTTGAATGTTTATAAGCATTTTCTGGCAAAACTCAGCATGGCTTAAAAGAATTATCCCAGATTGATCTTGTGCCTGAACTTCAGATAGCTCACCTTCCTGATTAATATCTTTTATTTTGTTAATAAAAATTCATTTTAATTGTGTTCTCATTTATATACTTAGCAGTATGCTTAAAAGATATTGGTTGCTTTGAATTTCTTGAAGAAAGGGGATAAATACATTTCAGGTAGCATTACTATTACTTTGCATTACAGATAAAATTAACCGACTGAGCCACCCAGGCGCCCAGATAAAATTAAATGGTAGCCAGATTTAGAACTAGTATACAGAAGTCTTAATAATGATATGGTAATCATGGTTAGATACCTAAGGAAACCTAACTACATAATCTTTTTTTTCAATATATGAAATTTATTGTCAAATTGGTTTCCATACAACACCCAGTGCACATCCCAAAAGGTGCCCTCCTCAATACCCATCACCCACCCTCCCCTCCCTCCCACCCCCCATCAACCCTCAGTTTGTTCTCAGTTTTTAAGAGTCTCTTATGCTTTGGCTCTCTCCCACTCTAACCTCTTTTTTTTTTCCTTCCCCTCCCCCATGGGTTTCTGTTAAGTTTCTCAGGATCCACATAAGAGTGAAAACATATGGTATCTGTCTTTCTCTGTGTGGCTTATTTCACTTAGCATCCAGTTCCATCCACGTTGCTACAAAGGGCCATATTTCATTCTTTCTCATTGCCACGTAGTACTCCATTGTGTATATAAACCACAATTTCTTTATCCATTCATCAGTTGACGGACATTTAGGCTCTTTCCATAATTTGGCTATTGTTGAGAGTGCTGCTATAAACATTGGGGTACAAGTGCCCCTATGCATCAGTACTCCTGTATCCCTTGGGTAAATTCCTAGCAGTGCTATTGCTGGGTCATAGGGTAGGTCTATTTTTAATTTTCTGAGGAACCTCCACACTGCTTTCCAGAGTGGCTGCACCAATTTACATTCCCACCAACAGTGCAAAAGGGTTCCCGTTTCTCCACATCCTCTCCAGCATCTATAGTCTCATGATTTGTTCATTTTGTCCACTCTGACTGGCGTGAGGTGATATCTGAGTGTGGTTTTCCTAACTACATAATCTTAAGTGTACTTCATAAATTAAAAAGCAGAAACTTCCCTGTGCTAGAGAGTGCTTTTTAAAAAAAATTTTAAAATTAAGATTTTTAAAAAATATACACAAGAATGATCTTTCCATTATTGAGTAGAGGACATATGTGATCTTCAAGTACTGTGCCTTGAAATTTTCAGGTGATTACATTCACATTTGCTCTTATTCTCTGTATAACTATTTGCATATTGATCTTAATAATTTGAAATAAAGAATGTTGTTGTGCTTGACTAATATTACCATTCACTCATTTAAAATCTTTTTATTGCAAGTCTTTGTCACGTGTGACAAATGTTCAGTAATGGGGTTACAATGGTAAGCAAAAGAGATTTGGTCCCTGCCCTTACAGAGCTTCCAGTCTAGTGGGAAAGATGGAGGTTAATCATCTAATTGTGTGAATAAATAGCATAGAGGAACGTTCTCTTCTTCATTTTAATTATGACTGCTAGCTGGACTGTTGATTTTAAAAAATTATAAACATAATTATTTATATAGAATATTAAAGAAATGATATGTACTTTAAATATTTTAGGATTTTAAACATGTGCTTTATCAATCAGTGTATCCTTGTTTATCAGTTTGCCCATCAATTGATGTATAGTCAAGGCTTTTAAGTATGGGTCCCCTGAGTGATGATCTGTGTCATCTTCTTGGGTAAGTTACACCCATAATATATATTCTATGGCTTTTTTTTTTTTACTAAAAATGGCTGGGAAGCTTAAAGGCATTTGGCAAGGAATTTAAGTGCAGAATTTGCGTAGATTTTTTTTGAGTTTTATCCCAATTTTATGAAGTAAAGAGAACTTTAGTGGTTATTAAAAACACTTTGCCTTTATTTTTTCTAAGACATTTAATCCAGTGCCACTAAAACCACTTTTGTCCTCATATTTTATTAGTTATGTAATGTTTAATGAATTTACCCAATAGGAAGTAGAAATGGCATAAATGGACTTAGGATCAGCAGGCAATTAAAATGGTATGAGAGAGAGAGAGAGAGAGAGAGAGAGAGAGAGAGAGAGAGAGAGAGTGTGTGTGTGTGTGTGTGTGTGTGTGTGTGTGTGTGTTAAGAGTGGCCTTTTTGCCACGAGGGTGCTATGGCCAATAGTGTGTTTCACAGAGGGAATGGAGCTCATCCATTACTCTGGTAACTTGGTGAATGTAGGTTGAATAACAGTCGTGCTATGGTATTAGTGATAACTACTATGGAGTGCATTATGACAGAAGAGTATAGGAAATTATAAAGGGGTTATAGGGTAGCTTGATTTATTCTGGAGGTCAAAGAAAGCTTCCAGGAGGAAGAGACATTTTGGCTGGGATATGAGGAGAGGTAAGGAGACGTAACTAGGTGGAGAAGGTGTGGGTGAATATGGAATAGAGAACAGCATGTGCAAAGCTCTGAGGTGGGCTACAGCTTGGAGTATTGAGGGACTAAAGAAAACCAGAGTGACGAAAGAGAGGGGCACAAGTTTCAAAGAATGAGACTGGAGGAGGAGGCAGGACTTGTCTTACACAGGGTCTTGTAGTTGCTGCTAAGGATCTGGAGTTTTTATCAAAAAAGCAAGGGCAAGAGATTAAAGGATTTAGATTTGCATTTTAAAAAGATCATTCTGACTGTTTGGAAAACGGAGTGGAAGTGGCATCAGTTGTGTAATGATTAGGTAGTCTAAATAAGAAATGTCCCTGTCCCCAAAACTATTCATTCTGCCATTTTTGGGTTCCTCATCCTGCCACATAACTAAAGTCCTCTGAATACTTGAGGAATAACAGAACCTAAATTTATCACAGGTGTAAATCTTTTCAATACCCAGGAAGACCCTACTTGTATTTTCTATAGTGCACATTGCTCACTATCTTCTCCTTTTATATTTGTATTTATATTCATGATTTCTGCCCAACATATTTTCAAGACAGTAGAAAAAAAGGAAAAGTCAATCTTTCAAGCTTGTACCATGCTATTGACTTTCTTTGAAAGGACAACAAGTGTGTTTATTTTATCACTATCAGTCTAAAAATTAACCGTGAAACATCATTCTCTACTTCTAAACTATGTATAACAAAGAAATGCTTTATTGCAACTTCATCAATAATTCAAATGCAACTTAAAAGAAAGTAGGGCAGCATAAGGAAAAAAGCACACTTGTTCCATAATTGAGTCGATTAAATAGTATTGAGTCCAATTGTCATATTTATATCGATGAAACAACTTTTATAACTACAAAGAGTCTAATAAGTAAGACCTCAGAATTATGAGGCAATGTCATAGACATTTCTGCATTTTTTCTTTTGTAAAATATAAATAGCGAAAGCAACCTTTACTAGCGTGCAATAATGAAGGAACAGTTTTTGAAACGTGCTCTTATTGGGATTTAGTAGTTTTCAAGCCTGTGCAGTAATAGCCCAAGCTATTTTGGAACTGTGCATACATTAGTGTTCTGGTGCAGCATGATACAATAATGTGTGAAAAAGTATACGATCGCACCTTGTTTAAATTTGCAGTTTTTATGCATAACCCCACAGCGAGCTCTTGTTAGATTTTGACTGTATATAGGAGAGAAAAAAGTTTATAGAAGCCTACAGATTGTGGATGGATGTAAATATCTGACTATGGAAATAAAGTTTTTCTTTTTTTGCACGATCAAGAGTTAAGTTTATGTTGTATATGTTATTTTGCAAATCAACCTATGGTTCGTTTTACCCAGAGGAAGCTTCAGAATGTACATATATGACCATCTAGATGAAAATGCATATCTGCTTATTTCATATATGCAGAGTATGAGTGAAAAGTACCAAGTTTGATTTTTAAAAACAATTGTGCTCTCACTTATGCATTCATATTAATGTTGTTTTTCAAGACTGTCACCCAGAGAAGCAATACCCTGATTTCAATGATGCCCTTGTTCAAAACATTTTGGAAAACTTCCTCTCAGAATTGTCTTTTGAATCATTTGCAAGCCTGACTAAAACATCCATCTCATTACTTTCTATTCGTATTTTATACCAAGATTCATCATCCTTTTTTTTATTCACCAGAGTTGGCTATAAATGTCTCCCTGAAATGATGAAAACGGCTAAAATTGACTTTCAAATTATGAAATTTGTCACCATTGAGGATATTTAGAAGTGTGTGCGCGCGTGTGTGTGTTCCAGACTTAGAAAGCACTTTCAGAAGGTGGTAGAAATACTGTGACTGATGGCTGATCTGTAGGGTAAGGGAATCGTGTTCTAAGGGGACCACTGTGAAGGGAAAGCATGTGGATGAGATGGTATGTTTGTATGAAAACCAGTCACATTACTTTTTAATGACACAGTATATTAGCTTTTACAACGTATACAGAGAAAAATGTAAATATGTCTTTTGGAATGCAGGGCCAAAATACCTTATACAATTAGTAGCATATTTTATTATTAAGACAATTAAAGGATTAAGCAACTACAGTGCTAATCCTTTGTTGGCAGATTCTTCAGATAATGGTCCTTACATGGGAATGTCTCTGTATAATTTTATTTAAATACTACCATTCACTGTCTTATCTATAAATATATGTATTTTCATTAGCATCTTGCATAATTCATACTTATTTTCATGTCATTGGAGGTACTATTTGCTAGCATTTGAAATTTTCATTTTAGTTGACCTCTTCACATAAGTAATTGACTCAATTTTTAAAAATATTAGTGGTTGTTTTCTTAGCCATCAGTAAAGAACCCAGTTACATGTGCTTGAAATGTAAAATAATTGAATTCAAAATATTTTCTTAATTTAAGAAATCTGTGGCCATTCATTACCACTCACAATGTTATGTGTTGAATGATTTATGAATAAAATAAAAATGAAGCAGTAATGTACATATCGAAAACATTCACCATTTACCCCAATTTGACCATCTTTTTAAAAAACATTTTTTAAATGTTTATTTCATTTTTGAGAGGGAGAGAGAGAGAGAAAGAGAGTGAACAAGAGCAAGAAAGCGAGTGGGGGAGGGGCAGAGAGAGAGATGGGGAGACACAGAATCCAAAGCAGGCTCCAGGCTCTGAGCTCTCAGCACAGAGCCCGATGCGGAGCTCGAACTCATGGACCGCGAGATCATGACTTGAGCTGAAGTTGGACGCTTAACTGACTGAGCCACCCAGGCACCCCTGAACATCCTTATTGTGTTCTTTCTTAAATGGGTAGGAAATGAAAGAAATAATTGCCAGAGAGACTCAGTTGAGTAGTTTTTATTTTCTGAGTATTAGCATTGGAATTAGTGCTGCTTAATAGGAGAGAAAACAAATTCTTCTGTGATCAGTTTTTGTGACACTGTACCCTGTAGCTTCTGATTTCCAGCTTTGGGCATTGACAATAGGGATCAAATGCCTGTATTTCAAGAATGTCATCGGTTGCTCTTTGAAAATTGATAGATTTAAGTGCAAAGCAGCGTTCAAATATGGTCTCGTATGCACTTTTGTGTTGCTTTCCAGTGTAGCTAACTCAACTCCTGGAGACAATAAAGTCTTCTTGTTTAACATGGTATGTAAGTTTTGTAGACTGATTTGTGTTATACTGATTCTTTTTTCCTGGCTAACTAACTGTGTTAACATTTCTTTCTTTTTCTTTTTTTTTTTCTGATCTCGTAGTATTAAATGGGTTTTCTTTTCCTGAATGCCTTTATCCCCGACTGTTCTTAAAAATTTAAAGCACAGAGTTTATGCAAGAATTGTTCTAGACTAATAATTACTTCCTTTTTATTAAACATCTTAGACTGTATTAATGAAATTGGGTGCTGTTTTATTTTTGCAAAAAAGCAAGTTTATCTAAAAGGGGGAGCAGTTTTGAGGTATTAAATGAAACTGAATGGATTGTGCTATATCTATACCTTTAGTTCTTTGGTAACTTTATTTTACTTATTAATTGTCATGGATTTTTTCACAACAAATGTTGTTTTTGAAATTCCATTGGAGGAAAGTATGATATTGTGTCAGGGTCCATTTGCAATATAATTATTCACTGACAATTTAAAAAATCTATAACAGATTAGAAAATAAAACCCGAGTACCTTTTTGTTCCCCATTAAGAAAAGTAGACTCAGAAAGCTTGTATTATAAATGTATCATAGTACTGCTTACCAAAAGTTAGGAGTTTTATTCTTGTAGGAGTTAGGCTAGTAAGTAATGTTTATATAATCCTGATAAACATTTCTCCATGACCGAATTTTGAGTGGAAAACTTTGTTTCCTAAAAGACTGTATGTGGCAAGAAAAGAAAAATAGAGCCTCTCCTCTGAATGTGTTGTGTGTGTGTGTGTGTGTGTGTGTGTGTGTGTGTGTGTGTGTATGTGTTTAGATCCAGCTTAATACCAACTAATGCCAACATCTGGCAAAGAGATGGAGATCTGGGAATTTGTTGCTTGAAACCCTGGGACAAAGTGTTCTGATCTGACCAGCAAACATAGCTGTGGACTTAAACTGGAATCTTCAGGGGCAGAAACGTCTTAAGTGTCTGGAAAATTGGCCTGTTGAGTCACCATGAAGGCACTAAAACAAAACTAATTTTAAGCAGGTCAAAGTTCAGTGATTCCCTCTGGAATTCAAACTTTTTTTAAGAGTCTCATGTTTAAGTGAAAAGGGTCAAAGTTGATGCACTGTTACAATGTTTTGAATGCTTTCCCTTAAGAACAGCCACCCAAGCTGGGATTAGCATGAGGAACTGCAAGGCTGGCACTTCAGCGTCTGGGTTAAAAATATTTTAAAGCAGTAAATGCAGTCAGTACAGAGAGATCCCTGGGAGCCTTTCTATTCAAAAATGTGTGAGCTCAGGGCAGCGACTGCAATGTAATTTAGGGCAGTGTATGCTTCATAGCTTTGGAGAATATTGCTTCCCACTAATGTTCCATCAGAGGATGGTAGGATAGTAGTAATTTTAGAAGGTGGTATTCCTGTTTGTCTTACATCGAAAACTTCAGAATAAATAAAAGGACATATCAACTGAGCAAGAAATGTAACTATGGAAAAGTACCAATGAATCTAAATTTGAACTGAACAGATACAAAATCAGCATGGGTGTAGGAATATTTTTAAGGAGGAGGCTGCAGGAAAAGCGACTTCCCAGGGAATGGACCGCCCAGGTAAGCACGGTGTGTGACACATAGCCTGCAGAAACTTTCAAGAAAGTGCCTTGTCAACAGCAAGGTGCTTTAACTATGACCAGATGTAATGCTCTTGGATATTTGAATGGAGGAATTATTTTAGAAAATGGAAACATAGGAGATTTAATTTCAGTAGCTGGAATTCAGATGATACCTAGAGATCCTGAGGATGCCAAGCAATTAGCTAGTCGGAATTCCTTGAATGAAATTGTACCGGGATCCTGTGATGGCCTCACTCTGAAGCAAGTGATTCCAGGACTTTTGCTGTTTAAGTGTTACATACTGCAGCTTAATGCGATTGCCTAGGCTTTTTCAGAGACTGAAGCCCTTGTTGTTGACTTGAATGAGACCTAAACAACATTCTTAGACATTAAAGAGAACCTATTATTTTATGGGTTGTGTCTAGGAAAGGGGAGAAGAACATTTACTCTGCCTTCAAATTTAGCAACTCAGCTAAAGCTGTGGTGCAGCTATGAAGTTTGGCTGGTGGCCACAGTCTACTGAACTCCTTATAAAACTTTGGTTGTTCTTATTAGCTATTTTTTTTCCATGATACCAGTCGCAGAATAATTCTGTTGCTCTTCGACATAAACTTATGACTCTCACTCTGAAGAAGCTTTAATTATTCAGTTATTTATTCAGTAGATATCAGTTATTCCAATTTGAGGAATTACATTTTGCATTGTGTTTACTGTGTCTCAAGAGATATGAACTCAGTCGTGTCTGTTTATTTTAATGAGATAAGCCAGGCACATGTGATAATTTTTACCAAAACACGGAATGAGAATGCTTGTGGAAGAAGGGAAAGCCGAGTTATTATCGTATGACATAATGACTCCTGTACATTTTTTAATCGGCATGTGATCCGAGGTGGACTGAAAGACGAGAAGAGGTCATGTGTGTTCGATGTGTTTCCTTCAGGTTACATACAGGTTCATAGAAAGCGGTCTTCGACTGAATTCTGGAATTCAGTTATGTTTATAATTATTAACATTGTGAATGCTGCTTGTTTTAATGTAGTGATGAAGAAAGAAGAATAAGAGAGAATCAAATATTAAAAAGATTAAACTAGAAAAGGTACAATGCCACATGTTTTCAAGAACTTGGAGTTAGGATTGAGACGCCAGGATAGTTTTAGGGTCAGTTCTTAGATTTCTCTGAATCTCAGTTATGGACCAGAAACTGAAATTTTTGTGCAAGGAATTTCAAAAACAAAATTTATTTACCATCTGGGCTATCTGAAGAAATAGAAGCGTCAGGGTATTCAATTTTCCAATTTATTATCTCAACAGGACTAGTTACCAGTTTTATCACAAGTGACCTTTAAAAAAATAGCCGTGGCTCTGAACTTTTGCCCCTCAACATGTCTTTGCAAGGAGAGCTTTCGAAGAGAAGAGTCTTAAATCTGTCTGATAGTAAAACATCCTGAGCCGTTTTCGTTTCCCTACATCCCTAGGCTCTGTCAGCTGTAAAACTTGTGCTAGCCGACTGCTGGCTCCACATGCTGTGCTGATCCTTTTGTTTAACTGGTATTTCTTGTAGCTTCCCCCGCTTAAACTAGCTATCAGAATCCTATAGGTCAACCGGATAGTTTGCCTTATCTCAAGCTCACCTGAACCATCTTTCGAGGTAGGGCCTGTGATTTCATGACAAATCGTCACCTCAGTGGGGAGCTGCAGAGCTCACCTCTATCTTCCAAGGGTTAACAGTAACCTATAATAATAATTTGGTGACACAAAACGCTTCTCTTTATGCATTACCTATTTCCAGAGGCCTAATTTAGGTTTGTATCAAAATGGATATCACAAACAGTACAGCTTCCTGCTGCGAAGCAAAGTGCTACTGAGAGACTTTCTGTTTTTCTTTTGGTGGCATCTGGGAGGGGTGAAGAAACACTTGGGGGAGTGAAGCAATTGTCAGCCGCTTATAGAGGAGCTGGGACAGGCCCTGGTGGAGAATGGTTTTCAAAAGCAGACTAGCTTTAAGGAATGGTTCTATCAGGAACAGAATTGTGTTCTGTTGCACTTGCTACGAGGCAAATTTTAGAACAGGGAAAACAGCACAAGTGGTCACAACAGATACCTTATTTTTCTGTATGATTTTCATACTTCATGCTCTAGCAACAGTGACAGCGCTTACCCAGGTGTAAATACAAACATAATAAGATAGTGCCGGGGAAGTTTTAAACTTTAAGAGTCCGTTGAGAGTCTTAATTCCTCATCACAGAATCCTTGGTTGTGCCAGAGACAGTCCTATCGGAAAAGCGAGCAAAGTTAATCTCTCAGTGTGTCCCGTCTTTAACCGTTTTTAAATCACCCAGTATCTACCCCAGACATGCTGGGCTTCTTCATTGTCCTAGTTCTTTTCACAAAAGAAAGCAAACACAAATGTATCATACATTTTTTTTTTTAACTTAACTATACCCAGGAGTATTTGTACTTTAAATAGAAATGTATGAAGGGTTGTTTTTCATAAACATTTACTAGACTTAGAATTTCTGGCTCTTCTGGTAGTTAGGGATGGGAAAATACAGCAATATTGTTTTGCAGAAGGGGTCTTCCAGGGAGCCCTTACTTCATACCGTGTACACTGAATTACCATTAGAACCAGGCCCGGAGCTGATCTGAGCCCAAATATGGGCTGGTAAGTGACCTGCGTTTTAGTTTTACAGTTCGGTGATGGAGGAGTTCCTGTATTTCCACACTTTGGGTTCCATGGCGACTTCCTACTTCCGCCTTTGCCCTGACTCTGCCTGGTTTCTGTACCTGGTGAGTGGGTGGGAAAACCTCAGGGAGCCAGGCAAGTTGTCCAGGGCTCCATCCCCAGAACTTTCACTCCTGCCCTTTGCTCTTGCGTGTTTTCGGAGAGTGCAGGGTTTTTCTTGGCCTTCTGCTTCCTGGAGGGGCCAGCCCTGGTCTCTCCCCTGTTCTCTGGGGATGTGTTCCCAAAGTGCCCATTCCCCACCCACCCCTGGGGGCACCGCCAAGGAGCAGCTGTCCTTTGCCTTCCCTTTCCAAGGAAGGCTGGGATGCACAGGCTTCTGTCACATCCTTAATTTGTGCATCTCAAGCACAGCTTGCTCGGCTCTGCATTTTTGGCTCAGTGAACGCATTGAGCATGTTCATATAGGTGTTCATCTTGGGGCACACCCATCTAGGGATAATAGCCATGGTTCCTCTTTTCAAGGACTCCATTGTTAAGAGTATTTAATGGCCATTGGGGTGGGGGGGGGAACACAGATTTTTTTTTTAATGTGCTGCAAGTGACATGCCCATGGCATTCTTTTTGATTCTTTAAAAAGCTGTGTAAAAACTAGAATTTTCAGGAGTTTCTACCATAAAGACTGCTTTCAGACGCATTATCTCGATTTCCTTATTTAATTGGCTGTAATGCATTTTGTAAGCATTACTCATTCAAAGCAGGAAGACTTTCTTCCACCGTGGTCTAAGAGTTTGGCCACTTTTCTTAGGGATTGCTTAGATCTTCCTTGTAATAGCAGCTCCCCGAAGAAAACCAGAGAAAAGAAATAACATCAAACCTGCAACTGCAGCTTTTGTCCCATTTAAATTGCAATAGATAATTTTGAAAAATTGTAAGTGGGGTGATGATGTAAGATGGACTTTAGTTCTCCTTTCAAAGTTTCTCCTAATTTTTGTGCTTATTTCAAAAGCTTTACCTAGAATGACAGTGCATTCATGTTGTTTAATGTCCTTTGTTTTCATGGTATTGTTTTTTTACAATGATTGGTGGATAGAAATGTGCCAGGGCCATGCTTTGGGATCTGAGCCTCCTTTGGACCCCATAGGATGTCAATGGACTCATTAGGATTTAGCCAAGTTTTATGCATTATTCATAATATACATTCACAGCGTGCGCACTAACGACTGTCTCCTGTGTCTGCTTAGTCAGAACCATTTGCATGCTGTATTATGGAACCATAATACAGAATGCATTTAGCCACATTTTCTGTATTATCCTTAATACATATTGTCATCATATTCTGTTATGGGGTATGTGGTGAATGTGTTTAAACAATAGCATGTACTTGTGCATTATGATTCCATAAAAACAAATGTATAATAAAAGTCTTGATGGAAGTAATTATTGCATATGTGCAATAATAGTTTCTAAAAAAGCCTTCATATTATTTCTAGTTTGCTTTTATTGTTTGATTATCCAGTTATTTGTTTTATGTTCTTTTATGCCTGCTGGACTGATGTCCTGAAATTTTTAATTTTGAAAACAACATACCTTCTTTATCCCTCTCATATCTTTACCTCATTAGTTTCCCTAAAAGGGTATTTAAAAATATAATATTTAAAAGAGACTCGATGATTAGGAAAAGCATGTTTCCTAACTACCAATTAAAGATCTGTAGGGTATTTGTTATAAAGAGCCTGTGCTCCATGTAGCAGCAACAACTGTGTTATATATGTGAGAAATTAACATCAAACCATTAACATCAAATTATCTTCCATATCCAGGATTGAGAGGTTCTGAGTTCTAAAGTCAACACTGACTCTAACACATTTAAGGGTTGGCACTTTATCTTTTTAATTTGGACATCTTGTTTGCAGAGTTGAAAGGACTACTGTTTAATTGCAATAGAATATCAGGTTCATTATATGTTTTTTAATGTTAATTTGGAATAGAAAGAAAAAAAAACCCTAGAAATACATCTATGTGTCACAGGCATAAAGGTAAAAGAATTCATTTAAAACTTTAAATGATAATTTATTGAAAAGTTATGATGGAAATCTTAAATGCAGAGTATAGTAAAAGGATTCATTGAAATGGTTAAGTCTTTTGCAAGCATTAGGGGTGGTTTTTAAACAGTTTGAAGTCATCTGGTTTCAGGGTAGCTACTAATAAACTCATTTTAGAATGTTCACTTTGAAAACTCTGTAATTCATTTTGTCTCCTCCAAATCTAGTGCTTTTACAAATGACCACTTTTCATTTCATTATGGAACTGTTTAGGAATAGATGGGGAGTTAAAACGTGTAGAAGATGGTAGTTTTAGTTTGAAGGGCCATTAGTCTTTTTATTGATAATGACACTTGTAACAGTAACCTGTTTTACTTACGGTCTTATGAAATTTATCTGTTTTGCTGGACGTTATTGGTGAATTTATTTCAGATAAACAATCTCACTGAAAAGTTGAAGTGTACCCGTGGTAATGTTGTAAGGCATTCTTTTCTTGTCTCTTCTTTTCAGGAAGTTTGATAGTATGCATCCAGATAAAATAGCTCTTTCAGTAGTGTCTGTGTTCTCTGGGAATCTAAAGGATATATAAACTTGATGCAGCATCTGACTAATACCTTTTCTGCCTGTCTCATATATTATTCTCTATTTCTCCATTGACTTTAACATAGTTGCTTGGGTCATGTGTGCATGTTGAGAAGTCAATAGATTAGAATTGTCTGGTTCTGGATATAGTTCCAAATATGATGGATTGAATTACAGGTAGCTGGACTTCAAAATAGGACGGTGGAGGATATGCTATTCACCCAAATCTAGATATTTTGCTTGTCTGGAGTAATATGAGTTTGTCAGATGAAGAGAGATGAATTGAGTATTATAGAGGTAGATAAAAGGGTGTACCCCCTTAAATGGATGTTTTCCTGTAATACAGGGAGGGAAAGGACTCTGATTTCTGTCTTAAGCTATATTCTTTCTACTTTCATTTGATATGTCCTCCCTGTAGGCTTACTTAACAAAGTTGATCACTTTGCAGCTTTTATTGTCAGTTTGAATAGTTCCTCTATCCAAAAAGTCCTCGTGTTAATTCTGGCTATTTTTTTTTTTCACATTTTTAGAGAAGTTCTTGGTCCTCAGTGTATATGTCTGGATGAAATAGAATGCCTAAAAATGTTTTGTTTACATTTTTACTTATTAAGACTCATTTTTAAGTCAGAGGATTAGAAACTAATTCAGTTTTTTATTTTTTTTTATTTTATTAAAAAAAATTTTTTTTTCAACGTTTATTTATTTATTTGGGACAGAGAGAGACAGAGCATGAACAGGGGAGGGGCAGAGAGAGAGGGAGACACAGAATCGGAAACAGGCTCCAGGCTCTGAGCCATCAGCCCAGAGACTGACGCGGGGCTCGAACTCACGGACCGCGAGATCGTGACCTGGCTGAAGTCGGACGCTTAACCGACTGCGCCACCCAGGCACCCCTAATTCAGTTTTTTAAAAAACAAAAAGTTCGTGTAAAGGAGGGGCACCTGGGTGGCTTAGTTGGTTAAGCGTCCGACTTTGGCTCAGGTCATGATCTTGCTGTCCGTGAGTTCGAGCCCCATGTTGGGCTCTGTGCTGACATCTCAGAGCCTGGAGCCTGCTTTAGATTCTGTGCCTCCCTCTGTCTCTGCCCTCCCCTGCTCACACTCTGTCTCTCTCTGTCTCTCAAAAATGAATAAATGTTAATTTTCTTGTAACTTTGTATTAAAGGAGTGTTGAACTAATTCAGCATAGTCACTTTCAAAGGTATGTAATTCTTTCAATGATACTACAATTGCTCAGAATATTCCAGGAGCACCTCCATTAGAGCTATCATAGAGCCTGCAGCATACTCTTTTGATGACCTCAGTGGGCAAATTTTCTAACTTTGAAGAAAGGCTTTATATTTCAAATAGTCAAAAAATATACTTCAGCCACATCTAGTGCATAAAAGAGGCAGGTAGTCAAAAGGGGAGTGGGTGTGCAGGGCAGTACAAATTGTGGCACTGAAGTAACAGATCTATTGTCTTGGGTCAGTCATTAATTGGAACATTAGAAAAGTGTTAAGCTCCAAAAGTGTCTTAAGCAATAGTAGCAACAGGGAGATGAATACATGGTTTCTTAAGTTCAGTTATTTGAAGGACCATACTTATTTGTCTGTAAAGGTTTAAAATAGATTTAAAATATGTTACATTAATTAGAAGTTATACTTTGCATAAGCAGAATATACTTCAAGGCTTTTTGTGTTTATTATAACAGACATACAAAAATGTGTCCATTTTTATAGATTGGTGTGCCTGCTCTTTCCAAATTATGAAAAATGCAGTCTTTCTGTTTTTAAATATTTATTTTTATTTCTTTTTTTTGAGAGTGAGAGAGAGTGCAAGTGGGGAGGGTGAGAGAGAGAGAGAGAGAGAGAGAGAGAGAGAGAGAGAGAGAATATCCCAAGCAGGCTCTGCACTGTCAGCATAGAGCCTGATGTGGGGCTCGAACTCATGAACTGTGAGATCATGACCTGAGCTAAAATCAAAAGTCAGACATTTAACCAACTGAGCCACCCAGGTTCCCCAGAAAAAAACACAGTCTTTCAAAACCATTAATTCTGAGCTAAGATAAGGTGTTCAAATGGAAAAATCATATGTCTTTTTGGTTTTTTGGATTATAATTCAGTATTTCCAGGGTCTAAATATTTTAAATGTAGATTTTTTTTCTACTTATTATTGGTCAGAGGTTGCCTCAATTGTCAAACCATAAAAGTTATTCCAGGGAGTTTCTTTCTTTTTTAATTAATTTATTGATTAATTATTTTTAAAAATTTACATCCCAGTTAGTTAGCATATAGTGCAATAATGATTTCAGGAGTAGATTCCAGTGATTCATCCCCTATGTATAACAGCCAGTGCTCATCCCAACAAGTGTCTTCCTTAATGCCCCTTACCCATTTAGCCCATCCCCCCACCCACAAGCCCTCCAGCAATCCTCAGTTTGTTCTCTGTATTTAAGAGTCTCTTATGTTTTGTCCCCCTCCCTGTTTTTATATTATTTTTGCTTCCGTTCTCTTATATCAATCTGTTTTGTATCTTAACATCCTCATATGAATGAAGTCATATGATATTTGTCTTTCTCTGACTAATTTCACTTAGTATAATACCCTCTAGTTCTACCCATGTAATTGCAAATGGCAAGATTTCATTCTTTTTGATTGCCAAGTAATACTCAATTGTATATATATACCATATCTTCTTTATCCATTCATCCATTGATGGACATTTGGGCTCTTTCCATACTTTGGCTATTGTCAATAGCACTGCTGTAAACATTGGGGTGCCTATGCCCCTTTGAAATAGCATGCTTTTATTGATTTCAGGGAGTTTCATCTGAGTTTATTTTTTCGCTCTTCAAGACCAGTCTAGCCACTTGTAGACTGTTGCAGTTGCTTGCAAATAGATCATTTCTATAGATTAAAAGTAAGAAACATACGCAGTTATATATACACATAAAATTTCATGACTTATATAGAACTTTTATAGTAACTTCTATAGTAAATTTTAAAAGACTATCATTTTGTAGATATATTTAATAATAAAGTGATTATTCACCAGATCGTATCATTTTCATTTTGGAGGGATTTCAGAAATCACCATGTCCAAATCCCTCACTTTGATACCCTTAAAGTTCCTTGGAATGCTCTACCACCAGGAATAATATTAGAAGGGTTGATACAAACTAAAGTAGGTTCAACAAAGAATGTTGGCTTAAGAGAAAATAGCTAAGTACTATTTTCTCATTGCAGATAATTTAAAAACTTGAATTACTTAGGGAATTGCCATTTCTTGAGGAGGATTAAGACGTAGAACAAATTTTCCTAGTGAGATGACTACTGGGGAAAATTGAAATTAATGTGTACCCTGAAAATAAGGTTTGAATTAGTTTGAATTAGCTATCAACTTCTTTAAATTTGAATTAAGTTTGATTTTGCTTTGTAAATAACTTTTGTTACCTCCATAATAATGCCACAGGTTTACCTTAGACAACTTTTTTTTTTTAAAGTACAGTGGGATCCCAACAGTTTTAATAGATTTTAACAGTTTTCTTTACCTCAATATTTCTATGTAAATTACAAGTACATATTTTTGGTTTCAATTTTAAGATGTCACTTTATCAGTTAGCAATAATCGCACCTTGGATAAACCTCACTGGCTACCATACTGCCACTGAACCGAGCTAAGACATCACTTTTTAACCTACCCTCTACGATTGCATATTGCTATTACAGTGTCTAGTCCAGAGAAGAGAATAGACTTATTTAGCTAAGTTAGGAAGTTTATGTTTCCTCTGTTTCTTCCTCTCTTTGTACTTCCTTTCTCTCTCCCTTCTGTTTTTCTTACACTTTAAATCCCTACATTAGCTCTTATTACATATTGGATAGTGAGTGGAGAAGGGCAATAAAAATTGCCTTTCTAGGGAAGTTCTATGTATTTTAAAATTTTTTAAAAATGTTTTTACTTATTTTTGAGAGAGAGAGTGCATGGGAGGGGAGGGGCAAAGAGAGAGGGAGACACAGAATCTGAAGCAGGCTCCAGGCTCTGAGCTGTCGGCACGGGAGCCCAAGATGGGGCTCGAACTCATGAACCGTGAGATCATGACCTGAACCCAAGTCAGACACCAAACCAGGGAGCCACCCAGGCACCTCTATGTATTCTTTTTATAAGACTACTCCTAGTTCTTAATGGCTTAAATATATGTGCCCATTACTCCTATCACACACCCCACTGGTTTTGTATTGCTGCTTGAGAAGTAGCATCGCAGGGAAAGAACCTCAAGCCATCATCTGGGTTTTCTTGTCTCGGGCCACTTAATTTCTCTGAATTTCCCTTTCTTCACTTGTAATAATTGGGTTTAACTCACAGGATTTTTGTGAGAGTTAAAATGAGTCGGTTACCTGAACACCTTTTTAAACTGTCACATTCAAATAGATGTCAGTTGTTCATTCCTTGCTTTGGTGACATGTAGAGCAGCCGTAGTTAGTGCAGCCAGATTCACGGTTATTTTCGTTGATGGCTTTATGACCTTTTTTTGTATGCTGTATACCTCTTGATAAAGTTCAAACTTTATCGTTTTCAGATGGAATGGCACTAGTCCTGCAAGTTATAACCCCTGGGGGGGGAAATACAAGGTGTGCTTTTGGGTTATGTCCATTTGGGTTGTTCTGCAGTTTGGAATGAGGTTTCTGACGGTACCACTGAGTGTTGACAGCACCTCCTGTGACCTTTATACCTGAGCTCTCCTCAGATTCTACTTCTTGTTTTCTTTTTCTTTTTCTTGACTAAATGTAAATATAAATTTTAGTTTGAGCCTAGGGGATGATGTGTGTATTTTCTTTTTGGTAATAGGTATGTGGTATATAAATCGAGTATTTATAACTCATTATTTTGATAACATGCTACAGAAATCCCAGTAGCCATGTTTAATATTTGTTTTAGGAAATTTGCCACTGCAGACAAATTTATTTTAGGCTGAATTCTCTGAAGAACGGTGAATATAATGGTGGGGTAAAAACCCAATGTGGTAAAGTAATGTGATATAATATCTGAGTTCATGGGGCTGTTTGTAATTTTTCTTTTCTCAAAGGTTTTTTATTTTTAATTCTCTCCACATTTATTGCCTGTTTCCATTTTCTATGTAGGAACTGGTCTCTATGTTTCGGTTTGTAATGATAAAGTTATAATTCCAAGCGAAGTGACGGGGACAAGTATTTCTGGGTATGACACCTCCATTCCAACATTATGAAAGCTACTTGATCTCTTCTTCTTCCTTCTCTTTCTTCCCTAGCTTGTGAAGGAAACAGTTATAATGTATTTTGCAAGGCTTCTCAGAGGCATAAATGAGGTAATATATATAAAAGCTCAAATATTCTGTAATTGAAAAGTGGCATACCAATACCAGCTATCAAAATATGAATACTTGCCTAGTAAAAGGAGACAAGCTATAATGCCCAGGGCTTTTAGGAGTGTTTTGCAAATTTTTCTTCAAGGTTTTACACTGGCAGATAGAAAATAGAATTGTAGACTGGAACATCTATAATTCTTCTTCCAAACCCATTGGAGGAAATTGAGGGTCACATGGATAAGTAAGAGAATTGATCATAGAACCCAGGTCTTCTGGCTCTCTTGCTGGTCTGTATCCTCCACCCTGGACATGGCTGGGTCCACCTTTTGGCCTCCTATGGTGTTAAGACATCCTTCAAATGAGAGTGATATAATAGCAGTCACATTCACCCTTGTCTCAGGAATGAAGCACTCTAGAGAGGCATTTTCCTTTTGCTTTCTTTTTCCCCTTGTGGTTATTGACAGAGCTTAGGATCATGTTGAAACTTGTTGCAACCGCCAGGAAACTCTTTCAACTTTTAATAGTTATCACCCTGCTCCTAATTAACGAGTAGCAAGCATGATTATGCTCCAGTAAGTTGGGAAGACTTATCAGACTTTAATATTTCGATGAGGAAAAGACCTCCAGCCATGAAAAAAAAAATCCCTGTTGATATTTTCCATAAAAGGGGATGTACAGTTCAAAACCAGCAGAGCCAACTCTGCCACTTTGTATAAATGGGATCCTGAGACGTGGCTATGAAGAGAGCACGTTAGTCACGGCTTATGTTAACACACAGTGTCCTCTCAAGTTCATTGGCTTCCTTCTCATGAGAATGCTGCATAATGAGCCATAAGAGCTGATTCTTTCTTGATGGTGGCCCTGAAATAAAACAAAAGTAACTCAAATTATGGAAGTGCATGGGGAGGGTAGCTTTTTGTAAATGAATGTTTTGCTAGTGTCATCCATTTGAGTCAAATAAGTAATGTGCCCTAAAGGAACAGTAACTTTTAAAACCATGTAAACTTAATTCACCATTTCTAAAATAATTGATACTTACACTTATTACAACTGGTAGTGACTCACTCATGCTCTCTCTCTCTCTCTCTCTGTCTTTTAAAAATATAGCTGTTTTTCTTATGAAATGAGTGGGATGTTCAGCTCCACCGAGACACTAGTTGGTTAAGTGCTCATGTCTATGCTCCCCAAGCTGCTCGAAGGTGGAGAGTTGGACCTAGATGTTGAATATGGTCCGGGATAATGTGACTTGAGCTTCTTGCAGAATGTCAGAAAATTCCCTTTATTTTCTTTAGATTGTATTTAGGAACATTTAAAGAGACAAAAATAATCTACAGTAGAGAAAATGAAAAGAAATCCAGAAGTACAGTCCCCATTACCGGTAGTGTTTTTTGGTGGAACTTGAAAATGGGATTCTTGTCCTAGTGACATAATTAGAGGTCAGTTCAAGACATGTCCCAAACCAGGTTACAACTAATTTTAGTGTTCAGCAAGGACAATGACGCCACAAGTTTTAACTCTGCTATTCAAGTGGTAATAAAAATTACCAGCTAGAATTACTATTCCCCCCACTTCTCTCCAGATCCTTTATTTATGTGGGTTCTCTCCATCTAGAGTCACAGTACCATAAGCAGATGTCTCATGTAGGCAACATTTCTCTGAGTAGGTTAAAATGTCCAGAAATGTAGCCCGTGAATTGGCGAATTAAGTACCGATGATGTGCCATGCACTGTCTTTGCATTGGGGATAAAGCAGTGAACAAACTAGACAGCCCTTGCCCTCAAGGAGCTTACAGTCTGGTGAGCATGACAGAAAATAAACTATTAATAAGAAATATGATCATTTATATGAAGATGGAATAGCGTAATATGATAGTAGTTCCCAGGATCTGCTTTGGTTGGGGTGGTCAGAGAAGATGATATTTGAGTTGAAATCAGAATGATGAGAAGGAAGAATCTGTGTGATGATCCAGGAAAACAGATTTCTTGAGAAAAGGAATAGTGTTTGCTGGGGCTTGGTGGCGGAGGAGAGCTTGGCTTGCTATGGCAGGGAGAACCCACTTTTCTCCTTTTGTCTCATGCTTGTTCCACTTGTCATGCCTCCACTGCCATCCACACTCTCAACTCGTGATCTTGCATCCTATTTCTTATAAAAAGTTGAAGGAACAAGAAGAGGATTCTCAAAACTTCTATCACCATAGCTATGCATCTGCCCTCATATACTCTGCCTTCTCCTCTCTTCTGTGTATCGAGTGTCAGTGATCTTAGTAAAGGCTCCTCCGCCTGTGCCCAAGATCCTACGGTCTGTTTCCTCTGGCCTGCCCATCCATTATTCCACTTACGCTCTACTCTGACTCTTGCATTGTCTGTTGTTTTGTTTTGTTTTGTTTTGTTTTGTTTTTCTGTCTGCTAAATCTTTCCCCTCAACCTACTAACCTGTTGTTTCTTCCATTTGTAAAGGAAAGACAGTCTTTTGATGTCACTCTTCCCCAGTGACTCCACATATGTCTCTATCTGTTTAAAGAGGAATTCCATGAAAACGTTGTGTAATTTTTTCTTCCGAATTCTTCCCTCTCTTTTTCTTTTAAAACCACAGAGGCATTTATTTGCCTTCATCATGTGACTGAAACTGCTCTTGGTTCAAGTCAACAGTGGCCTCCATGCTGCTATGATCGCTTGTCAGTCCTCTTACTTGTCCCGCCAGCAGCTCTGGAACTTGTTGTTTACTCTTGTTGCTTCATAACACCTTTTTCACTTGGCTTCCATTTCTTGATTTTTCTTGTACATACTAACTGCTGCTTTTCTGTTCTTTATTTGGTCCCTCTTCATCACTGCAATTTCTAAACATTGCCATGCCCTGGGGCTTAATCCCTGGACCTCTTCTGATTTCTATCAAAAAGAAAAATTTTGTTCATCCAGTCTAATGGCTCTAAATGCCATATGTACACTGATGAGTTCTAAATATATATCTGGATACCAGAGCTCTCCTGAACTTTAAGCTCCTATATCCAACTGGCTACTTGACATCTGTCACTGAATTTCTAACAGGCAATTTAATATAATAGGTACAAAAATGAGCTGCTTCCCCCTCCCTGCCTCGTATTCTCTGCTTTTCCTATCTCAGTTATGACTGCTACATTCTTGCAATTGCTCAGGTGAAATCCTTGAATTCATCGTTATGCTATTCTTCCTTAATATCCTACTCTCTCAGGAATCTTGTCTTTTCCACCTTCAAAATATATCCAAATTCTGACTGCTTCTTACCACTTCTTTGGTTATCACTCGAGTTCAAGCTATCATCATCTCTCATCTGGGTTATTTGGGTAGCCTAGCTCATGTCCCTGCTAACACCATTGCCCATCTCTAGCCAATTTTTAACAGACAGAAGGACCATTTTAAAATGTGGACAGATCATGTTTCTCCTCTGTTCAAAGCCCCTAATGGCTCCATTTGTCTCATGGATCAATAGCCATGGTATTACAATTTGTTATTGTCCTACCTCTTGGATCTCATAGCCTAATACCTTCCCTTTTGTTTAGTCTGGTCCATCCACACTTGATGCTCAAACTCTCCTTACACTTTTACCACCCCAGGGCTTTGGCACTTGCTGTTCTGGCTGCAATGAACTTGCTTCCTCCAGATATCTGCATGGCTTGTTCTCTCTCCCTCTTTGGTCTTTACGCGAATGTATTTTCTTAGTGAGTCCTTCCTTGGCCACCTTATCTCATCATTCTTTCCATCCCTCTTTAAGAACTCACTTACCCTCCCTCTTTTCTTTCACTGCTTCCTGCTTTATTTTTCTCTTCAGTTCTTATTACCATTTTGCATTTACTATACATTTTCTTATTTTCTTATTGCCTCCCTTAACTAGAATGTAAGTAAGCTCACTGAGGAGAGAAATATTTGAACATTCCGTCCGTTGCTATATGCCCAGTACTTCTGAGTGCTCTGTGAATAAAAATGTATGAATGAAGGACTGAATGTAAAAGCATATGAACCAGAGAAAGATTAAGGTAGCAAAAGTTGTACAGTGATTTAATGAGATGGGATTTCATTTCTCAGGTTCTAGGATGCAACACCATGGTTAATTTTCTGGCTCAGAATTGTTTCCTGGGCATAAAACCAGTTTAACTTTAAAAGAATAAAGATACTTTAAAAAAGAGTAAAGATTTTTAGATCCTCTCTTGGAACTATAATGATCATGCAAATCTTACATACACATACCTTATTTAAGGAAGTTAGAAAATACATAAAAGAGCTATAGAAGGTTGCTATATAGGATTGCAAACGTTTTGTTTCCTAAATATTAATACAAATATCATGTTAAGGAAGTAAAACAATTTAAAGTAATGGTTTTAAAAAAACTTACAGGTGTAAAAGAGAAGCATATGGTTGAACAGAGATTGCCAATGAAATTGACAGATGATTAGCATTCATTAAAACTTTTAATTAACACCTTGGAAAATTCCATAAAATGATACTGTATGTAAATGACTATGTGTGATATCTTTGAGGATTCTCTTACCTGTTTTGCAGAGGGGAAAAAAATGGATCACAAAACTGCTTATGATACAATTTTCCCTAGCCCTGGGTTTGTTTTGAGTGTTATCTACTTGTGTCAATCATGACAATTTGAGCTGCCAATATTCTAAATTATTTGGCTGATATAGAAGTGATTCTCTGTATTTTCCGGAGGAAAGAAAAACTACCTTTTAGTTTCTTATCCCTTCTTTTTTTCCCCAGCATTTTCTGATTAAGTAACGATGGGAGATTTTGAGCTTTAACATGGAGCTTTTTTAAGGTGACTTAAAATCAGGTTTGTTTAAAATCTGGTTAATAAAATTTATGATTGATAAGCCATATATAAAACACGAATTCAGATAGTGAGAAACTGATTTTCTCAGGGATTCAAAGATACTACATTGCACTTTGTTCTGTATGTTGAAACTACAGTTTCTATTTATTGTTTGTGGTGAAATGGGAGTGGTTTTCTACATGAAAATAGTGGTAGTTGATATACATAATATTTCCAAATGTTTGTAGAGGTAGAGTTACAACAGGATTATGTTATTAATTTTTTAAAAGTTTTTATTTATTTATTTTGAGAGACCGAGAGAGCGCAAGTGGGGGAGGGGCAGAGAGAGAGAGGAATAAATAATCCCAAGCAGGATCATTGCTTTCAGTGCAGAGCCTGATGAGGGGCTCCAACTCAGGAACTGTGAGCATGACCTGAGCCAAAATCAAGAGGCGGGTGCTTAACAGACTCAGTCACCCAGGCTTCCCAATGTTATTAATTTTTAAAAAAAATTTTTTTAATTTGACGTTTATTTATTTTTGAGACATAGAGAGACAGAGCATGAACGGGGGAGGGTCAGAGAGAGAGGGAGACACAGAATCTGAAACAGGCTCCAGGCTCTGAGCTGTCAGCACAGAGCCCGATGTGGGGCTCGAACTCACGGAGTGTGAGATCATGACCTGAGCCGAAGTCGGTCGCCCAACCGACTGAGCCACCCAGGCGCCCCCCCAATGTTATTAATTTTTAAGTTAATTTGAATTCTGATGAAAGGACAGCTTTTTAGTGTTTTGTTGAGAGAATTGTGGTACAAATATAAGCTTATCTACCTGTTGTTAATTTTTAAAACTGGCAGAGGGGAGCGGTAGAAAAACAGAAATATGTTTTCCTTGACAGAAACATGTTTCCTTTGTTAGTAGATAACATGTTTGGTCAGGGTTAAACATCCATTGGTGGTCTGAGTCACCCGTGAGGATGTGAATTCTTGTGTCAAGCTGTCATTTCTTGAGATCCTCAAGGATTGCAGGTTATACGACTTTTTTTCTGTCTGCTTATAATGATTGCGTTAAACTTCTTCTGCTTCTGTCTTTTGTTACTTTCTCCGCCTTCCTACTTCCCCTATCTTATCTTTTCTCTGCCTTTCTCCATTGAGTTTTCCATGCTTCTGGGTTTAGTGCCTGTTGATGTGGCCATTAGATTCACACTCAGCAAGTGATGGCCCTTCTCACATGAGCTGCACGGGCATGTAGTGCTATGAATGATTTTAGGCAGTTGTGGAGACTTTCATTTTTTTTTTGATATTTCCATTTTTAAATGCTATTCGGAATTTATTAATTTGCTGCTTAAGATGTTTCCTCTTTGGTTGAAAGGCAGCAAGACATGGGGGCTAGAACTGGGTGTTACAACCATTTCAGAGGGCTGAGGTTTGGAAAACACTTGATACGTAAATGAGGCACTTCTATAATTTAAATTACTAAGCATGATTTTTAAGGATCAGTTATAATATGCCTGGTTTTGAAAGCTAATGTGTATTTTAGGTTCAGTATTTAAATTCCTTAGAATACTTTTTTATTTTCTCGTTTATTGTTTAGTAAGTATTAAGATTTTAAATCATTCTACAGATTAAGGAGTTAGAACATTGCAAGTAAAATATAAAAGCTTTAGAGATACAAAAGAACAAATTTATATTATTATTTTTATCTTTTCTAGTGTTAGGAGCCTAAATGTTTGGAAGCTGAAACATAAAGAATGCAGGAAGAAACAAAAAATTGTACTGAAAATACCAATTAAGCATGAATGTTGCCTGATTTATAATTCCATGTACAGAGATTATAAAGAAGAAATATAGCTCACGAAGGATGAGATGCTCTAAAATTGTAATTCTGACTATATAATTGAGAATAATCCTGCTGAGAAAGAAAAGAAGTTAAATAAAAGTGTAACTATATCAGGAGCCTTTGATAAGCTCAGAATTTAATGGGGTAAGTATCCAAGATTGAAGGGGTACAAAGTGAGAGCTTATTAAGAAAAGCAGGAACCTGAGGAGAGTTAATGATCATGGTCATTCATTCATTCTACAGATGTTTATTGGGAAGCTTTTCTATACCACATTATCTTGTTTGCACTGTGAGTACTAAAATATAATGAGATCTTTGCTCTTAAAAATCTACTATGATAACATTGGACTATAATATTAATAATTGACATAGCAGAGGAAGAACTACTCGGTTCTTGTTTTGTTTCCAAACTGGAAAGTAGGGATTCAGCATACTTAAGCGGAAACGAAAGCCTAGACTGGAATAAAGAATAGAATAAGAACTTCTTACAATGAGTTCAAGTTTCCAGTCCAAGATGAATGTATATTTCAGCTTACAAAAGAACTTGCTTATATAGTTGTGGAAAAAAAAACTGTTGGGTAAATGGGTAAATAATAACATGAGATATTTAGGTAGATTTTTGGCAGGAAGAACAACTGAGCTCATAGATAAATGATTAATAGATCAGTGTTATTGGAATGTGGGCACTGACCTTGCCCTTGTCTTTGAGTACTTATTGACAACTTCAGTAAAAGTGTGCTCACCAGAACTTTAGGTGACAACATCTTGGAGTAGTAGCTTACGTATTTGATCAAACAATCAGGATTCAATGTTCAGATAAATGTAAAGGTAGTGGGTAAGGCTAGAATGATAGAGACTCCTGAGAGTGGTGTCTTGGGAAACAAAGAATGTGAGGTTTAAATAGTCAGTTTGATGGTACTGTTGAAAGACACCATTGGCTAATTGTTGCAAGGCCCCACTGATAAACTCAAGGAGGATCAGAGGCCTATGTAGGGACATCCACAACTGTCTTCAAATATTTGAAGATCTGGCATGTGGAAGAGAGAGTAGATTGGCTTCATGTTGCTCTCAGAGAACTACCAGCAATTAAGTGAAAATCATTGTAGTACCACGAAATGGAAAGCTTCCAAAAAACTAGGGTTGTCCAACAATGGAGAGGACTACCTTGTAGAGTAGTGAAAAAGTCTTGTAGAGAAAAAAGTGGACCATTTATGTTAGGATAGGAATTGTGTTAGAAAATCTCTAGGGTTTCATATGTTTAAAATTGTATAGGTCTGTAATTTCACAAACTTGTCATGACAGTTTGAGAAGATAAGAGGAATTTGCTCCAGGGGAAATATGCATATGAGTGGGGCATTTTTTTTCTTTTTTTTTTAAAGAGACCAAACCCAGTGGCAGTCCCGAAAACTATAATTAAAGTTAGAATGGGGAGTAGTAATAGCATTGTCCCTCAAACATTCTTGTGCTGTTTCCAGATAAATATAAAAGAATGTAAAGAAACATAATGGTCTGAATTTGACCCCTAGTTTGTCAGAGAGGAAAGGCATAGACATATATTGAAGACCCTTTTAATTATTCTCTAGTATTCAGCTTGTCTTTTGATTAGAAGAAATAAATGCCAGGCTACAAACAAGAGATTTCATTTGGGAAAGCAACAGTCCTTGCCTTTGTATTGAGTTAAATATGGAGGTTTCATCTGTAAGAAGAGACCATGTTGGATTCCTAACTACCTTAAGAAAGTACCTAAAAACCACTTTGAATGTTGCTCAAATTAACCTCACTTTGCCTATTTGATTTTTATTTTTTTTCTATGAAGTTAACACAAAAGACTGGTTGGATTACAGAGTCCTTGTTTGAACAGATTCTTCTTGAATTTAGATGTAACTGCATACCTGGGATCCTGGATGTAGAAAAGACCTGAAAAATAACTTAATATGAAGTTCTTTCTTTCATAGATGCAGAAATTGAGTTCTAGAGCAAATGAATTGCTCAAGCAAATTCTCTTTGGTTACAAATAAAGTTAAGGTTAGAACACAGCACTTAGGACTTGCAGTGAATTCACGTCTCTTTCTATTGTACCATTCTCTCTACCTCTTTTTAACTATGCTGAAGATATGCAGTGTGTCAAGATACAGAAGGAAAAAAAAAAGGAGCATATATCCACATTGTCTTCATAAGTTAAAGGTGTTACATTTAAGTCTTAAGTATTTTTCAGTTTTATTAAACTTTGATCTCTAGAAATAAAGTAAGAGTCAGTTGTTAAACTTCTGTTCTGGTGAAAACGGGAGGGATGGAGGTAGGATTTTGTGGTTAATTTCAAAAAGGATTTAGAGCTTATGACTGTCTTAGCAACTTTCCTAAATTATGTAGATTACTATTCCAGTAGTAGAGAGATCAAGTATCAGTATTTTAGGACAGCTTTTAAACTGGGCAAATCTAAGACATCTGAACAGAATATCACTTTACCTAGAATTGATTCAAGTTTCTGAACTTCTGGCAGAGAGGAAGGTCGGCATGCTTGAATACTTTGCTGCAAAGTTCCAAGAGTTAACAATCTTTTTTTTTTTTTTTTAATATGATTCTTTTGTTTGTTCTCCCTTGTGATTGGAATATAGATTTAAGTAGTGGTACTTCATTGTTTTAAACAATAATTGACTCAATATTGGATTTGATCAAGATAAAGGATAATCATTTAAAATGTATTTGCAGTGATAATTTCAAGGTGGTTTTTATTGAGCAAACATAAATGAGTATCTGGCTCACTAAAGTTTATGATAAAAATCAGAGGTGATCCATAAATGTTTATTGAATTAATTCCTTTAAGATTTTGCAAAACGAACTGAAATGTTATATTTAGAAATAATCAGATTGATGCAATTTGAAGTGACTAAATGTTTTTTGATAGTTCCTGATCAGTAATTTCTATGTTTATGCCACGTAAATTGACATAGAGATTTCACATAATCCTGGAACCTTGGGTATTGTGGAGAAAGATGTAAGAGTAGATTAAGTGGGAGGTGGATAGATTCTCAGATTATAGTTAATTTAGAAAATTAAAAATCATATGAATTTAAAAATAAATTCAGATATTTGAAAGCAAAAATCAAAAGAATTTTTCTGGTTTGTGTGACTTCAGGGAGAAGGACAAAGAGCAAAGGGAGGGGGTAGTTTGGAGATTTTTTTTGTAACAAAGTAGTTATAGTAATTTATTGCATGTCTTCTGTATATCTAGCCTATTCCAAGGAAGTATAAGTCACATTCCCTTGTCCTGCAGAATTTGCTTTCTTTGGGAGTGGAGAGAAGGCAAGACGCTCACATATGAAGCAGTTTGTTACAACTGCCTAAGATTTGTGTGATTGTGAAAATAAGTGGAATGCACTCTAAAGATTGTCCTTGGCTTCTCTTCTTTCATTTCCTCTTTCAGCCAGGAACACTTACTTGCTGTTCACTGCAAGTACTCATATCCTGGGACTAACTCCTGATCAAGATTCATGTGTGTAAGAAATTCTTGTTGAGGCCAGATCCTCACCTCAAAAACATGCTAGTACCTGACATGTGTTCCTTGTCTTCAGGTCTCCTACCTTGTGATTTAGATCCCCTGATCTCAGTCCTGGATGATCATCAGAATCACCTGTAGAATTTTAACATTCGGGCACTGTCAGAATCTCTGGGGCTGTTACACAGGCCAGTGTATTTTTAAAGATGCATACATGTGTTTCCGATAACTTTTAACTATCCAATTTCTGTTGCCAGTGATCTGTATCCCATTTACTTATCTACCTGGCCTTCCTGCCTGGTTTTTCTCTTCCTGCCTATATAATGACCCCTCCTTTAGGTGTTTAATTTAATTTGTCTTAATCAACATTTGGGGACATAACTCTTTTAAGATCATTAGAAATTTGAAAATTGGAACCAGTTGATTGAGTCACAGAGAACCAGACCTCAGTTAAAAATTCCTGTCATATGCATAGCCTTTATTCTGGTTAATGAATATGTATTTATTTATATACTTCATCGTCAACGTGCGGAATATCCTTTTTTGTGTGTCTTTATTCCGTGTTGTGTAATTGATTCCAAAATACACTGTGCTCACCTGTGTGTTGATTGTTGGTAGCAAGATGAACAAATGTCTATTTTGAGCATGAAAATACACTTGTTGGGGTGCCTGGGTGGCTCAGTCGGTTGAGCGACCAGCTTCGGCTCAGGTCATGATCTCGCAGCTCGTGAGCTCGAGCCCCGCGTCAGGCTCTGTGCTGACAGCTTGGAGCCTGGAGCCTGCTTCAGATTCTGTGTCTCCCTCTCTCTCTGCCCCTAACCCACTCACATTCTGTCTCTGTCTCTTTCAAAAATAAATAAACATTAAAAAAATTTAACGAAATCCACTTGTTTTCTGTAGCTACCCGATTGTGAGATTAATTTGAGAAAAGTGATTCCAGTCTATTTGAATAATTTCTCTGATGTAGTAAACATACAACTTCTCATTCAATGACACTTTCTTCTTATTTATTCTTAAAATGGTTTGTGAAGCCATTAATACAGATTAAGTGAAAAGAAATCAGATCATTTTTTAATAAATTTTGTGGTCGATATTCTCAACATCTAACAATATTAGAAGATTGGGAATGTCAGATTCATTGTCTGGGGTTTAAGACTGTAAATAGATTTCTGGTTCCAACGTTAAAGTACAATCTGTCTGACATGATTTACATATTTAGTGTAGATAAGACCAAAGTTAACGGATTTGCTTCAGTAACATGAACTAATTTTCTAGTTATTTGCTGGGCCAAGAGCATGACAACCATATAGAAGTGCAGATCAAATAAAAGCAAGGGCCTTTTTATAGCTTGCTGATGAGAGGCCAGCACATTCCACATGAGCACGTCTGTCTAACTTCCCATAGGTTAGGAGGTTCAGTATTCTGTGCTCTCATGATTATTATTCTGTGCTCTCTGGACTAATGGCATTTTGGCTATCACTATTAATTAGTCTTTATCCCTAAAGAGAGTTTTAGGAACTTATCTATTGGTATTTCTTATATTTGTGAAATATTGACATAAATAAATTCTGGCCCTGACATACCGCCTCATCTGTCATCTTTTATTTGTTGCCATAAATGTCACGGTCATTTTTATGTTCATATAAGGTCCATCACTTTCACCCTGAAGCAATTTAGAGACAACTTATAGAAAAAAAAAAAGAAAGGTGGAGAGGAAATGAGGATGAAGCAAAGCAAAGAGAGTGAGTAGAACAGAAGTCCAGCATAAAATGTAATGGATCTCAAAGTGGGTACTTGGCTCTTACTATCTTCGGATCACTTTAAACCAAAGGATTTGCTTTTGTAGAATTTTAGAATTGAATGTAACCTTACAGATAATATAGTTCATAGGCTTCATTTTAAAAATAAGGAACGAAGAGAAAGGTTAAATGACATGGTCATGGTCACAGAGATAGCGGTATTGTCTACCGACTGGCCATCATGCTGCTACTTATCTTTATTTTTAGGAAGAGAAAAGTAGGTCATTCGCCTCAGAGATGCAGGAGGCTAACATCCTCAGGTACCTCGATTTTGCCCAGCAAATGGACATTTTGTTTCTGTGGCCGTGTGGTTCTCTGTCTTCCTTCTCAACTGTGCCTTATTAGTTCCTTCCTTTAGGGGTTCTCTTTATGCTTTCACTCTTTAGCTTTGGGCCTCCAGAGTTCTGCCCTGAGCTCACTGATCCATGCACTCTTTATGTTCTCCTAAGGCATTCGTATATACCATTGATTTAGTACCTCTCAAGAATCTCACACCATGCTAGATACTGAGCTAGACCCTGGGTCATGACAGACACAACACCTGGACCACGGAGTGAATGTTCTTGTTCATTCTTGGGGTTTTAGCTGCTGCCCATATTCTGAAGATTCTTGAATCCATAGTTCTGGTTGTGATTGATGAGCTGTACATGTGTAACTAGCTCAGATGCCCCACAGAAGCTTCAAATGTGGCATACTTAACATGAACTTCATCATTTCCTCCCTTCCCCTTTCTTCAGAATATGCTTTTTCTCCTGAATTCCCTATCTCAATGTCAAAGTCACTTGGCCACTTCTTCAGAAAGTTGGAAGTCACTTTTTGATTCTTGTTCTTTCTTTTCTTTGAAATGACTAGTTCGTGTTCCCTCTACCTTACTCCTAGTCTCTTTTACTCCTTTATTATCCCTTCTCTTTAGTTTTGCAGCAGCCTCCAGACTGAACTTCACTTCTCTAAGCTTGCTTTCCTTTCTACCATTTTTCTGAAATCCACTCTTTTCAGGGATGCTGGAGTGATGGTCTACACTAGAGTGTAATCTAACCACAGCAGTCTCTGCTTAAAACCCTTGTCTGGTTTCCCATATTCTGCAGGGTAAAACCCAAGCTCCTTACCATGGCACTCAAGGTCGTCTGTGACCTGGTGCTACCTTGTGCTGCTGTTTCTTGAGTCATGTTGTTTCTTTGGTCAGAATGGTTGCTTATGCCATTTTCTCTGACTGGTCCACAAGACTACAACTCATGCCTCCCTGTTCTTATCACTTGGTTAAACTGAAAGAAAAATATTATAAAAAAGATTCAAATAATCACAGAAGGAAAAGTAAAAAGTACAAAGCGCTCCTGTATTCAACATTACAATTTTGACAGGCTGGTTCATTTATTTCTCCCCACCCCCACCCCCACCCCTTTTTTTTCCTTTGCAGAAGAATTTAAAAGTATTTAAAAGCACACCCAAGATACCATACAATTTCACCCCTACTTTAGTAGGCCATCCTACTTCAGTATGGACATTTCATATATAACAACAGCGTCATTATCAAATAACAAAATTGGCAACAATTCCTTGGGATCACCCACTTTTCTGTGAACAATAAAAATTTCCAAGTTGTTGCAAAAAAATATTTTTACAATTAGATTTTTTGAATCACGATCCAAATATATACCACATATTAAATGTGGTTAAGTCTCTAATTCTTTCTTAATCAAAACCAGTTCTCACTCCTCTCTTCTATTA
This sequence comes from Prionailurus bengalensis, assembly GCF_016509475.1. NCBI lineage: Eukaryota > Metazoa > Chordata > Mammalia > Carnivora > Felidae > Prionailurus > Prionailurus bengalensis. The sequence continues at coordinate 57,653,731 of NC_057358.1, read as the reverse complement.
ATGCTATTTTCTTGTTGCAGAATCCAGGTCAGCTGTCACATAGAATGTTCCTTTATTTATTTGTTTGTTTATTTATTTATCTATTTATTTATCTTCTGTGGTGTTACTTAACTTGGCTCTCTATCCACTGTATTTCCTATAATTATAAGTTAGTTGTGGAGGCTTGATTAGATTTAGTTTCCATTATGTATCTGCCTGCCTATCTGTCTGTCTGTCTTTTAGGGTGTTAAGATTGATCAGTGGGTTCAAGTGGTGACAGCCCCAGCCCTCCCTTATAAAAGTCACCATCAATCATTGTGCAACTAATGGTTTAATCCATTGATGATTACTGCCTGAATCAATTATTTCATTTAGGGTTGCAAAATATTAATTGTAGAATTCTGTAATTTCTTCCACATGTACTGGCTGGAACTCTTCTATAAAGAGGAATTTTACCTCATCACCAAGAGCATTTGATTACCCTGAAATACAGACTGCATAAGTATAGGATGGGAAAAAATGCTGGTTTTTTCACTTTGATTACCTGGCTAAATTTTAATTATCCTTCAAGGCTCAGCTCAGGGGATTGCATCTGTAGGAAGCCATTGTTAATTCTGTTGAGCTAAAGTAAATGTTACTTTTCCCTTCCATGAAATCCCATACTTACTCTGCCTTCAGTTTCTCATGTTGTGTTGAAAGTATCATACTTTTTAACTGGAAATTCATTTCACTGTAGATGATTTGCCTAAAGCAGTGCTACTGAAAGCAATTTGGTAGAACACAAACTACCTAAATCATTTGTTCAAACTCATTACTGCCTCTCATTTTTCTCTGAGGCATTTTTAAAAAAAATTTTAAATGTTTATTTATTTTTGAGAGAGAGAGAGAGAGAGGGGCACAGAGTGCAAGTGGGGAGGGGTGGAGAGAGAGGGAGACAGAATCTGAAACAGGCTCCAGGCTCTGAGCTTCCAGCACAGAGCCCAACGTGGGGATTGAACTCATGAACCATGAGATCATGACCTGAGCCAAAGTCGGATGCTTAACTGACAGAGCCACGCAGGCACCCCTCTGAGACAGTTTTTTAAATTGAAGTATAGTTGACACACAATGTTACATTAGTTTCAGGTGTAAAACATAGTGATTTGATAAGTGTATATACATTATGCTCACCACAAGTGTAGTTACCACCTATCACCATACAACACTATTACAGCATTATTGACTACATTGCCTATGCTATATACCTTTTACTCCCATGACTTACTCATTCCATATCTTGGCTATCATAAATAATGCTGCAGTAAACATAGGGGTGTATATATATTTCTGAATTAGTGTTTTTTGTTTATTAGTTTGTTTGGGGTAAATGCTGAGCAGGGGAATTACTGGATTATATAGTATTTCTATTTCTAAATTTTTTAGGAACCTCCATACTGTTTTTCATAGTGGCTGCACCAGTTTACATTCTCACCAACAGTGCATGAAGGTTCCCTTTTCTCCACATCCTCACCAACACTTGTTATTTCTTGCCTTTTGGTACTAGCCATTCTGACAGGTGTAAGGTGATATTTTGTTGTGGTTTTGATTTGCATTTCCCTGATGATGAGTGATGTTGAGCATCTTTTCATGTGTTTCTTGGCCATCTGTATGTGTTCTTTGGAAAATTGTCTATTCAGGCCCTCTCCCCATTTTTTTTAAGTTTATTTATTTATTTATTTATTTTGAGAGAGAATATAGTGGGGGAGGGGCAGAGAGAGAGAGGGAGAGAGAATCCCAAGCAGGCTCCTCACTATTAGCACAGATCCTGACATGGGGCTTGATCTCACAAACTGTGAGATCATGACCTGAGCCGAAATCCAAAGTCAGATGCTTAACTGACTGAGCTACGCAGGTGCCCCAGTCCTCTACCCATTTTTAATTGGATTATTATTTTGGTGTTGGGTTGTGTCGACTCTTTATGTATTTTGGATATTGTTTTTTTTTTTTTAATTTTTTTTTTCAATGTTTTTATTTATTTTTGGGACAGAGAGAGACAGAGCATGAACGGGGGAGGGGCAGAGAGAGAGGGAGACACAGAATCGGAAACAGGCTCCAGACTCTGAGCCATCAGCCCAGAGCCTGACGCGAGGCTCGAACTCACGGACCGTGAGATCGTGACCTGGCTGAAGTCGGACGCTTAACTGACTGTGCCACCCAGGCGCCCCTATGTATTTTGGATATTAACTACTTATCAGATGTATCATTTGTAAATGTCTTTTCCCAATCTCCAGGTTGCCTTTCTGTTTTATTGATGGTTTCCTTTACTGTGTAAAAGCTTTTTATTTTGGTGTTGTCCCAATAGTTTATTTTTGCTTTTGTTTCCCTTGCCTGAAGAGACATATTTAGAAAAATGTTGCTAAGGCTAATGTCAAAGAGATTACTGCCTATGTTTTCTTCTAGGAGTTTTATGATTTGAGGTCTGACATTTAAGCCCTTAAAACATTTTGAGTTTATTTTTGTGTATGGCATAATAAAGTGGTCCAGTTTTATTCTTTTGCATGTAGCTGTCCTGTTTTCCCACACCATTTATTGAAGAGTCTGTCTTTTCCCCATTGTATTTTTTTGCCTCCTTTGTCGTAAATTGATTAGCTATATAAACATGGGTTTATTTCTGGGCTCTCTATTCTGTTCCATTAATCTATGTGTCTGTTTTTGTGCCATCGCCATACCGTTTTGATTACTGTAGCTGTGTAGTGTATCTTGAAAATTGGGATTGTGATACCTTTAGCTTTGTTCTTTCTCAAGATTACTTTGGCTATTTGGGGTCTTTGTGGCTCAATCCAAATATTAGTATTATTTGTTCTAGTTCTGGGAAAATGCTATTGGTCTTTTTGTAGGGAGTGCATTGAATCTGTACATTGTTCTTTGAGGCAGTTTTATACAAACTTGTATACATCTTGGTGCCTTTTTGTTCATTTTCACATTTTAAAATTGTTTTCTTTTCTTAATTAAAAAAAATTTAATGTTTATTTTTGAGAGAGACGCACACACACAGAGCACAATCAGGAGCGGGGCAGAGAGAGAGGGAGACACAGAATCCAAAGCAGACTCCAGGCTGTGAGCCGTCAGCACAGAGTCTGAAGCAGGTCTTGAACCATGAACTGTAAGATCATGACCTGAGCCGAAGTTGGACGCCCAACTGACTGAGCCACCCCCAGGCACCCCTGCCTTCTTAATTTTGATTTTGTGTCAGTTAGCTGTGCTTGCTTCTTAGATTTGAAATAGGTAAAAGTTGAAAACAACAGAGATGTTCGAAAATGGGATATTATTTAGATTATGGTACCCCAAGTAGTGGAATAGTATACAGCTGTTAAAAATAATATTGTTAGGGGCGCCTGGGTGGCGCAGTCGGTTAAGCGTCCCACGTCAGCTCAGGTCACGATCTCGCGGTCCGTGAGTTCGAGCCCCGCGTCGGGCTCTGGGCTGATGGCTCAGAGCCTGGAGCCTGCTTCCGATTCTCCCTCTCTCTCTGCCCCTCCCCCGTTCATGCTGTGTCTCTCTCTGTCTCAAAAATAAATAAAACGTTAAAAAAAATTAAAAATAAATAAATAAAATAAAATTTCCCTGAATTCTCATGAAGTGCAGGATGCTCACACCAGGGGGAACGCTCAGGAGGCTGTACAGTGCGGAGGAGCGCTAGAATCACACCTTCTACCGTAGCTTGGGCGAACGAGCCCTGTGGGTGGACAGCAGGCGGGAAAAGAAGACGCATGCCTGTCGCTGCTTCTCTGCTTGCACATAAGGGATCTGCGTAGACACACACTAGGGTGGTAACAGTGTTTCCCTGAGTGGGCTGGACTTTGGGCCCTGAATGAAATGCAGTGTGAGTTTTCTGGATGAATAAATTATAAATGGCCGTGGTCAAATACGTATCATTGAGGCTAGATTTGGGGGCATTGTCCTCATGATATCACTGTTAATACAAATTATATCTACGCAGAGTCATGGCTCACACTAAAGGGAAAAATGATAAACAAACGAACTTTGTAAATGTTGTCATTCCGAGGTATGTGTTTTTGTGTTCTGTTTATGCCTTAGATAGAGCTTCTTAAACTAGAGCGCATGGATGACATTCAGGGGGTTTATGGATTCTATGAAATTGTGTGTAAAATTTTAGGTGTGTGTAGTTTTTTTTTTTTTTTCTAAATAAGTCATAGCCTTTATCAGATTCTCAAATGTGTCCATTCCTCAAAACAAGGCCGTTAGTTTTTGTGCCCAGAACCGGAATAAAACAGATTTTTACTCATATGGAAATTTGGGAACAGCTGCTTGACCTGAAATTTTATTAGTAGGTCAGCCTATGAATATATCAAAAGATATATTCTGATTTCTCATAACTTCCACTTAGGGTGTGAGTCAGAAGTGTTTGTGTAATAGTACCATCCCAATAAACCCCAGTTTTACATCCTTTGTAAATGTGTATGATATGCACATTTAGAAAATATATTTTATGTGTTTGCTGCTTGAAGTAATTAAACTACTTTAATTAACACCCCAACTTTTTGTCATTGTTTTTTACTAGTTCTGAGCTTTCCAATGAATAATAACTAGCTCTTTAATTTCTTATATGTTATATTACTTTAATTATCCACAGCAACTAAACAGATGGGTTAAGAAAAGTACCACACTAATTCAGGGATCTAGGAGGTAGAAATCAGGAGATCTGTCCTCTGGAAATGGACCGAGGAGGCAGGGGCAGATAGGCCAAACCAGAAGTGACAGTGAGTCAAAGGCTCAGAGCCCAGAGGTCTAGAAACTATATTGGGGGTTTTTATGACAGAGAGAGAAGTGGGAAGGACTTTAGTGCTTTAAACTTATGGTGAGTTATGTGTCATGTGTTGGTACCATTCATTTACTCCAAAAGATGGTATTTAGAAATTCCCCAAATGGAAGAGACAGTAAAGGCTTAAGAATATCAGATGGGTGGGGGGAGGATGGGCAAAATGGGTGAAATGGAGTTACAGGCTTCGAGTTATGGAATGAATAAGTCACAGGGATGAAAGGTACAGCATGGGGAATATAGCTGATGGCACTGTAACAGCGTTGTATGGTGATAGTAGCTATGCTTGTGGGGAGCACAGCATACTCTCTAGACTTGGCAAATCACTGTGTTGTGCACACAAAACTAATGTAATGGTGTGTGTCAGCTCTACTTCAATAAAGAAGAGAAAAAGAAAAAAGAATATCAGATGTGGAACCCAAACCCCCCAATTTAATCCCAGCCTGACCATTTCCCTTGGATAATTTGCTTAATTCTTCTATATCTCAATTTCCTCATCTGTAATAATTGACTAACATCATAATGTTCCTTTGATGATTAAGTCAGCAAATATATATAACATGCTCAGAAGTAAGTGCAGTAACTGTGTGCCTCAGCTGTACTGGACAGAGCTGTGGAACGCGGTTGAGAAAAAAGGATAGGTAATGGTGTGTGTTTGGAGGAGAAATTACCTGCCCTCTGCTTGCTGCTCCCCACCTCCCACAGATACCCAACCCTTGGCCTTCCAGGTATAGGAGTCATAAAATTTTAATCTTAATGACACGCCATTAGGACAATATTTTACATAAAAATTGATGGGCTCTTGGTGCATATGGGTTTGAGAAGTTGTGTAATAATTGCCTGTAAAATAAAGAAAAAAAATTGCTTTTGATCCACTTGGCTGGTTGGATGCCTCAGGTGTTGACAAACTTAGCTGTGTAACAGTGGTGTGACAGTGTGAGTGGTTTCTTGTTATTAGAGCACCTGTTTTCCCTGGGTGTGTTTACAAAGTTGGCATGGTTAGGTTTATCTACCTGATGGCTAAATGTGGACCTATTCAAAAGAAGTTCCATGCTAAAAGCGTGATACGTATTGACTCTTCTTCCTTTTTAAAAATTGTTACATAATTCAGTAACATCTCAAAAACTACCACCTTTTTCTTATTTTTAATTTCCATGACATCTGTTCTCTCATATTGATTATATTCCTCCAACGAGTTTCCACTTCACTGTCTCTGTTGTTTCTATGGCTTCTTTCTTTGTTCCAGATATAACTCAAGGTTTTCCACATTGCAAGCTTTTTGTTCAAGCTCGATACTGATATTATACAGGTATTGATTTAATTTAGCAGTTTGAGTAGTTATTTCTGAGGCTTACAAAAAAAAAAACTCACCTCAAGAACAAGTAGGCACAATGGGGTCTTCTTGTCTTATGCAGTTTTAGGCATAGGTTTATGACATATTCAGATCTCAAAACTGTTTTGCTAATGCTACAAGTAAATCCTAAAGTCTCCCACAATGATTCTGGGTTTTTGTCTCTCCTTATCTGTATTGCCTCCTCTCTATGCACATTGCAACCCCCAGGATTGAGAGGTAATACTTTAAATAGTTTTGATTTTTTTTCTCACCTGCACCTCATCTTATCTTAGATGCAGCATGAAAAAAAAAAGTGAGAGCAACCAGGGTGGTTAGAAATATTGTAATTGCACCTCGTTTGGATTAGCTTGAAGCTCAGTTTGCTAAGCTTTTTAATCTATTCATCAAGGTAGATATGAAGTCAAAAAAGATCAGGTTTTGTTTTCAAAGAAGAAAAGTAGAGTTCACATCATTAGCCATTGTGAGCCAAAGGGAGGAAGAGCATTATGTACACAATTTATCTTCATTATTTTTGCTTTTGACATCAATTTTGGAAACATGGTAGGTGTTTTGAAAATAATGTCCGTCGGCTTTAAATTTTAGGTTAGTCATGAAGGAGATTATGGCATGCTTTATTTGTGTGGAATATTATTAATTCTTCTTAAAGTAGTTACATTTGCATGTTTTGTTGTTAACTATTTTCTTTCTCTTTTTCTTTCTTTCTTTCTTTCTTTCTTTCTTTCTTTCCTTCCTTCCTTCTTTCTTTCTTTCTTTCTTTCTTTCTTTCTTTCTTTCTTTCTTTCTTTCTTTCTTTCTTTCTTTCTTTCTTTCTTTCTGTTTCTTTGTTCCTTTGTTTCTTTGTTTCTTTCTAGTAGATAGACTCCATGCCCAATGTGGGGCTTGAACTCACAGCTCTGAGATCAAGAGTCGCATGCTCTACTGACTGAGCCAGTCAGGTGCCCCAGTTGATAACTATTTTTACTTTTAAAAATATACCTGTGAATTAGGTATTTGTTTAAGTGAAAAGCCTTTTAGTGACCTGTGATTTTAAAATTTTTTTAAATGTACACATTTATACCTTGAAGATCTTAATTTCAGGACTCTAAAGTCTGTCCTGGGGCTGATATTAGAAGACTAACCATTTAGTCCTGTAAAAATAAGAACCATGGAAGTCCTGACATGGCCTAGAGTCTGATAAATTCATAGTTTAAAGACGTAAGTGTTGAAATTATTGAATTGTACAATAATGATCAGAATAGCTCTAAAAGAAAATTAGACTATAAAATGGCCAAATTAACTCAACTAGTTATTAATCAAATTAAAAAAGACTGCTATGAAGCAAACCCATGGGGAAACAGCCCTGGAATTAAAGAAAATAAAACATTTACTGTATGTTCCCCTATAATTTGAAAGGAAAAAAACTTCTAATTTGGGGAACTCAAAACGTTGTTGTTCAGTCTTGATGACTGTTCACTTAGACTGTGGTGGTTCTACAATGAGTTTTATTAGCTTTATTTTAGAGTCCCTCACACTCTCCCTTGTTCCTTTGACCTGTTATTTTTTAAGTTGTTTTGAAATGATTTTAGACTTATAGAAAAGTCAAAATAATACAGGGTTTGCTTGCATCCTTCATCCAGCTTCTGCTAATCATCTTAATTTATATAACCATAGGATGATAATTAAAATCTGGAAACTAACACTGATACACTACTAGTAGTAAATATAGACCTTATTCGAATTTCACTAGTTCTCTTATTACTGTTATTTTTCTGGTCCAAGATCCAATCTTGAATCCCACATTGCATTTAGCTGTTGGATCTCCTTAGTCTCCTGTAAGATGTGACAGTTCTTCAGCTTTTATTTGTCTTTCGTGACCTTGAACTTTGATGAGTAATGGTCACTTATTTTGTTGAATCTCTCTTGATTTGGGTTTGATCTCCCATGATCAGAATGAGGATATATATTTGTGACTAGAGTACCACAGACGTGATGTGTTTTTCTCAGGACATCACATGAAGGGGCACATTTTATTTTATGATACTATGTTTATGTTAGTTTTGGCCACAATGTTCAGGCGATATCTGCTACATTTATCCACTGTAAATTTATTATTTTTCCCAGGGAATTAATAAATATCTTGAGAGAATACAAGAAACTGCAAATGTCCTGTTTCCTCTTCAACTTTGCCCACTAATTTTAGTACCCATCAGTGGATCTTGGCTTGTAACATTTATTACTTTGGTGTTCTAATGGTGATTTTAAATATCCCTCTTTTTTCTATTATTTATATGGAACTTGTCATGATGAAGAGCTGTTTCTTGTAACTTATTTATTTACGTATTTAGTGATTAATTTTTATCAAAATTTTACTAATTCCAGCATTTTGGACTCATGGAAAATTATTATTATTATGATTTATGGTCTAATAATATCTATTTTTATTGCTCAAGTTCTTTCTCTGTTGGCCATTGGGACTCCCTCACAGTTTGATTCCTGTGTCCTTTTGAGATACCCTTATTCTTTTTTTTTTTTTTTTAGCACTTTCTTATTTTCTTGTATGACAAGATGTTCCAAGCCCACCTTATATTTTTCTCGTTTCATCATTGGTACCAGCTATATCCAAGAGTCCCCTTATTTTTAGACATGTGTCATTGCAGAATGATAATTAGAAACTAAGATCTTGTCCTGTGACTTTATGAAGAATTGTGTTTTTAAGAAGTTATATAAAAAGAAAGAAATATTAAATAAATAAATCAGGGTATTTAGAAGTGTGTAGCCGCAGCCAAGGAATCTGTTTCCAAGTATTAGGTCTTGGGAACCTGTAGAAGGTAGAGAATTCTTTTCAGGATGTGAAGACATTGGAGAGCATTTCATATGCATCTTTTCCCAAGAATATCTAGAAGAATTTATAATAATCTTTATAATCAACTAGCTTTCTTTCTCTCTTTCTTTCTTTCTCTCCCTCTCCTCCTCCTCTTCCTCCTCCCCCCCTCCTTCTCCTCACCCTCCTCCTCCTCCTCCCCCCTCCTTCTCCTCGCCCTCCTCCTCCTCCTCCTCCTTCTCCTCCCCCTCCCTTTCTCCTCCTCCTCCTCCTCCTTCTTCTGTTTAACATATCAAGTAAGAATTATACTGTGCCAGTGAGGAAATGCATTTGTCTTCCGTACTCCTTGAAAGAACGGAACATGTAACAAAAGCAAAAGCAAAATGCAATCTATTAAAATGAACACTTAGGTTAAAAGTCTTGCATGTGCTGGTTTGGGTTGTGGGAATAGAGGGCATGTTCATGTCATTCCTCCCTGTACTCGGTCTTCCCCACTGAAAGAGTTCAAAAAGGCATATATCTCGTCCCTATCCTGGCCTCTCATCCCTGGCAACTAAGTAGGCATCTCTCTGAAAAACAGTGTAAACTCAACAAGATCCCAACCTTAGTGCTACAACTGCTCTTAACGAGGTACTGTGTATGAATTAATTAAATTAGTTTGCCCCTCATGTGGCAAGCTCTGTTTAGTGTTTGTCTGGTTGGCTATTTATGAGAATAAAATTATGGTACAGTCTCTGCCTTGCTTGTTTTCATCAAAGAGATGGGCTAATTTGTAATGAAACTTTATCAATCAGATCATGCTGCTGGTCCACCCTCCAAGCTCTGACTAATGAATTAGGGCCGTTTGAGTTCTTTCATACACGCACATCCTGTTGCAGCTGAGGGGGAAGGGTGTGTTGGCTCTAGATTGATTATAAGATGGATTGCTGCTTTTCTAGCAAATAGATCACCCACTTTTCTGTTTTCTGTGTCTTGGCATGTTTATGGTTCTATGATTATCTTTCTTTTTTATGCTGGGTATGAATTTAAAGTGGAAAGTGTGCAAAGATGCTGGTTTATATTTGTTTGGGAGAAACCAAAGATTGTGCATTTTATGTTGGGACAGCAGTAGCTAAGAACTCCCAACAATGGGAGAAGGAATAATAGTACAGCCGGCAGAGAAATGGAGAGTTTTGAAAGGCAATATTCTTCAATGTTGGGAAAGTAATGAAAGGTCAAAATGAAGCGCAATAGAAAAGCCATTATGAAAGGAAGGGGGAGAATTTGGCTTTTATGTTGCTGTCAGGATTTGGGACTTGTTTTCTTTTTATTCTGACAAAACTCTTTTGGGGTGTGTTTTTTTTCTCTTCAATTCAAACAGTTTATACAAGTGTTATTTTAAACTTTCTTGTGTTTATATCATCATGTCTTTTTAAAAGAAACTTTTTTTTTTCCAATTTTGTTATCTGGGAATTTTTTAAGGACAAAGCCACTGTTTGTGAGATTCATACACTCACACATGTATGCATTCATGTGAATATTTCTATTATCAGTGCCTGATTGAGAAATAAATGGGCACAGGATAATTCAAGAATACTTTTCTGTAAGGGACTTTATTAAAAGCCTCTAGATACAAGATTATTTTGAAAATGCATACCACTTCCTAGTCAGTGATTTGTTAATTTATAAAGCACTCACCACATAAAGATATTTTACAGATACAAAAGTGATATAAAGTTCCATGTCAGACAGCAAGTCAGTGGCAGAAGTGGATTTAGGATTTCAAGTTCTGACTTCTGTCCTGTCATCAGGCCACTAATCTGCTTGATTTTCTGAAAGAATTTGAAGCCTGAGGAAAGAAGATGCCAGAGACGCATTTCCAAAGAGATGAGTCACTTTGGGTGGTTTGATATAATAAAATCTGTGTTTATTTTGCAAAAGGCTTTTGAACAGATATTAGAGAAACAAATTTCATCATTGTGTTCAACTTTATACTTCGTAACATTGTACTTTGTGTTCCAATAGTTAACAGCACTAAGTTCATAGTTTTCTTCCTGTTCTCTCTTGGGAGTCTTCTATGTTAAAAAAAGGCAGAGATTTTTAATGTTTTATCTGAGTGACTTAAAATGTTATTAATATCCTTTGCCTGGACTATTAAATTAGCCTTTAATCTTCCTTATGCCGTGCTATGCTATGCTTCGCCCATGTCACTTCCTTGCTGAGAAACATTTTGTGGCTCTCTGCTACCCACAGAATTCTTCCTCCTGATATTGAAGTCACACCATGATAGTGATTCAGTCTACTTCTTAAAAGTCTGGATGCATATCATCCAGACTAGACTGCTGCGTCTTTCTTGAGCATTCTCCAGACTTCTCTCCTCTGTGTGTTTGCTCGTGTGATTCCCATTCCTTGCAGTGCCAGTGCCCCACCTTTGCTGACCTGTCACATCCCTATTAACATCCATACCTCATGCTATTGGCTTTACGAAATCTTTCTTGTTGGGAGATTCAGAACAAGGCTGCTAGTCTTGTGGGCCTTCTTTTCTGGTTGAGGTTGGGATTGCAGACCATAAGCAAGTCAATAAAAATTAGGAATACTTAATTTCTCTGGGGCACCTGTGTGGCTCAGTCGGTTAAGCAACTGACTTTGGCTCAGGTCATGATCTCATTGTTCGTGAATTTGAGCCCTGCGTTGGGCTCTATGCTGACAGCTCAGAGCCTGGAGTCTGCTTTGGATTCTGTGTCTCCCTCTCTCTCTGCTCCTCCCCTGCTTGTGCTCTGTCTCTCAAAAAGAAATAAATGTTTAAAAAATTAAAAAAAAAAACCACTTAATTTCTGTGGATAATTCATGCTGTGAATACATTTAGATAATAATGTTAGAATTGGGGTGAGAGGGAGGGGACTGTAGGCCAGATCAAATTGAATGGTTCAGGGTGAGCCTCTTTGGAAAGGAGGTTTTAGGCTGTTATTTGAATGCAAAAAAGGAGCCCGCCATGGGATGATCTGGGAGAGGAAGGAAAAGGCCCAAAGGTCTTGCAGGAGAAATCTTGGTGAGTTTCAAGAATAAAAGAGAGGTCAAGTGTCTGCAGCACATCCAGCCTGGGGTGGTGGTGGGGGGGGGGGGTAGGTGCACATAGTAGTAAGAGATGTCCTGAAGAGGTGGGGAGAGGCCAGCTCATGCAGAGATTTGTGAGCCAGTGTTCATTCAGTGTGTGTGGATTTTAAGCTCTTGGTAAAGATTTAGGCACAAGAGTGTAATGATCTGATTCTTTGCAATCCATTTCATTTATTTCAATTATTTGTATAGTCCTTTTTAAGTAATGGATTATAAACTCTTTTTGGGCAGAGATTATGTGTTAGTCAATTTTGTTCATAGATAAAAAACAGTAAATATTTGTCAAATTGTTGAATGAATGAAGCTGGGGGGATCCTGAGAAATTATTGCTGTCAGTGTTTGGAAGTAATATTTTACTGAAGCAGAATGAATCAGGATCACACTCAGCTCTTTACTGTCGGCCAAACTTACGCTTCTTTGAGGAAGATGGGGTTGGAAAGAGTGTAAGCTAATGTGATAGGGACAGTGCAGCAAAGGGGCAAAGAGTGTGACTGCAAGTCAGGTTGCTTGAATTGGAATCCCAGCTCTGTTACTGACTTGCTGGATCTTTGGGAAGTTACTTAACTGTCTTAGACTTTGTTTCCACACCAGTAAAATGGCGATAATGATATTATTTACCTTATTAGTCTATCATGAGTCTTAATAGAAATCATCCCTCTGCAACACTGAGAATGGTGCCCGACGGATGACAGATGCCTAATAAATAAATCCCTAAACATTGGGACAAAGGCTCTTTACCGTGTCATTGCTGGAAGGCTCTTCTTCAAAGTCTTTCAGGCTCTCAAACCAATCCTTGACCTCCTTCCCACTTTGGGAGTTTAGGATGATTCTGGTGGTAGTTTAAAAGGCGGAACAGAAGAACTTTAGTTTTTAAAAAAGAAACAGACTGAGACAAAAACTTCTACTTTTTTTGTGGCAGCTGACAGATGTATCTTCAATAAATAATATTTTGGAGACAGGGATTCCAGCAGTTTTGTAAACAGTGACAATCTAAATGCATTTTATTAATTTTCTTTCATAACTGATTCAACTCTAAACATATGTGACGAACTGTAGCCTGGCTTTGTCCCCAATGATGCCATGCTCTATAACTTCTGTAGTTACATATGTTTATAGATATTCTCTGTGGCGGCCTCACTGGGTTATCTTCAGTGTCTTTGCTAAAGGCCTGTGTTATAGGTAAGATCATTTCCCCACGGAGCTTCCTCTAGTATGAGGCCTAGGACAGCTCTGTGTCATAACAAATTCCATGCTTAGTGGTGCTTGTAGAAACCACAAATAGTGGAGAGATGAGTTTTTTTGTACCTTGGGAAGAAGCCAGTAGAACTTGTATATTCATAAAGAGCAAGGTGTAAAAGTGATAAGCTCAGTCTATGTTCTTTAACCAAATTATGTTTTATAAGTTTGATTTCAGGCAAGCCCAGATTATACCAGCACATTCTTTGGGTGCTCTTTTCTTTTATTCTCATTAATACACTAAATTTTTGGATTGGAAAGCCTGGTCTAAACGAATGGTGGAATTCAGACTGGAGCTCTTTGAGGGTGTGGTTTATTGTTCCTTTTCCAACTCTTAAATAATTCTGAACATTTTAACCAGCCAAATAGAAAAATCCCTTAAGGCTTTTTGTACGGTTGTTTTGTTTCTCTTCTGCTACTCCCAGTAACATTACATAAGCTACCTGGAAATTGTGAAGCTTGGGTACACTGAGCCAGACAGTCAAAATTCCTGGAATTCTCACTTCCTCAGATGTAAGAGTGAAGCTGGTTAATTTTTAGATAATAAGGAAAGATCTGGGAGACGTGTTAAACGTGAATGATACCTTTTCTAATTATTGTTCTTTTTCCATAGTGTTAACGTCAGAAAAGAGAGAGGCAAACCGTGTCTCTAAGGATTTGTAGTCCAATTTGGCTTTTTCAGAAAGTTTGGGTAAACTTTAAGTAACCTCTCGATGTTCAGGCATTACTCTTCTTTATAGGTATTTTTGCTTGTGTAAGAGTTGCTTGAAAATGAGCAGGAGTTGTAATTATAAAGGTTGTGGCATTCTACTACTTCTCCCTCTCCCCTAAAACCCTTTTTGGATCAACAAGCATGGAGATGATTGTTCTTCGACTTCAACTCTGGTTATGACATTAGACAGTTTCAAGTTTGTTCTCTCTTGAACAGTTTAGATCACTGTGGCATATTCAGCTGAATTTATTGTCATAGAATAAAGTTATGGGACCCGCTGTATGTGTATCCTCAAATATAGTTTAAAAACCTAGAGTGATTTATAGTAGTTAGAAATTATCCAGAGTCAAATCCCAACTTCATCTTTGACTTTGCCAGGAAAAGACTCTCTCGGAACTTCACTTTAGATGTAGGTCTGTGTTCCTTGCCATAATGCACCCTCCCCAACCCCATGGCTCTTTTGATTTTTATTCTCCAATCTACACTTTCTCTGGTTACATTAGTTAATAGGCAGTTATTCATGAATGCTGCAATATCAGATGTTAGTGTGTTGTGAGATTTAGTTGACAACTTAAAACACTTTCTTTAATCAGATCCTTGGACCTAAACTAGAAATGACTTGTATTATTTTGATGTTGTTCTCGAAGTTGACCTCAAACAAACCATTGTTCTCGAATGTTCACTCAAGCTGAAAAGAAATCCGCATCCAGATTCATTATTGGTTGATACACTCTAATGAAACCAGGTTAAATTCTCTGGAATTAAGTTCCCAAGGACCATTTTGTGAATTATCTTTTCTGAATAACTTTCCCAGAACTTTAATTACCGTTTGGGCTCATTTATAGTTCTAAGTGGAAGAAGGAAAAGGAGTAAGAACACGAGGGTTTCTGATATTCCCTTCAAGTCTTGTGATTCTGTGCCTAATTGTACTGACTCCCCTTCATTAGACTAAGTTCCTAATATACTGGGGCCATGATTTATTCATATTAGATCCATATCCTGGTGCCCACAGTAGACACTCAGTGGATAGCCATTGAATGACCGAATCACTCTGATACTTTTTTAGTTGTAGCTAAATTGAACAAGAACAAAATTTCACTGCTTCTTGAGTAAATGTCACGTTGTAACTAGGTATCCTTAACTTGACAATGGTTCATTGAGAACGAGATGAATTTTAACTCTTCTGTTAACAACTTTATAACAAAAGTAGCTTCTGACTGCCAGTTAGCAGTGAGTGTTCCAAGGTGCCATGCTGTTATGGTACCAGAGAATAAAATTCCTTTTTCAAGGCAAGGATGGTATAATATGCAATAAGCAGATTCAACATTGACACTCCAGTCATACACGTTTGAAAACAAATTTGTTGAATTCTGCAAATATTAATTATATACTTAATTCTGTAAGCGATACTATTTTTTGGCATTTATTTTCATTACGTTATTGAGGGAAAGCATGACCAATTTTGTTTTACTTTATCATAGCTTTTTTTCATTTCATTTAGCATTTATGTTTTACAGGAAATTGTGATACATTGGAACAGCCTCACCATAGATTTGTGTTATACATAGAACACCATGTATTGCACTATAAAATACAACAATAAAATTAAAAAAAAAAACTTTTCTGGAAAGGACATTATTCCCAGTTACAAGTTAAGATGGGGTGGTTGAAATTGGGAGGGCTAGATCCCCATTTGAATTCAGTCACTTATTTATGGTGTAACTTCACGTAAGTTTCATAACCTTTCCACGTCTTTGTTTTCTCTATAAACTCTGATAATAATAATATATGCTATATGTTTCAGACAGTGTTTGTGCGGGTAAAATGAAAAAAATAAATGTGAAGCACTTTGGAACTTTCAAAGGTATTATTATCTGCTTTCATTTTTATTAGATGGCCTGGATTAGAAAACGTATTCCAGTTTCTTGCCTTGGCAATTGATCTACAGGGAGCAGTAAACCCATCAGGTCTCACGATTCTCTTGCCTTTATATACTTTATAAATGCAAGAGGAGCTATGTATATATTTTTTATTACCCTGCCTAGTCTTATCTGCTGTAAGGGGAAGAGAAGTGTATGGAGTTCCTTCTTATCCAGTCACTCCATGTATATGTTCTACACATCAGTATGGTTTATCCAGACATTTTTACTCTTTTTAAAGCATGAAAACCTTGAAGTTACTTTCATTATGGGCAGGGAATCTCAATGGATAGTGTTATTTCTAAAGAGCTAATCTCAGTTTTGTAGTTATTTCACATCGGTCCGTACATTCTACACTTGAGGAAGTTGTTATCAGTTGATACAGTGCTTCTGCATTTTAAGAGCGTTCAATTGCATCATTACTGATGCTGACTTTTTTAAAGCAAACTTTTTTTTTAAGAAGAGTTTTAGATTTACAGAGAAGTTACAGTACAAAGTGTTGTCTTATGCCTGCCCCCAGCCACAGTCTCCTCTGTTATTAACATCTTACATTAGTAAGACACATTAGTTACACTATAATTAATTAATCACTGTTGATACATTATTATTGACTAATGTCCACATTTTTTTTCCGATTTCCTTAGTTTTTCCTTAATATTCTTTTTTTTCTTTTTTTTTGATGCAGATCCCACTCAGGATACCACATTACATTTAATATCATATTTCTTAGGCTTCTCTTGACTCTGACTGTTTCTTAGACTTTCCTTGTTTTTGATGATCTTGACAAGTCTGAATACTGCTGACATTGACTTTTAACTAGAGATTTGAAGCTTGCTCATTAGAAGAAAATGATAAGAGACCCACCACTCTCCCACCCCCAGATAAAACCTCAGAGTGTGGAGGATATAATTTATTGGGAGCTGTAGGCTAGGCAAGTCTCACAAAAACCAAGCAAGGAACTCTTAAGATGAGATTGGATTCCTCTGGGGTAACATGCCCTGTTGGCAAACCAGCACGTAAAGTAAATAGAAGCATCGAACACCAAGAAAAACCATGTTCTATTATCAATTGTACTCATGGCAAGTAAAATATTTTACTTAATGAAGCAGAGAAGGGAGAAAGAAATCATCAAAAGGCTTGAATGGTATTCAGATATGTTTGAATTTTCTTTTTTCAATGTGTTATTTCTTAAAATTTTTTTAATACACCCCTAAAACTTTATATCTTAAATTTAACATATGAGACCTTGTGTATAGCAATAAATCCAAACTATTTTACAGCTCATTCTTTCATAAAAGGCCAATTTTCATTCAAAGTATGAAGAACAAAATACATGAAGTGTCATTGTAGACTCTGAGAAGAGATTCAGTTATGGTAAGATTGTTTAGTATCACTTGCCAATGACAAGATGGCCATAAGTGTTTATTATAGCCCCGAGTCTCTGTTTCTATTAATACTTGAGGGGATTGAATCATTGACTTTTCAAAGCAACTTTACTGAAGTCTATGAAATGATTGCTTTTCATCATTTCAGGATCATTGCTGGTCTTGTACCTTATGGCCCAGAACCTGTTCAATTCTTTGCAGTTGTCCAGAGATAGATGTACTATAGTATGCAATTTATTTTAATTTAGGCAAGATATTTCCTATGGGGAAATATGTTGTTGTCTTCTTTGTAGCAAAGAGGGTGGGACTTATGAGGGGCTTTTAAGTTGGGGGAATGAGGCTAAACAATCAGAAGGCACTTATTTCCTTTATTTTGTGAATTTTAGTTAGTTACCAAAATCAAGAGCTCTTTCAGTTGTTGAACTTTTATTGGTGGTACACTTGCACTTTGAATTGTGGAGCCCTTTTTAACCAGTTTGAATTATATGAAGTTAACAGGCTAAATATGAAGGGGAGACAGATGGTAGTTCTTCCTTCCTCTTTTGATGAGCTTGAGCTTAAGAATTTCAGTATGACCAAAAATTTGGTGAGGATGTGTGTCTGCTTGTAGCTCTTGCTTTAACCAAAGCCACTTATACTTGATTGCTTCAAAGTAATTAAATGGAGTGAAGATGTTGAGCTCCCAATTCAGCAAATACATTCTGAACATGTAGTGACTTGCTGGCTCATAATTTACCTCAAGGAAAAAAAAAATTGTACTAGGGGTGTGAGACAGCAAATCTCTACAGTGGTGAAAGGCAAAGCAGTTTCTTGTGCCACAAGGGAAAACGATGCAAGGAAGGTAGACTGAGTTCCATTACAGACATACTTTTAGAGTGAGTGTTAATTGCATCGGACAGCCCTGGATTTGAAATGTGATCCTAGTGTTCATCAGAACTCCATACGTCCCTTCCTTTGTCCCTCCATTTGTCCTTTATCCCACTGTTGTCCTTTATGGGTCAATTAAATATGCTTTGGTTACTACTGTCCTTCAAAGGACTTTTGTGCATCTTCATTTTTTGATTCAAATATTATTTCTAAAATTTAGAGCCCAAGATTTATCAATTTGCATTGCCTGAGAATTTTTTTTTTTTTTTTTTTTTTAAATCAGACACCAGCATGTGATGCTGGTGAACCTTTGGAGATGGGTGTGGTGAGGGATGTAAGGGGTGATCATGATTAGCAAAATAAAGGAGGTTAAAATACCCTGACAAAGGCTACCTTAGGAAGAGGAGGCTCCTTAACCTTTCCCAGAAAGTCTTTAGGTGCTGCCACAGGCTAGGAAAATTTCCATGTAAAGGCCCGTTCAAGTCAGAGTTACAGATCAGTTGCCTTGGGTTTTACCACAAATGTAAATCAGAGAACCCACCACACAGAGTCATCTGTAATTTCCCCATTAACTCGTCCCTTCACTCCAAGTGCGCACAAACCAGCATGAGTAGCTACCACCCAGGCAGCAAGCCTGGCCTAAAGAGAGAAAGAAAGAAAAAGATGTTAGGCGTTTGTTTGTTGGTTTGTCTGTTTGTCTTGATTGGCTTTCAGATAAAAAGAATAGGGCTAAGGTTGTCTTACCTCTTATTTTGAATGTGGCAGCTTTTTGGTGTTTTGTTGCTTTTAAAATCTTCTTTTGAGAGGGTGGAATCATTTTTAGCCATGTGTTTTAGAAAGCTGGTGCTAATGTTTAAGTTAAAATAGGCATAAAGGAGTATTAGAGTATCACGCTACAAGTAAGTTAGCAAATGAGCAATAGACAATAAAAAGGAAATGAGAGAGTTTCTCCATGCCCATTTGGGATATTTATATGGATTTTGAAGCTCTTCATGTGCCTCCAACCCACCCACACAACACCATTAAAAAAAATATGGTGTGTGTATCAAATACAGCCTGAATTTCCATGAAAGCATTCCAAAAGAAACTGTGAGTTGCCCATGTAACCAATTTTTCCCTGAATTTTCCTGTGTAAGTGGAAAAAAATAGCTCTTCGGGTTTTAGCCACACTTGGGCATACTGGCTTCATACCTGTTTCAAAATGTGCTTGCAGAGTACTCGTGGTCATCTTTAAAGAAAATGCTTCATAAAAAGGGACAATAGGCTAATTTACTTTATAGTAAATAGAAGACAAATGATACTAAAAGTACTCTAAAAAAACAATCTGTCTTTTCCTTTTTTTACCCCCTGAATGTTCAATGCCCATCTCATAAACAATCTTGGGAAACCACAGTGCAAAATTACAGGAAGCAATTCTTTTCTTTAGTTAAGAACTCCATACAAGTTCAAACTAAAATCTGAATCTGTCCTAGGTGCCCTGGATACATTTTCTTGCCCTGCATCTTGATAGAATATGTAACCCAAAGGCAAACAGTCTCTTCTCTATTCATTGCAATGTCTGTTCTGTGCTATTGTTTTGCCACCCTAATGTGACAAAGGAGCACATGAATGGCTGAAGTCTGCCTTAAACTGGAGGAGGACCCATGAACCCAAGGGAGGTTTGCTGTTAGGGTTTGGACATCAATTTGGCCATCTGTCTCTGTGGACGGTGTAAAGTGAACTTGAGTCTAGGTGTCTTCATGGGCCCCATTAAAAGTTAGAAATGTTTTGGGTGCCGTTGTGGGTTATTTTCCATAGGCAGAAACTCCAATGTGTGGTTAGCAAAGCATAAGGGAAAAACCGTCCCCAACTGATCTGGAAGAAAAAGTGAAAACATATACCCCTCTGTCTCTGCCAGAGCCTTATTTTCTGTTGAGAGGTGCCCCGACTCTTCTTTGGGGTGGCAAGGAATATGGCCAACTGGTCCCCTGAAGATGGGGAGAGGTTAATTGGATAGATGTAT
The DNA here is from genome assembly GCF_016509475.1 of Prionailurus bengalensis. NCBI lineage: Eukaryota > Metazoa > Chordata > Mammalia > Carnivora > Felidae > Prionailurus > Prionailurus bengalensis. The sequence continues at coordinate 57,633,565 of NC_057358.1, read as the reverse complement.
CTTTTTCATCCCTTGACAATTCTGAGTTTTCCTTAATATCTGGTGACAAGAATCCCTAAAAGCTCCCAGCTATTTGGAAGCATGAAGGTTTTTCATCAAGTCAGATAGCCTGCAACCTTAATTGTCAGCTTTGTTTCCTTTTCTATTTTTCTTCCCTCATACCCTGACTGTTCTGAAGGAGGCATGCTCTGGCTAGGCCTTGTTGGGTTTCTGCCAGGCACTGTGTGGGATGTCTAAACAGCCTCCCAGAAGCCCACTGGACCCTAGGGAATGGAAGTGCCTCTGCCCTGCTCCACCACCCCCAACAGATTTTACCACGTGCCTCTGTCTCCCATCAGCTCCCTCTTATTTGACAATTGTAGGCTTGGAAACTTGCCCCTTTTCAGTTGGACATTCAACTTTGATACCTGGCTCTGATGGCTAAGTATACTGAGATCCATAAGCATAGTATCTCTATCAAAGTCATTTAGGAAAAGAGCTGAAGTAACTAGAAATCAGAGTTCAAACATCACTGTTCTCCTCTTTAAGAGATTTGGACATCTGTGTTGGCATAAAAAGGTCATTTTAGGCTTGAGGGGTTTCACTTTGTTCCTTTAAGTCAGACCTTCAATGTAAACTATTTTCAACACTTGCCATGAAGAACAAATGACCTTTAGTTACTTGCCCAGAAGACAAATGATACATTAGCACAATAAATATAGTTTGCTGGGATCTCAGCCCATCCTGACTTTAACTTTCTATTAGGATATTTTAAAACTATAGAATCTTTGAAATCCCTTTGGATTAAGCATTCCTTTTTGATACTTTTTGAATTCTATGTACATTTTATTATGTCACTTAATGGAAATCACCTAAGATCACCTGTATGCTTCAGAATACATCTTGGACTTAAAAGCGGTCTGGGTAGGAATAGTGTTGGGATTACAGAATGATTTTTAAGTGTTGACAATTCTTACTTGTGACAGGATAAAAGATTTAATATTGAACATCTTCAAAATTAAAAACAAAATTTCTAGTCTGATCTAACTGCAGTTTTAGTGATATTGTAGGTGTTTTTGTAACTCATTGATCAGGCATGAAATGCATATGGAACATATATCTGTAGTGAGAACTTGGCAACTCTTTGTAACAAATAAATAATAGGATGGGGCCTATAGGATAAGTGGTGGAGGGATTTTTTTAACCTTAAGTAAAAGCAAACATTTTAAGTCACGGTAGAACAGATCCATAATGAATCATTTAATTATCTGCATTTTTCCCTCTTTTTAAAGCCCGCACCTTTGACAGTTTGACAAACTAGAAACTAAATATTTTAGTTTTGCTCCAGGGAAATAAGTCTTATTTAGTTTTCCTCTACTGAGTTTTAATTGGGAGATCAAGGTGTTCCCTGATCCTGCTATCAGAGAAGGATAAGAGCCAAACTTCTCTTATCTTCTAAGTTTTGGTATGGAATGTAATGAATCCTAACATCACCCTGACTCTAAAAATGTATTGAGTTTTCCTTTTTGGTAAAAAAAAAAAAAAAAAAAAAAAAAAAAAAAAAAAAAAAAAAGACACTGGTTACAGTAGTCCCCCCTTGTCCACAGTGTCCCTTTCCTTGGCTTCAGTTATCTGTGGTCAACCAAGGTCCCAAAGTACATGATCTTCCTTGTGAGGTATCGTCAGAAGGCCAATAATAACCTAATGCTATGTCACAATACCTGTGTCATTTACCTCACTTCATCTCATCACGTAGACATTTTTTTTCATCTGATAACATCACAAGAAGGGTGAGTATAGCACAATAAGATATTTTGAGAGAGAGAGAGAGACTGCATTTACATAAATTTAATTATAGCATATTGTTATAATTATTCTATTTTATTGTTGTTAATCTCTTACTGTGCCTAATTTATAAATTAAAGTTTATCATAACTTTGTCTGTTTAGGAGAAAACTTAGATATACAGGGTTTGGTACTATCTGTGGTTTCAGGCATCCACTGGGGATCTTGGAACATACCCCCATGGACAGGGGGTCAACTGTGGTATGAATCTGATAGGTAGAGACATTTATTCATCTCCTGGCAGCTGTTTCTTTGGTAGAGACACTGAAAGTTGTGACAATGACAACCTATTTGAATGGGACCCTGATCTAAATATTCACTGTCTTTCCTTGGGTGACATATCTCTTAAAGTAGAGTGTTAGTAATTACAGAAGTAATTTTTGTTGCTCTGGGGTAATTTCCGATTTTAAATGAAGTATTAAGGAGATTACATGTTTTTAAATAAAGAAATGGGCTATGGAAAATAGTCAAAGAAATATTAGGGTAATATTTTTTCTTACAAATCCAGCCTCTTCGTATACCTGTTTTGTGTCCCTTTTAATGAATATTCATAAAATATTCTGTGTTGTGCAAACTTCGCATGTATAAAGTCTCTTTATAGTTTTTCCCTTTTTATTTTTATAAAAGGAACATTGCAGATATTTAAAGAATGCAGGTTGGATTTTGAAAGTTAAAATACTATAAACATCCATATAAAATATATAAAGATATATAATAGTATGAAATATAAAATATAAGCAGAGCTTATCCCCCAATTTTTTTAATTTAAATTTTATTTTCAGATAAATGAAGCAAGACGTAATTCTTTAGTTCTAATTCTAGATTATTGGAAATCTACAATGTTTTCAAGGAATAATTTAGGGACTTACCTTACCGGTGGGGTATAGAGACCTAGGCTGGTCAATGATAAGTTTTGATTAGTTGTTTTGATTAACCCCTGATTTTAGCAAATGCCTATGGCATGGAAGTTATTTTAGTGTTCTTTTCTGGGTGGCATACAGGTCACTGTACCTAATTTTCATTTATTTTCTTTAGATGCCAAGGCATCCTACAAGATGTTTTGTGTTTCTTTGTTAATTAAAAAAATAAAAAGCCAGACATGGTTGAGGTACTGTATTTAGATATCAGCAAGGCATTTGTTGATGACATTGGAAAATGTGACTTTAGAGTCAAAGAATGCTGATTACATGGGTCTATGTAATAGTGAAAACTTCGGGTGTCTTGAGAGAGGACTTTGTCCCTTATTGTGGTATACAACTCACTCTCTCACTGAGCACCTTGCTGGAAGGATGATCACATTTGAAGAGCCTTCAAGACTCCTGGAATAAATTAACAGTATGTTGCTTGACGGTATCAGAGTTCAATCTCAGCAGGGTGGAATAGGTCATTGCTACTGGGATCAATATAAAGTCTGTACACACAAGAAGACAGCAAAGAAGTGATTTCCCTGTATTGCAAGGGAAAGGTCTTAATGGCTTTAGGGGACTCAGTATGGATTAACATTATTGTGTTGTTAAGATTGTTTAGGCTGACCCCCCAAACTAGTTTCGTATTGGGTTGCATTGAGAGAAGTTGAGCATCTGTTCAAGGGCAGTAATACTGATATAGAAGTGCATCTATTCTGTAACATTCTAGGAGTCTTATTTTTAACTAATTTCAAGTCACACGTTAAAAATATTATTGGAGATCCCAATCAGAATGATGAGGAAGCTTGAGAAGAGACAGGAGAATCCCCCAGGGGTCAAGGTGCTGGCTCCCAAATGCAAAAGACCATTGGACACAAGTGTACTTTGATTTCTTTCTTGTTCTGCCATTCTAGGAAGATAGGTGGGGGGGGGGGGCAGGTGGCGCTCAGTCAAAGGAAGAGACTTTGATTATAACTGCTTCAGATTGGAGTGGGCTTTCATTAGAAATAGTGGACCTCCTGAACATAGGCCCTGGAGGTTGATTAATTATTTGTTAGGATATCGGAGAAGAAACTCTACATCTGGTAATTGTTGTACCAGGTCACTTCTGAGTCTCCTTAGGTTCTGAGATTCTGGAGTTCTGAGATTATTTGTTGAAAAGGGAAATGGGTTGTCAGTTAATCTATTATATATGTTGTATCCCAGAATGATAACAAAAATTGAAAAGGCCCTTAGGGAAAAATTATTGTCAGGAGACATGTAGTGGATATGTATAAAATTACTATAATAATAGTTGCTTGAAAGACTCACACATTTGTAACAGGTGAAAAAGAGTAGACAAGCTTTCAGGGTTGAGAGGAGAGGTGGCAACAAACATTTATCATGTTATACAAAGAGGTCTTAGACTTATACTAGAAATAGTTGCCAATTACTGATACCTATTATATGTTAGACATTTTTGGTGGATACTTTTGGCACATCTTTCTGGCCATCTCAACAAATGGAAGGGGTACTTGTTAGACAAACTCTACAGAGGAATAAACCAAGTGAGTGTAGAATGGTTGTGCCGTAACAAGCCGATGGCAGAGACTCAGCAAAGCCTTTTTGGTCTCTTTCTCCATTACTAAAAGTCTGCTGTCTTTCTCCATTACTAAAAAGTCTTGCTAGCAGTTTGGACAATTCTATGGCTTTAATGCCACTTCTGAACTGCTCCTGTCCTAATCACTACTGCTGAAGTTATTTTTTTCATAGCCTCCAAGACTGGAGTTTTGATTATGAGGGCTAGAAACTCTTGGAATTGTTGAGACACGTTTGGAGTGAAGAACCCCCAAATATTATTTTATTATCTAGCCTATGTTTTTCTTATTTGTTGAGATTCAGTATTCACATATTTCAGTCTTCATTCTGCTGTGATATATTATTAGTGCTCTGCTTAATAACTTGCATTTACTTCCTTCCTTTATTTTACCTGAAGTCATCTCTTTTTTTTTGAACAGGCCATTTCCCCAGTACTTAAATGCTCTTATTCCCTTCTCCAACTATCAGAAGGTTGTGAATCCTCCCTTGAATTTCAATTTCTGAATCTGCTGTAAGTCTTTCTCTCTTAGAGTTTCTCATCCCTTTGAACACAAAAGCATACGTTCTCCCTCATAGGTTTTTAAAATTATCTTCAATAAAGGGCCTTATGTTATTTAATTTCTTCATTCACTTATGGGTTTTTTTTCCACCTTGAGATTTCTACTTTTTGGATTGAATCTTAGACAAAACAATGGGTTGAGAAGAGTACACACTGATGATGGCTATAGTCATTTGATGGACGGGCTGCTGTGTATTTGGGGAAGAGGTACTGCATATTCACTGGAAACTGAATTCACAAATCATTTTGAAACAATGTTTTTTTTAAGGAAAAATTAAGGATGGCATTGTTATGATGCATGTACAATGTTAATTCCCACTAGGAAAATGTAACTCAACTTCTTTGGGATAATGATTTTATCACAAGGCATTTAGTAATAGTAATCTCCAAACACATGGATACATTCACACATGGACACACACAGCTCCTGTGGAAGTGTAAGTCTGAATGTGCTCAGCTGTGATCCATTCTTTTCTAGCAGAAGGGAGCAACAAATGCAGTATTCCTGATCAGTGTGATTTAAAACATTGTCACCTAGCAAAATGCAAGGTGATTCAAGATTATCTCCAATAAAGTATCTTATTTCTGTAACTCATTTTTAATTCAAGCAAACATGGTTGGTCCTTGCCCTTGAGAAGTTTGAATCAAAATTAAGAAGAGGGGAAGGAAGTCTTTAGTAAAATGCTACCTTCCTGCTAAGCCTAATGGAAACAGAGCCAAGGACCAGAAAAGATTAAGAAGCTGACAGGTTTGACTTATGAGAAAAGACTCGAACCAAATATGTATAATGTGGCTAAATGAGTACTATGCTAGGAGACATGATAAGTAACCAAATTTATTCCTTTGTAAGGCTTTTGAGACCAAAGGCTCTCCATACAGGAAGGTGATGTTTATCCATACTACAGACTTCGTACGTTTCTGGCAGACCTTTTAAGTTAGCAGCATCTTGCAGCACTTTTAAGTCAGCAGCATTTACAAACTCGAAATATAATGTACAGTACAAATATCATCAGTACCTAAGCCTTTGTAACATAACATATATCTGATTAAACACGCTTTTCTTACATAGAGAATGAATCGTTTTAATAAAGTGTACTTGACACAGAATATTGTGTTTGTTTCAAGTGTGCAACCCAGTGATTTAGCATTTATATACACAGTACAAAGTGATTGTCATGATAAATCCAACTTATCATCTGTCACACACAAGGGTTGCATATTATTGACTATACTCCCTGTGCTGCACATTGTATCCTCTTATTTATAACTGCAAGTTTGCATCTTTTAATCCCCTTCCCCTGTTTTGCCAACCCCACCCCCTTCCCTCTGACAACTACCAGATTGTTCTCTGTATTTATGAGTCTGTTTCTATTTTTTTTTGTTTTTTAGATTCCACATATAAGTGACATTACACAATATTTGTCTTTCTCTGTCTGACTTATTTCACTTATCATAATACCCTCTAGGTTCATTAATGTTGTTGCAAATGGCAAAATTTCATTCTTTTTATGGCTATGTATTATTCCATTGTATGTGTATGTATTATATACATTATACATCTATATACATGCATATGCTCATAGGTGTGTGTATATAGATAGATGTGTAGCTGTATAGATGTATAGATGTAGTATATACTATATTATATGTAGTATACTGTATATATTTATGTCTTTTTTTAATTGATGTACAGTTGGCATACAATGTTATTTTATTTTCAGATGTACTACACAGTGATTTGACAATTCTACACATTACACAATTCCCACCGTCCTAAGTGTGGTTGCCATCTGTTACCATACAAACTTATTATAATATTATTAACTATATTCCCTGTGCTGTACTTTTCATTCCTGAGACTTCTTTATTTTATAACTGGAAGCTTGCACCTTTTAACCCCCTTTGTCTCTCTTGCCCAGCTCCTGTTCCCCCCACACTCCCTTCCTCTCTGGTAACCATCGTTTTGTTCTCTGTATTTATGAGTCTGTTTCTGTTTTTGTTTGTTTTGTTTTTTAGATTCCACATAAAAATGAAATCATATGGTATTTGTCTTTCTCTGTCTGACATATTTCACTTATCATAATAGCTTCCATGTTGCTGTGAATGGCAAGATATTCTGTTTATGGCTGAGTAATATTCCATGGTACATAAATACCACATCTTGCTTTATCTGTTCATCTATCCGTGGACACTTGAGTTGCTTCCATATCATGCCTACTGTAAATAATGTTGCAGTGAACATAGTGGTGCATATATCTTTTTGAATTAATGTATTTGTTTTCTTTGAATAATTACCCAGAAGTGGTATTGCTGGATCATATGTTCTATTTTTTTTTTTTTAGTTTTATTTATTTAATTTGAGAGAAAGAGAGACAGACAGACAGAAAGGTAGAGAGAGAATCCCAAACAGTCTCTACACTGTTTGTGGGGAGCCTGACACAAGCCTCAATCCAACAAACCTTGAGATCAAGACCTGAGCCAAAACCAAGAGTCCGACGCTTAACTGACGGAGCCACCAATGCACCCCCATATGTTCTATTTTTAATTTTTTGAGGAACCTTCATACTGCTTTCCGTAGTGGCTGCACCAGTTTGTATCCCCACCAGTAGAGCACAAGGATCCCCTTTTCTCCACTTCCTCACCAACACTTTTTCTTTCTTGTCTTTTTTAGGATCGCCATTCCAAGAGGTGTGAGGTGATAGCTCATTGTAGTTTTGATTTGTATTTCCCTGATAATCAATGATGTTGAGTGCCTTTGGCCATTGTGTGTCTTCTTTGAAGAAATGTGTTTTCAGATCCTCTGCCTATTTTTTATTGTTTTTTTGTAAAAATACTGTGCTGTATGAGTTCCTTATATGTTTTGGATATTAATTCTATATTGGTTGTATCATTTGCAAGTATCTTCTCCCATTCAGCAGGTTTCCTTTTTGTTTTACTGATGGTTTCCTTTACTGTACAAAAGCTTTTTATTTGATGTAGTCCCATTTGTTTATTTTGGCTTTTTTGCCCTTGTCTGAGGAGACAGATCCATGAAAATATTGCTCAGACTTATGTCCAAGAATTTGCTCTTTATGTTTCCTTCTAGGTTTTTTTGGTTTCCAGTGTTACAATTAAGTCTTTAATCCGTTTTGAGTTTATGTATGATGTAAGAAAGTGGTCCAGTTTCATTCTTTTGTATGTAGTTGTCCAGTTTTTCCAACACTACTTATTGAAGAGACTTTTTCCCATTATATTCCCATTTTCCCCATATATTCTTGTCTCTTTTGACAAAGATTAATTGACTGTAATCATGGGTTTATTTCTGGACTTTTTTTTTTCCTGTTCCATTGATCTGTGTGTCTGTTTCTGTGCCAGCACCATACTATTTTGATTACTATAGCTTTTAGTATAGAGAGAATATATATATTTTTTAATTTATCAAAATCACTTTGAGAACCTCATGTGTTGTTTGGAGACAGACAGAACTGATGAAGAAAATGCACAAATTGATTGTAAAATGAGTTTTATGTGTGGAACTTACAATATGAAATTGCTTAGAATACCAATTTATAGCCAATTTAGACTCAATATAGGCAAATTATCACCTAGTTTCTAAACAAATGTGTCAATAATGTAGATGTTCATCCCCTGAGCCTAGTACCATTCAAGTAAAATGACCTATGTGGGCAGATCACTGTTAAAAGAAGTTGAAAGATTCTATAGATGATCATTAATGCATCCTTTAAACAAAGGACTTCCTATACCATTGGAAACTGGAATAATAGTAAAGTATACAAATCCTCATTTACTTTTCAGTTTTGATTAAGAAGATGGCGCCCCCCCCCCCCCCATGATTAGCATCTCATCTGAGAGGAAAACTTATGGTGCATTTTAAATAACTGAAATAAAGTGACAAAGAATGGGGTTGCCCCAAACAAGGTTTAGTTTCTGTGATGAGTGATTCAGAAAAGCCCCTAAGAACTTTCACTGAAAGAGAAAATTGCTCAAGAGTTAAGTTAATTCACCTGGTGTTTTCACTTTCCAGAAAAATTCTGCATGCTGTTATTTTCTTTTGTTTTGTGTAAAAGAAAAAGAAACATTATCATCAACACACAGTTTTATTTTTGAAGATTAGAAAAGCCTTCTGCTTTTTTAAAGGAAATCGAAGGCATCTATCTACATTGTCTCTCACTAGTCAACAAACTGAGGAAATAAGTAGCATTGTAACTGAATTTGAGTTGTCTTAAACATTGTTTCAACTCTGCATTTTCACTGCGGTTCTCTGTATTTTCACTCTAGCTGCTACCCTCGTAGCCCTGGAAATATATTTCTTTCTATGTTTATTTACATACGTATATATTCTTATATATTGACACACATGCACATCAAAGAACAAAAACATCCAAAAGTGATTTTCCATTAAAAAATAAACATTGGCATGTGACATATATCAGTGAGATAATTTAGAGCAAACTTTTATTCACAGTACTCTTACTGTAAATTTTCAAGGGTGCAAATACAACATGTCAATTATCCACATTTGTATGGTTTCCTGTGCTCCTTGTGGTCTTTTAAAGACACATTCTATATAAATTTTAAAAGTACTATAAAATGGAGTCGCATGAATGAAAAAATATTTTGAAATATACATTTTCTAGGATGAAGAACTTTGGAGTGTCTACTTTTTCTGTATACTTGACTCATAAATATACTGTTTGTAGAAGGGTTGGACAGACTGAAATTGAATTTCAGTGAGAAAGTGTGAAGATTTTATTCCTTAGGAGATCTAACATTGCATCCACACTGATCAAGGATTTCTTACATCTTCACTCTGATATTTATTGATATGTATAATAGTAATCGTAGTGGGTAGAATGTCATTTCTGGTAATGCTGAGTGTCAGCATTTCAAAGACTGAAAAATCTATGAGTAAAATTGTTCTTAATATGTTATCATTGCCAAATGAAAGCTGTTCTGATTTCCCCATTCTCTCCTCTAGGGAATTATACTTATCTTTCATTCTGTGTCAGGAGAAACTGTCATTTAAGGGCAATTTTTGTTCCTATGCTGGCATATTTCTTTTGTTTATGTTCTTTCTTTTCCCATATGGGAATCTTTCTCAGCGTGTGAGTGTACAGCTTATCCATGCATAAATGGCAGCATTTCTTCTACTTCTTCTGTTGTCTTAGGAGTTGTTGCTGTTTGAGAGTTGCTGCGTAGGATGGATACTGAGGGAAAATGGCAATTTTCTTCTAATGTCTGAAGTTAAACATAGTTCTTCTGTTCATGTTTTGCGTTTCTACTTAAGACCTCTCAACCTGTAAGGTTTTCGATGGGCATGTATATCAGCCTCTATGATTATAAATAATCAAGAGTTCTCTCGGATCACATTAGACAGATTTACCAAAGGATATTTTAAGAATTAATTTCAAAATTTTCTGAATTTAGTCAAATGGTTCCATACTAGCAGATAATCCAGACTGTACTGAGATTCTTGAGGGTAGATGAAGGCCCAGTGTTGAGAAAGCAGAATGGCCCCATGGTTCAGTATGTAGACTCTGGGGCCAGACTTGGGGCAAGTTAGCTAGTTAGCTAGTCAGTTAGTAGCTGTGTCTTTTTACTTCAGTTATCCTCTTCTAAAAATAGGAATTGTATAGCTCTCGGAATTAAATGAGCTAATATTGTCCACATTCTTATAATTCTGTCTGTGTGTAAAATTTTGTAGAACTTCTATTTCATTTAATATATCTTTATCTAAGTCCTAATATTTGCAAGTATTATCTTAAGCACTTCAGAGTTGAAGCTATATTACACCTGCTATTTAAGAAGTATGTGGTCTTGGGTTAGTTCTTTAACCTCTCTTTAGCTCATTTTCTTCAACTGTAACAGGGTTTTTGCAACAAGTAGATGAGATCCTATATACAGAAACACATATGTAGAGTGCTTAGCTAGTGTCTGATCATAGTAAACACTTAGATGTCAGCATATTTTCTAGTATGGGAGGTAAAACATGTAGAAAACAAATATGCAGGGTGGGAAATGACATGCACAATAAGAGAGATTAAGGTGTTAGCGGAGCATATTTCTAACAGGCAGCAATAGGAGGCGGAGAGGAGTGGTTGGGGAAGGTTAGGAGGAGCTGGCATTTGACTTCTATGTTGAAGAATACATGAAATTTAGACATCCTTTGTGCAAAGAGATGGCGTTTCAGGTAGAAGGGACAACGTAAATGAAGATTCAGAGTTAGGAAATCAGGTGCCTAATGAGAACAGTGTGGAGTTCATCTTGGTTAGACTGAAGGAGGCATCCATTCATACTCTATCAATAAGGAAAATAGTGAGAAATAAAGTTGGGAAGGTAGATTGGGACCCGATAATAGAAGTCCTTGAATAAGTTGGATGTTCTTTGTCTGGCTTTTGAAAGATGTTTAAGATTTCTAAGCAGAGGAGTCACGTGATCAAACTTCTCTGAATTCTTTCAGGATATTGTCATTTTGCGTTTATAAGTAGGACGGAAGGGAGATGGAGATCCTGGAAACAAAGGCATTTATAAGTAAGGTATAATGGAGAAGGGCTTGGGCACTGGTTCAAGCAAGAGATAATGAGGTCCTGAGCTAGTATGTGAGAATACGTAGTGGAAGGAACAGATGGAAAGAGACATTGCAGTGGAAGACTTGTCAAGACTTGGCAGCTGGATGTGGAAGGTGAGAGGATGGACAAATAGTGCTTCAGAACTGCTGGTTTTAGGTAACTAAGAGGCTGAAGCTGCCATTAACAGAAATGGGGAACACAGGATACAGAGCAGGTTGAGTAGGAATAGGAACAGTAATAAGCTCTGACCTTTGTTTAGAATTCATCAAGCTCGAGATACTGACTTCCATCCTGGCCACCTGGGCGGGGGTGGGGGCTCTTCCTTTAAGTAGGTAGGAAAGAATAGAATTCTTTTCATAAACTGTGAAATATGTGAATGGTCAGTAAATATTGCAGTGTTCTGATAAAATTATTGAGTTACAGCATTATAGAAGACTCCCTTTGTTTCTACTCCTTCTTTCAAGAAAATAATGAGAGAAGTACAGACAGAAGGATGTAAATGTATTCTTCAGTGATCTTAATGGATAAATGGAAATCTGTTCCTTTAGGAACTTGAAGTTTGAGTGTCAAATACCATAAATTGTGTTTAAATAGTGGTGAGACTTTATGATATGTCAGGTGAAAGAACAAAATTCAGGATTAATTCTAGCATCTCAATAGTAATTTAAAAAGGTCTTTCAATATAGTACCAGAAACATTGTTTGGGATGTGACATGATAGATAGTCCTCAATTTTGGATTCCTTAGGTGTTGGACAAATTCACTTTTTATGCTTAATTATATTTATTTTGAGGGTTTTTTTTGTAGAGTTGTCTGTTTTTTTTAGCTTCCTTACAATCAATTTGGTAAGTAATAAAATTTCTGATTCTTAGGCAAATTATTTAATTAACTGGTAGCTTCCAATTGAAGGTAACTTGATTTGCTGTTTTGTTTTTGTTGTTGTTGTTGTTGTTTTAATAGGCTTCATGAGAAAGACAAACCGTACTGATCACTTAGAATCTAGCATACTGTGCTTTTAGCTAAATGATTAATGCTTGTATCTAGATATAAAGAAGTATAAATACAAATAATAAGTAGATAAGAGGTAAATACTTAGCAGCTGAACAGTGTTCACCAAGCTCTTCAATTTATAATACTATGCAACACAAGTGACAGTATTATCTCACTCCAAAGAGACCCTGAAACCCAGAGAAGTTAAGTGATTCACCTATTTAAAAGTTATTCCTTATAATCAAACTGAGACTGTCATTCATGTACAGTCATGAAGAATTTATATTTTCAAAATGGATCTTTCATAGCCAGGGCATTTAATGTTTCTAAAAGCTGCCAAACAGTGGTCATTTTCAACACTCTGATAGTGAAATTGTGATTGTATGTGAGTCATAAAATTCTTTCACTAAATCTAATATGTAGCAATATATAAAAAATATTTAAATCTCCATCCTAGAAGTTAT